>NC_022016.1:61798573-61815411 GCF_000317375.1 Microtus ochrogaster | reverse complement strand
AAAAAAAAAAAAAAAAAAGATGTGCTAAATCATTTTCCAAGTGTAATAAGACAATTTTCCGGGCACATAAGCTCAGTCAGTTGGAGAATGCCATCTACTACATTAAATTTAGTTGGCATGATGGAGTGGTACATGCCTTTAATCCTGGTACTAAGAACACAGTGGCAGGCTCATCTCTAGTTCCACGCCAGTGAGGATACATACTGAACACCATGTCTAAAATAAAGTAAAATAACCTATAGTGAGTTCAAGGTCAGTCTGAATCACACAAAACCATCCTGGGCTCAAAGCAAAACAAAACACGGGTTTAAGGGTCAGCAATATGTCTCAGTGGATAAAAATGCTTCTCACCAATGATGATAACCTGAGATTGATCCCTCCCTGAGACCTACAATGTGAAAGGAGAACACTTACTCATGAAAGATGTCCTCTAACTTCCACATGGGCATTGTGACTTGAACACACAAACTCTCTCTCTCAATAAAAATATAATTAAAAATTTAAATATGTTTTTAGCTGACAAGTAGATGTGCTAAATGACTTTCAAAATCCTTTCTTACTTCAAACACAAAATTCTACAATTATAGAAACATGGCCCTATTTTTCCCAGGGACATGAATTTGCAGGTTATAAATTCAAATACTTTTTATATATGTATACTTTGAAGTAATGAAACACATATTTGGGCATCATAATACATGCCTGAATCCAGCAATTTGGGAGGATCAGGAGTCAACTTGAACTAAGACCCTGTCTCAAAAAACCAAAAGGAGGAAAAAGAGAAACACATAATGTAGATAATCAAGCTTTAAAGGAAAAAAAAAAAAGGAAAATAATCTATGCCAGCCTGGTGTGGTGGCACATGCCTTTAATTCCAGAGACAAGCAGGGAGATGTCTGTGAGCTCAAGGTTAGCCAAGGCTACACAGAGAAACCCTGTCTCAAAAGACCAAAAGGAAATAAAATAAAATGGGGCTGGAGAGGTGGTTCCATGGGTAAAAGTGCATACTGCTCTTGTAGAGGACCCGAGTTATATTATCACTTTGGGTGGTTCATGATCACCTAAAACTAAACTGGCTTCTCTGGGTTTATACTCTTGCGTACATATAAAATGAAAATAAAATCTTTTTAAAAGAGACCAATCTATTGGTTACAAAAGGTAAAATATATTATATTCACAGCAAGCATTTACAAGTATCTATCACTTATATACAACAGAAGTTCACTGTAATTGGTAATACATAATAAAATCTCTTTTAGATTTAGAGATAGGTCTCTAAAATCTAAAAGCAGCTAAAAAAAATGTTCTGTGACACTCCTGTTGGGTTCTTCCCCCCACCACCACCAACAAAATCTCAATCGTTCGATTTTACCAATAAAGACTATGGAGCCAGATGCTGGAGTGAAAGCCTGCTGGCTCAGAAGGCAGAGAAGGCACCCAGCTGACCTCCCTCCTCAGCCCATGTCTCAGAAGCCTTCCTTCTCCTATGCCATCTCCAACCAACCTCCTCTAACTGAATGTCCCTCCCTTCTACTTCCTGTGCATCTCCCTCTCCATCTTCCTGATTCCCTCTTGCTCTCTCTGTTTTTTCTTGCTCCTTCCTGTAAACTGGTTGCTTGCTCCCATTTCTTGATCTATGGATAACTTTATTTAAGAAGAAAGCTCTTGGGTTAAACGTGCGTGCTACGGCTGAGCCACACCACAATCAGAAACAGGTTTTTTCAGTAAATGGCAATGTTGGGGTTCACAGTGTGATCATCCTGCAACAATACGCCAGGACCTTTCCCTTTCCGTTGGCTATATACTGTCAAGAAGAAAAGGACAGCTGCTTTGCAATCGTCTTTGGGGGACACGGTGATGCTCAGTGGATAAAATGTTTTGCCCCTCAACTGTGAGGACCAGGAGTTCAGATACCTAGCATCCACATAAAACCCAAGCAGAGGGGCTGGAGAGATGGCTCAGCGATTAAGAGCATTGCCTGCTCTTCCAAAGGTCCTGAGTTCAATTCCCGGCAACCACATGGCGGCTCACAACCATCTGTAATGAGGTCTGGTGCCCTCTTCTGGCCTGCAGGCATACACACAGACAGACTATTGTATACATAATAAATAAAAAAAAAAAAAAACCCAAGCAGATATCGCAGTTAGTCTGTAATCCTAGTGCTTGAGAGGTAGAGACAGAATTCCTGTAGACAAGAGGAGCCAAAGAGGAGTTCTGGGTGCAGTTGCAGACGCTGTCTCAGTAAGAAACTGGAGAGCAAGTGAGGAAGACATGCTGACCTCTGATCTCCACACATATTCAAAAATGTATACAGATATCAATCAATCTCTTGCCCCATCCTTTGGGGCTGAGATTGCATCTCAGTTACTCACACATGCACACATACCACACGCATACACACATACACATTTCTGGGAAGCTAGGGACATGGTTAAGGCTGTAGAGTGCTTGCCCTAACCTGTAAGAAGTCCTGGATTGGCTTCCTAGCACCCCATAAGCCAGATGTGGTTGTATAAGCCTATATCCCAGCACTGGGGAAGTAAAGACAGAAATATAAGAAGTTCAAAGTTTGAGACCAACTTGGGCTACATAAAAGACCCTGTCTCAAAAACAAAACAAAAACTTTTTGTGAACTAAGCACAGTAGCATATACGCATCATAACCCCTAAATGTAGAAGCAGAAGAGAGTACCAAATCCTAGGGCAGCCTGAGCTACACAGCAAAATCCTATCTTAAATTTTTTTCTTTGAAAGAAATTAACACACTTATCTTTTACTCAAGCAATAGTAAGAGCAATAGCATCTGGTCCCATTTAATGTGCCCAGCCACCTACTGCATAGCAGCTGTCTATTACCTCCAACTCTAGATAATACACATCTGTAAGAAGGCTGAAGGTCAACAGGTATTAGAATGAAAGATCTTTCAGGCTGGAGAGATGGCTCAGAGAGAGGTTAAGAGCATTGGCTGCTCCTCCAGAGGTCCCAAGTTCAATTCCCAGCAACCACATGGTAGCTCACAATCATCTGTACTGAGATCTGACACCCTCTTTCGATCTGACAGGGATACATGCAGACAGAACACTGTAAAATGAGCAAATAAATCTATCTTTAAAAGAGAATGGAAGATTTAAGTGCAAACTCCTAACATCAAAGGTACATACATATGGGGGCTGGAGAGATGGCTCAGTGGTTGAGAGCATTGCCTGCTCTTCCAAAGGTCCTGAGTTCAATTCCCAGCAACCACATGGTGGCTCACAACCATCTGAAATGAGAACTGATGCCCTCTTCTTGCCTTCAAGCAAACACACAGACAGAATATTGTATACATAATAAATAAAAAAAAAGGTACATACATATATATGCTCTCTAGTTCATGACATGAAAACACCAGGCTGATCCAAGCACGCATGATATTTTCTCCACACTTGCTGCTAGATTGTTATGGGAAAATGTGCTCTAAATTAGCATTTGCATTTACAAGTCCTTTAAAGTAGAAATCAAGACTTTGCTACAAAGAAAAAAAGTCAAATTAAAAGAGTAAGCATAACAACTCATGTAAACAAGCAATCTTAGCTAAATTAGTAGTGAGGCTTCCATTGGGATAGGCGGTTACTCTAGAGGGGTAAATGATAACCCACCAGAGGCACAAATATAATCTTAATAGTCAGGGCTAAGTAACGTCTTACCCTGGGGGCTGTGGATTGGCAGAGGGCTCGTCTACCCTGCAAAAGGCTCTGGGTTGATCCCAGCACCACACAAACCAGGAATTCTGATAACTATGCCAGCAATCTAGACTCAGGTAAGAGAACTCAGTTTGAGGCCAGTCTGGGCAACAAAATGAGTTCCAGGTTAGCCTGGAGAAGAGTGAGAGAGGTCACCATATCTTTTGTACATTTTTGGTTTGGCACTGTAATTATACAAATTATTATTATGGTATAAATAAGATTTATATCTGAACCTAGTGACACAGGCATGTAATTCTAGGTAGTTTGTAAGAATGCAGTTTTAGGCTGGGCGATTAAAGGTGGCACACGCCTTTAATCCCAGCACTCAGGAGGCAGAGGCAGGTGGATCTCTGTGAGTTCGAGGCCAGCCTGGTCTAGAAGAGCTAGTTCCAGGACAGGAACCAAAAGGCTACAGAGAAACCCTGTCTCGAAAAATCAAAATAAATAAATAAATAAAAATAAATAAATAAATTTTAAAAAAATGCAGTTTTAAGGATAGGACAGGTAATTGAGTAAGTTCAAGTGCAGTCTGGGCAATGTAGTGAGATCCAGTTTCATAATACAAAGTTTAAAGGGATACACAGTTCAGGATTAGTGTTAAACTGTGTGTACCATGTAGGGAGGCCCACGTTCAATCCCCAATACTACACTCACACATAAAAGATTCACTCAATTACTTTGATAATGATACAACAGACAAACATCTGGAGCTGACTGAATTCCCAAGTCACGCATGCATCCCTTCAGTGGTACTCCCTGTCCCTATTTACAAACCTAACAGGATTAAAATGTGAAGAAGTTAGCTAACGGAGAGCAAGGATCTTTCTAATTATTTATCCACTCTTTAGAGCTCCCAGAGGCTAGTAGCACTCACACAGAAAAAGCATATCTCTTCAGGCCAGGGTAAAATGACACATACCTTTAATCCCAGCAGGCAGGAGTCAGAAATTAAAGTGGTTTGAACAAGAATGGCCCCCACAGGGGGAACTATTTGAGAAGGATCAGAAGGTGTGGCCTTGAGGTTTCAAAGTTCACACTAGTAGATCCTGTCTCCCTCAGTCTCTGCCTGCTGCCTGTGGTTCCTAAGAAAGCTCTTGGCCACTCTTCCTACCACGGTGATCAATGAACTCACCTTCCAAAACTGCAAGTAAACCCCCAATAAAATGCTTTGTTCTTTAAGTTGTCTTGGCCATGGTGTCTCTTCACAGCAATGGAAGAACAGTATCTAAGAGACCAAGCATTTCTAAAAAGACAAAAGACAAATCTTTCTCAGCCCCAATTCATTAACTCCCAACTGCTTCAGCAGACTCTGTGCTTTAACACTTTAGGATATGTTCTTCTTTGCCTTTGCTGTTATTTGTTTGCTTTGTTTTGTTTTAGAGACAGTGTGATTTGGGCTAGATTCCCTAACTAGCTAAGGCTGGCCTTGAACTCCTGGTTCTCCTTTACTGCTTTACAGTAAAGTAGTAAGCCATCATACACTGTATGTCTGCTTTTTAAAAACTTAAGTACAAGACTTTAAGATCAGAGCCAGGTGTCATGACATTCACCTATAATCTCAACATTAAGAAGTTAGAAATCTAAACTAAAAAATAAAACCCCTCTCTCACAAACACCCTCAAGATTGCAGGGTGAATTTAATGATTAGATAAAATCTAGGTTTTTTGTTTTGTTTTTTTGCTTTTCAAGACAGGGTTTCTCTGTAGCTTTGGAGCCTGTCCTGGAACTAGCTCTTGTAGACCAGGCTGGCCTTGAACTCACAGAGATCCGCTCAGCTTAAAATCTAGTTTAAATAGACTTAAATAGCAGCTTAATGTCAGGTAGTGGCACACGCCTTTAATCCCAGCACTCAGGAAGCAGAGACAGGCACGTCTCTGAGTTCGAGGCCAGCCTGGTCTACAAAGTGAGTTCCACGGCGGACTCAAAAGTTAGAAAAACCTTGTCTTGGAAAAAAAAAAAACAAAGAAAATATTTTAACAAGACACATAAAGTAAAAGCCAGAGTTTCAGTAAGGTATCTGCCTTCTAGTCTTGCAATCTCAGCATGTGTGTGCAAGTGCATGCTCACACTCACTGAGACCTGCCCCTCAAAACCGAAGACAGACAAGGAAGGCCTCTGGAAGAGGCAGCAGGCATTTGTATCCCAATGAAGACAAAGCACCTAAGCTATGGCAGTCTTCGTGATCTTGTAATTAGCTGTTTTCTATTTACTTACTTTTATTATTAACAAAGTTAAGAGTGAGATGCACAAGATGAACCATATACACACAAAGGAATTTCAAGTCAGACATGGTGGCGCACACCTTTAATCCCAGCACTCAGGAGGCAGAGACAAGCAGATCTCTGTGTGTTTGAAGCCAGCCTGGTCTACAGAGAGAATTCCAAGCCAGCCAGGACTACATATTGAGACCCTACTATACTAATTTCGGGTATACACCCAAAACACTATCTTACTACAGACACTTTTTCACCCATGTTCACTGCTGCTCCTTTCAAAATAGCCAGGAAAGCTGGGCGGAGGCATGCACATTTTTAATGCCAGCACTGGGAGGAAGAGGCAGGTGGATCTCTGTGAGTTTGAAGCCAGTCTGGTCTACAAGAGCTAGTTCTAGGACAGCTAGGGCTGTTACACAGAGGTGTCTCAAAAAACCAAAAAAGAAAACAGCTTAGCTGTCCATCAACTAAATAACGAAATGTGATAAACTTTCACTCTACAAGTATTATCCAGCTGTTAAGAAATATGAAATTTGCAGGGCGGTGGTAGCGCACACCTTTAGGCAGAGACAGGCGGATCTCTGTGAGTTTGAGGCCAGCCTGTTCTACAAGAGCTAGTTCCAGGACAGGAACCAAAAGCTACGGAAATACGGAGAAACCCTGTCTCGAAAAATCCAAAAAGAAAGAAAGGAAGAAAGGAAGGAAGGAAGGAAGGAAGGAAGGAAGGAAGGAGAAATTCATGTAAATTCAATGAGCTGGAAACAATCATGAGGCAACCAAGATGCAGAAAGACAAATATTGAATGTCTTCTCTCATATGTGAGTACTAGCTTTGAATCTTGGAAATGTATTTAATTGGAAATACCCAGAGGTCAGAAAACTACAGTCATATAAAGGAGCTAAAGGAAATAATGGAAAAAGAAAGATTAAGTGGAGTGAGGAGTAGGAGGTAAGGGTTAATTTAAGGAGGGAATACGGAGATCCATAACACTAAAGGCCTTTGAAAAAGCTATATGGAAACCTACTGTAGAAGCTTACTGAAATATATACATATACATTGAGTTTAAGTGGAGCTACCCTAAAACAGGAACAGTATCCCTATTAAATACCAGCCTAGCAAATAAAAAGCCCAGTATCTGGGACTGGTTAGCTTTTGGGGGTGGTTGACTAGTAGTGTGCTATAGAACCTCAAACTATTATAGGCTGTTGCTATCGTTCTTGGTTACGCTCCAAAATTTGACAGTAAGACCCTACTCTGAGAAATCAAGCTGGTACTCAATTGGACAGTTCAGCCTGATGGTTTTGCTTTCATAGTGCAAGGTGCACACTACCAGAGGAGAATAAGCATTAACCTCACCCAGGTGTGCTTGAGAGCTAAAATAATGACTGGCCTGGTTACACTATGCTTACTGATGAAATAGTGGCACAAATTTTACAGGAGTAACCAAACAGTTTCTGATGGGATTTAAGGACCAATTCACAAGATGTAAACCAGTATGTGGCACTGTCATAGGGTCAAGAACCTGTGGCTAGCTAGATAGGTCACTGGCCCTGGGAAAGGCCCATTACTATTATATTGATAAGCTGACACAGTAGTAAACTAACTAATAACTCAGCGCTATATTCATTTCCCAACCCTCATTGGAGAAGCTTTTGTTTGGTTGTTCAAGATAGGGTTTCTCTTTCTTGGCTGTCCTGGAACTGTACACCAGGCTGTCCTGTCTGCCTCTACCTTCCAAGTGCTAGAATTAAAAAGGCTTGTACCACCACCACCCAGTCAAAGAAGCTTCTTGAAGTAAACAGTAAATAAAAAATTAACACAAGAAGACAAGTGGTCAACATTGAAAGAGTAAGAGACTTTGGCATGGTCAGCCCTAAATGAGACATCTATATCCTATCCCCTGGATCATCGAGGACACCGGAGCACAAAGATTGTAAGAGCCAGTGGTGGTGGATGACAGCAATGAAACAGTATTTTCCAGACAAAACAGGACAGCTCCACATAAGAATGCCTCGTGGCTGTGAAAACATACACAAGACCTAGACAAGCTCAAATCAGACAAAATTCCAGCATGGAGGAGGCTCGCAGGCACTAAATGAAGGCCTATCAGCAACCAATAGCTACTGGAAGAGAGTCAGCGTAAGACTGACCCCTTGGTAGATTGATCATGCTCCAGGGAATATTCCCACACCCAAGAGTAACTGGACATCACAAATTGGACTGGATGAGGGGGACAAAAAAAAAGACAAGAAGCTGGGTGGGTGGGAAGGTGGGGATAGATTTTGGAGGAACCTGGGGTGACGAATATGATCAAAATATACTGCATGAAATTCTCAAAGAACAAATAAAAATATTTTTAAAGAAAATTTAAATAACTACATGGAAAAACCTCAAAGTTACTTCAATTCGCCGGGCGGTGGTGGCGCATGCCTTTAATCCCAGCACTCGGGAGGCAGAGGCAGGTGGATCTCTGTGAGTTCGAGACCAGCCTGGTCTACAGAGCTAGTGCCAGGACAGGCTTCAAAGCCACAGAGAAACCCTGTCTCGAAAAACAAAAAAAAAAAAAAAAAAAAAAAAAAAAAAAGTTACTTCAATTCAAATTTGAAAGATGAGAACACGCTTAACATTAAAAGTATTAAGTTTAATAGTATCAAATTAGTAAGGCTATACAGAGAATAGGGACTCACAAACTGGTGGACATAATCTGTTTAATTTACTGGTAGACTAGAACCAAAAGTTTAAAAAATTATTTACTGTTTTATGTATATCTGTGCACAGTGTGTGTACAGTGCCCATGATGATAAGCGTGTGATCTCCTGGAGCTACAGACAGCATAAGCAGCCACATAGGTGCTGGGACTTGAACTCAGAGCACTTCAACAGTAGTGCTCTTAATCACTGAGCCATCTCTCCAGCCCCCATCAACATTCTTTTTAATCTAGGAATTTATGTTGCAGATATAAATAACCAAGCATGTTCTCTGAAACGTATGTGATAACAATCAAAGAACAACACAGATGGGTAAATTATAGTTCTACCACATGTGATGACCCATACCTATATGCCCAGCACTCAGGAGGCAGAAACAGGAGGAGCAGAAGTTCCAGGGCCAGCACTAGTAGCTACTTGAGCTCCAAGCCAATGCAGTTCACAAAGAGACCCTTGTCTCAAACAAAGACAAACAACAAGCTTGTGAAATAGCTCTGTGGGTGAGGGCACCTACCACCAAGTCTGACAACGTGAATTCAATCAGATGAACCCACACAGAAGAAAACCACTCCACAAAATTGTCTTCTGATCTCCACATGCCCACATTCACCCAGTGCACACACATACATAAGCAATTTTTAAGAAAAAAAATTAAAACCAGCAACTATCATATTTACTGCATTCCCATAAAGTGCTAGGAACAACTCTGAAGTCATACAGGCCAGGTCGAGGTCAGGAGGATCAGATGGGCAGTGACCTGAAGAGAAGCAGAAAGTGCTATTTTAGATAAGACAGCCAGGGCTGGAGGTGGTGGCTCACACATTTACTTCTCCCATGGGACAGCTGAGTGGTTGAGCTTAACCTGGAGATGGGCTCCTCAGAACCAAAGACAGTTAAGGGCTCTGGAAGAGGTGATAAACTTTTGATCTGAATGAGACAAAGCACCTATGTTTTGGCTGTCTTCACGGTCTTACAATTATTGGTGCTTCTATTTATTTATTTTAACAATGTTCAAATAGTGGGTGGACAGAATGAAACAGAACAGCAGATGTCACAGAGAACAGCAAAAGAAACAGTGTCTCCATGGCAGACAACAAGTTTCCACTGCTTCAAAGGTCACATTCAGTGTTAGGGTTACACAAGCTACAAGGCTAGCTTCTGCTTAGAGAATAGCTTGCCATATAATTTCTATCTAGACATCTCCCAAGAGAAGGAAAAGGCAGAAGAAAAGTTAATGTGTTTGAAATTACTTTTTTGCAGGCCAAGGAGATGCTTCAGCAAGCAAAAGCACCAGCCTCTCAAGCCTGACAACACGAGTTCAGTTCCCAGAGTTCACGGGAGGAGAGCTGACTCCCTGAGAACTGTCCTGACGCCCCCCACAAGCACAATGACAGCACATACTTACACAGATACACATCACACAAAAATGAATACACACACAATAATCAAAGTTTTCAAATGTATCTGTGATGCTGACGATAGAATCCAGACCATGTGGCATGCTAGGCAAATGTTCTTCTAGTTACAGCCTGATTTAATCTTTTAATATACTGAAAATAATGAACCTAAGATTCTTCATGGTCACCAAGCTCTATCTCAGCATCTCTGCACTGTTGTCCTGTTCATTTGCTAATTCAATTCTTCCACAATACTAAAATGTTTTTCATATTATCTGTCCATCCTCCCTAACCCTGCAATATACACAAGGAAATGTGTACATTATATAAATACAGGCTAGAGCTGACAATGTTCTCCAGAAAGTGCTCAGTCTCCTACTGGTTCTTTACTCCAGACAGGTGTTCCTTTTAAAAGTCTTGTCTCCTGGAAGTACCACAAAGTTCCTACACTCTAGCTCATTCGACTAATTATCTGAAGTGGGCGGTGGGTACAGAAGACAGCTCAGCAGTTAAAACAGCTTGCTGCTCTTCCAGAGAACCAGGAGCCATTCCCAGCAGCTACACCTACTGGCTCTAACTCTAGCTTTAGAGGATCAGACTGACACCAGCTCCTGGCCGCCTTGGGCACTTGCAAGCATTAAAACATGAACGTAAGAGCGCACACACACACACAGTAAGACAAATCGTTTTAAATATATCATTTATATGTCAGAATTGTACTACTTATTAAACACAAAGAAAGCTGGGTGCAGTGGCTCATGCCAGTTAACCCAGGACTCAAGAGGGTGAAGCAATAGGACTGTGGGACAGCCATGCAGCACGTTCAGGAGGCAAAGGCAAGTGTGGCTAGCTTGGTTTACAAAGTGCTCCTGGCCAGCTAAGAATAGTTAGACCCGGTCTTAAAGGGTGTGTATGTTTGTGGTGTGTGGGGAGTAACAGAATAAGACATTCTTTACAGGAATTTTTTAAAAACACAAACCAGAGATAAGGAATTTGTGAAAATAATGCTACAAATAGGAGAAATCCAACTAAAACAATGATGTCAAGAAAAATAACAGTTGAAACTAAATGTCAAACAAACACAACAGGAAGGGCTCAGTGGCAAACACTTGTCAAGCATTGAGGCTACTAAGTAAAAACTAACTTCCTGTACTAGTTAACCCACACCTGTGATCCTAGCATTTGTAAAGGGACAGAAGGATCACAAATTGAAGGACAGACTGGTACATACAAAGTCCTATACCTGGTATGTACAGATATATATAGTGACCCAGCCTTAAAAAGCCAGTCAGGCAGGCTGATTCACAATACAGTCCCATAATCCCAACACCACGTTAGATGTAGGCTTGCTTTGTTTTGTTTTTGAGACAGGTTCTCTTGGAGCCTAGGCTGGCCTCAAACGGCATTATAGCTGAGGTTTACCATGCCCTGGGCTTCTTGCAGAGCAGGCAAGCGCTCTACCAACTGATTTACATCTCAGGCCAATTTCAGTTCGGTTTGGGTTTGTTTTTGTTTTGTTTTTGAGGTCTTATTATAGCCCAGGCTGACTTCAAATTCTATTCCCTTTCCTCTAACTCCCAAGGGCTGGAACTAAGGCCTGAGCCACCCAAACCAGCAGATTCTATTTCAAACACCCACCCGGGCTGGGCAGTAGTGGCACACGCCTTTAATCACAGCACTCGAGAGGCAAAGGCAGGTGGATCTCTGAGCTGGAGGCCAGTCAGGTCTACAAGGTGAGTTCCATGACAGTCAGGGCTACAAATGCTGTTTCAGGAAAAAACAAACAGCAACAACAAAGTCCACAGAGCTAATTTAAATGAAGACAGAATGGCAGCCCCCTCTACTTTTTTGGCTAGTCAAAAATATCAAATGGAAGAGTCCCCAAATGATAATAAAGTATTAACTTTTAAATGGCATGGCACACTGATTTAAGTAGCGCAATGAAATCTTGAGATACCCATCTCTATCCCACCAGGGACATAAACATCCCTCTGTTCAAATACCCATGCTACAATGTTAGTTACTGGGTAGCCAGCTCAGTTATTATGGAGGTTGTGCTCAAGTGATCCTTATATAGTAGCTTAAAGCTAATGAGTAAGTCATAAGAAGCCCATCTTTCATTTCCTCTCTTAGGGACTTCATCACCTCACGTCATCACAGGAAGGATACATGCTATGACACCTTGAGAAAGAGACACCATTTAGACAACCTTCACTACAGTCTACTGTTGTAACTGTTCTAGGATAAGGGGTTACTATGCCTAATTTCTAGGGTAAGCCTACCTATTTATTTGTGTTGGTGAATGTGTTGGAGGTCTGAGAACTGCTTTGGAGAGTTAGTTGTTCTTTCTTACTGTGGGTTCTTGGGACTGAACGCAGGTTATTAGGCTTTGCAGGAATCGATTCCGATTTTCCTCACCCAACCATCTCACCTGCTCCATGGGTAAATATTTGGGGGGGGGGAGCTGAAGGCAGGGACAACAACAACAGTATGCAAAGAGTTTTATAGTGCCTGCAATTTCAGACAACAGTCTTGGAATGCATACCCTGCCCATAGAGAGATAATTATTGTGTGGCCTATTTGACTCAGAACCCTTCTACTCAGCCTGGCGGTGGTGGCGCACGCCTTTAATCCCAGCACTCGGGAGGCAGAGGCAGGCGGATCTCTGTGAGTTCGAGACCAGCCTGGTCTACAAGAGCTAGTTCCAGAACAGGCTCCAAAACCACAGAGAAACCCTGTCTCGAAAAACAAAAAAGAACCCTTCTACTCGGTAACAAATCCACAAAGACACATTCAGTACTTATTTTAACCATTAGAAACCAATGAAGTTGAGCTGGGAGTATATAGCCTTTATTTCCAGCATTTGTGAGGTAGAGGCAGGCATCTCTCTCTGAGTTGCAGGACAGCCTGGTCTAGTATCCAAGGCTACATAGTCAGACCCTGTCTCAAAAAAACAAGTGAGCAAACAAAAAATATGTGCAATGTTACTATAAACTTAGAATCTAAAAGTGTGAAACATGTTTACTCAAAAAATTACTTTGGTATTCTTACAGTAGAATCACTCATCTGCCTCCTAATTTCATGTATGCTAAATGAAGTTTAATTTAAAAGCCTTCAAAGCTTGTATTACAAATAGAGCCACCAGTTCTAAGACTTTCAAAATGTTTTTAAAATTTTTATTAATTCCTTCATCCATTCATTGAAGGGCATGCTAGTCTGTGCACGTGGAGGTCAGAGGAAAACCTGAGGGATTAGGACCTCTTAATCTACCATGTGGGTCAGCAGCTTCCATCCACTCAATCACCTTGCTGTCTTAGATTATGAGAATTTTGGTTTCCTAAATATAGGGGAAAAAATCCAAAGACATCATCAGTTTTTTCAACAGTAACAAAAAGTATAGCATTAATCTTTTTTTTAAAAAAAAATTAAGTTTTTCGAGACAGGGTTTCTCTGTAGCTTTGGACCTGTCCTGGAACTAGCTCTTGTAGACCAGGCTGGGCTTGAACTCACAGAGATCCACCAGCCTCTGCTCCCGTGTGCTATCACTGCCTGGTTTATTTCTTATTGGTTAACAGCATGTTACAACTGTTAGTACAATTTAAGTCTTTAGAACATTTTTTCTTTTTTCAAGACAAGTTTTCTTTGTGTAGCCCTGGCTATGCTGGAACTTGCTCTGTAGGCCAGACAGGCCTCAAACTCAGATACTTGCCTCCGCCTCCCTAGTGCTGGGATTAAAAGTGTGCAACTATTGCCTGGCTAACCATTTCTTTCTTTTTGAGACAGGGTTTCAGTCTGTACGTCTGAATGGCCCATGTAGACCAAGCATCCTTAAACCCAGAGGCCCACTTGCCCCTTCTGCCTCTGGGACTAAAGATACGTACCACCACACCCAGGCTAGGATGATATCGCTAGACACCCAATAAAACAATTTGTAGTAGTAAACACTGGAAGAGCACAGGTCAGCCCGTTACAAAAATGCACTAATGATCACCAATCTATATATTATGTGCACCCAGCTTCTCATCTTCAGCACTCAGTAGTACAATGAAGTGTTTCTTTTTCTGCCTTTCAAATGCAGAACCAAAACCAGGCAGCCGTAATGCCTGCCTTTAATCTCTGTGATCTGGAGGCAGAGGCAGGTAAAGTTCAAGGCCAGCCTGATCTACTGAGCAAGTTCCAGGACAGCCAAGGGTACACAGAGGGGAGAAAGGGGAAAAAAGTGAAACCAAGAAAGCTCTTCAGCCAACCTAATTCATGGTCACAGTTTTCCAGAATACTTGTGTAAAATGTATTCTGACAAGATCCAACCTAACTGGCTACATTCACTTGTTAGCCTTGCTGGCAGGTAACTCAAGCTCAAAAGCTGTCCTCCAAATCCTCAGTTGTTTTCCTTCCCCCACTCTCCCTGCAATTAATGCCCTCCTGTCCCATAGCATCGTGTGCCTTCTCATCCCGCCCTCTGTCACCCGTGCTCAGGCCTAGAAGTCAGAGGGTCTATCCTAGTCCAGTGGCTTCACCCATTACGTTCACCTTTTCCCTGTCATTCTCACTAGGATGTCCCCGTCACACTCTCTGGATGGCACTTTTCCTCACTGCTACCAAAACTGCACTGGAAATACTGCCATTTCTTTTTGAAATGTGTACCTGAGAAGCCTAGCCTGGAAGCCTATACGGTCTCCTTGAACTTGCAAAGATCTTCCTGCCACCGTGCTGGAGTTACAGGTATCCCCACCCTGCTTTGCAAATACTGATGTCTCCTCAAGGGAAGTCTTATTCACTGTTCCTCAATACTAGGTTAAACGTCTGACACCATTCTAAGAGTTGGCAAAAGTCTGCGGAATAAATGACCGTCCCCAAAAGAATGATCATTACTAGTAAAACACACAACAATGGAAATGCTGAACATCACACACACAGGAACTGGAATGATCTAATGTACAGAAAAGATTAGCAGAGACCAAAATCCAAGCAGACGAGGTTCTGGGTCAGAGTGGACACCACCAGAAAAGCATTCAATTGAGATAACTTTAAATCTGTCCAGGACTAGCAGAGCAAATTGTTCCCTGCCCCAACTACAACTTTGTAACACCACAATTTTTCAGCACTCAACTGCTCATTAAGAGCCCACGTACCGACATACTTGGATTACTTTGTATTCTCTAAGGTATGCCAAATGAGGAGCAGAGGGATGACTGAAACCCGATAGTGCAAGTACCAGAAGCAGAAACAATAAGGGCGGTCATTTACACTTGTGAGGCGCTCGAAAACATGGCGAAACACTGCAATATGATCATGGAGAGCAAACTTAAAAACACACCCGTCAGCATGCAGCCCCATAGATCGGGACCCGCACAGAGCGATCAATCACCTGACACCAGATGAATAGGCCACTCTATACCCTTCTCACCCGAACTCTTCTACTCCCAGTCAGGGCTCACCAGCCCGTTCCCAGCAGTACAATCCGCAAACGGATAAAGAACAGGTCACAGAATGGCATAAACACATCTCTTCATGCCCGACCCAAATGAAAAACAAACAAAAAAACAACAACAACAAAAACCCAAAACCACAACCAACCAAACGGCTCAGTAATCCTAATCCGGAATTTCTAGAAGCCATCCAAAAACCAACCGCCTATCTCTGCGAAGTCAAAAGATGCTGACTCCAAAGCCAAGTCTCTAGCTCCTGTCCACCTCTCCTGATTATTCAGAAAACCCAGGGCTTTCCAGTTTGGAGATCAGCACACTACTCAGAAAAAAAATAGAAGAAACATCTCCCTGCAGGAACTGGCAATCGATCCCTCAGGGGGGCAGTGGCGCTCCAACCACCCGGCCAGGACCCAGGCAAGAGCGACAGGGCACAGCCCTTCCAGGGAGCTCTTCTGGGCTCTCAGTACCGCCCAGCGCAACCCGCCCCAGCAGTGACTGAAGTCAGGGTTGTGGCAGAGCTGGGCCTGCCCGGCTCGGGGGCGCGGCGAAACACGGGGGTGGCATTTTCTCCTCCAGCCCCCGGCTTCTCAGGCGGACCCGGGGCCTCTTCCCCAGGCCTCCCCGCCCCTCCACCCTCGGCCAGCTAGTTGGCCCCTCACCTGGCAGAAGCTCCGGCAGTAGTTCAAAGATGAGACCTCGGACACCTCCTGCTCCCTAAGCTCGGTCTCCAGCTGCCAGAGACACGGTCGCAGACCCGGGGCTCCCGGCGCGGGAGAGGTAGGCCGATGACCCCGAGCCATGGACTCAGCCTCGGCTCCGGCTCCCGAAACCGCCGGAGCCTCAGCCCCGGCCCCGGCCCCGGCCCCGGCGGCGGTGGCGTCTCCCTTTCCGTCCGCCATCTTCCCACGGCCCAGCAGCGCGTAGGCAACCAAACCACGTGACTCCTCCTGGCCCCGCCCCCGGTAGCCCGTGAATGGTGACGCACTTGCTGGCGACGCTGGCGCCAACTTTATTCCGTCACTAGGACGCCGACTGTTGCTCCTCTCACAAGTCTCCACCGCAGCCGTCCTAGCTACAGCCTAGCAACGGCGAGGTTTTAGCGGCCCTGGGTTCGACAGGCCTTTCAGAGTCGAGGAGCGCCAAGGGCCTAGAGACAATCGAGATAGGAGAGAGAATGTGTCAGCCGAGCTGCTAGCCGAAGAGCGAGGCAACGGTATCCCAGAATGAATGAAGCCTGGATAAAAGCATCCCCGGTTGGAGGAAAATAAACAAAGATTCGAGACCAGCCTGGTCTACAGAGCTAGTTCCAGGACAGGCTCCAAAGCCACAGAGAAACCCTGTCTCGAAAAACCAAAAAAAAAAAAAAA
>NC_022016.1:61796554-61798315 GCF_000317375.1 Microtus ochrogaster | reverse complement strand
TTTATAGGCCAGGCTGGTCTCAGACTCAAAGGTCCACCTGTCTCTGCCTCCTGAGTTCTGGGATTAAAGGGTGTCCACCACCACCGCCCTGAAAATATGTAAATGAATAAACTATCAATATCCGAAGTTTATGGATTAAAGACTTAAAGAATGGCCAGGCGAGCCGGGCAGTGGTGGCTTTTAATCCCAGCCCTCAGGAGGTAAAGCTGACAGATCTCTGTGAGTTCGAGGCCAGCCTGGTCTCCAAAGCTAGCTCTAGGACAGCCAGGACTACACAGAGAAATCTTGTCTCGGGGGAAAAAAATATGCAAAACACAGCACACCCCAATATTAGCACCCATGCGAGTGGGGCTAGAAGATGCTGAACTCAGGTCACCCTAGACTTCACAGCAAAAAGTCTTTGTCCAAAAACGAAGAGGAGGAGAAGCAGAAGAAGCTGTAATATCCACATTTCTGTGGCAGTTCTGAAGTCCCTAGCTTACCGGAGCTTCTTTGCTGCACAACAGGGTCCTCACCAAAAAACAAAACCAAAGAAACCAAGCCGGGTGTGTTGGTGCATGCTCACCACTTGGGTTGTGAAGATCCATGCCAGGTCATCAGCCTCCCGCAGCAGGTGCTTTCACTTCTAAGCCATCTAGCTCATCAACCCCTAATTTGATTTTTTTAAAAAAGAAATTTAAAGGAAAACAAACAAAAAAGTCAAGAGTTCCCCAGGCAAGAAAACAGTAAATATGAAAGTCATGAAGTGTTGTTGTTGTTGTTGTTGTTGTTGTTAAGAATGACAAAGCCCCTGCAATCACAGCGCTTGAGTGAGAGACTGAGCCAGGAGGAGCATGTATTCCAGGTCATGAGGGGAGGGATAAGAAAGAAATTCAAGGAAGAACAAAGAGGAAAATGGAGAATGGCAAAGCCAATGTGGCTGTAACCCCGTGTGTGGAATGAAGCTGTAAAAACAAGACAGTATTTGTGTAAGCATGGAAATGATACAGACAAAAGGACTGGCAGGACAAAAGCCCTTGAGGAGGCCAGAGGAGATAGTATCCAGAACACAACAAGCAGGTTGATGTAGTATACAGATGAAGGGGTACACTTTTATTTGAACTGGAGGGAGTCTATAAACTGGGTCCAGATGAAGGTAGAGGTATAATTCAGTAATGGGAGATTTGAGAGTCATGGTCTAAATGCTCCCCCACCCATGAAATATAAGTCACTGTGCCAATTAGTTGCTTGTGAACTTAATACAAAAATAGAGTCATCAGGGAGGAGGGAACAGGAAATGCCTTTATCACACTGCCCTGTAGGCATGTCTGTGTGACATTTTGTATGTTGATTGATGTGGGATGGCCCAGCCCATTGCCGGTGATGCCACCGTTGGGCTGATGGTAGATAATATGAGCATGAAAGCAAATCAGAAACCTTCCTCCATAGTTCTGCCCTCCACTCCTGTTTGAGTTATTGTCATGAAGATCCTCATTGATCAACTAACTGGGACTGGGACCAAGTTGCTTTTGGTCATTGTTTTGATCATAGCAATAAAAGTAGGACAATCATCAAGACCAAATTGGGCTCCTGAGAAAGAAACAAAACCTTGTTCAAGTTGTTTCAGAATAGGATAGGAGAAACTACATACTAGATAGATACAGAGTTGGGGCAAGGTTGAATGGCACTTCATTTGTTCAACAAACACTCATTGACAGTGTAATATGTTTCTGGTTCTGCCCTATAAAACACATCCTGAGTTTTGTATTCTTTTGTTCCCTA
>NC_022016.1:61794295-61796454 GCF_000317375.1 Microtus ochrogaster | reverse complement strand
CTCTGTAGACCAAGCTGGTCTCGAACTCACAGAGATCCGCCTGCCTCTGCCTCCCGAGTGCTGGGATTAAAGGCGTGCGCCACCATCGCCCGGCCACATACACCTTCTATAATCATATCCTGCCACATTCCGAGAAACGTGGGTCCTGAAACCCTAGGTAGGGTGAGCCAGGAAATGAGGAAAATGACAGCTACACAGACACCTACACTGGGATCAGGTGTGTGTGGTGAGTGGTCTCTCTAAGGCTGGAATCTGACCGAGTTTATTGTTGCAGCTCAGAGGGAGGAGTTAGCTAGTCTCTGTAGGAGGTCTCTCTGTAGACCAGTCTTTTCTTGTAAACATCCGGGAGGAGGAAACTGCAGTTGCTGGTCTTTACAGAGATTGATCGATTGTTCTTTTTTTGTTTGTTTGTTTTTTCGAGACGGTTTCTCTGTGGCTTTGGAGCCTGTCCTGGAACTAGCTCTTGTAGACCAGGTTGGTCTCGAACTCACAGAGATCCACCTGCCTCTGCCTCCGAAGTGCTGGGATTAAAGGCGTGCGCCACCACCGCCCTCTTAAATCGACTCCCAAGAAAAACTTAGATATTTCTCTCTAGCCTAGCCTTTATGGGTAGCAGCTTTGCCAACTGGTCTTTCTTTCTTTCTTTCTTTCTTTCTTTCTTTCTTTCTTTCTTTCTTTTTCTTCCTTCCTTCCTTCCTTTCTCTTTCTCTTTTTTCCTTTCTTCCTTCCTTTCTTTCCCTTTCTCCCTCCCTTCCTCCTTCCTTTCTTTCTTTTTTGGACTTTTTATTTTTTTCCCAAGACATGGTTTCACTATGTAACCCTGGCTGTCCTGGAACTCATTTGTAGACCAGGTTGGCCTAACTCATAGAGATCTGCTTGCCCCTGCCTCCCATGTGCTGGGATTAAAGGTGTGTGCCATCACTGCCCAGCTCAGCTTTGCCAATTTTCTATGGACTAATTAGTCTTGGAGTCCCTGACAGGCTTTGTCCATATCTAAAGATACATCTGCTCAGGACTCTGCTTACTCAGAGCATCCTCTACTCCCTACAATAGTCTGTGTTATAAAAGGCAGTCCTCTGAGCAAAACAGCCACGTCTGCATCAGATAAGCTGTTCCTGCTTTTAAGAGTCCTTCAGAAAAGAGCTTGTTGATTGCTGACACCTTTTCATAGAAAGGGAAAGTGGGGAGGGTCATTAGACCTCCACCTGTGAGTCTAGCCGCTCCTTCCAGCCATTTGTATGCAATTCTTCCCTAGATGCACTTGGCCTCCTGTGTTAGAGGATATAGGCTGGCGGGAGGTTCACTGCAGAGAACCTCATCTATGCAGCTATGGGAAGCCACATCTATGCTGGGTGAAAAGACTATCCAGTGTGGTAGCTTTGGGGTTACCCATGCTCTTACAAATAAACTCTTATTCATGCTTTGTTAATAAGCCCCTTAAAAATCATTGGTTCTCAGCTGGACGGTGGCATGCACCTGTAATCCCAGCACTCTGGAGACAGAGGCAGGTGGGTCTCTGAGTTCGAGGCCAGCCTGGTCTACAAGAGCTAGTTCCAGGACAGGCTCCAAAGAGAAACCCTGTCTCAAAAACCAAAACAACAACAATAATAATAAAATTAAAAAAATAAATCATTGGTTTTCCAGGGTGGACTTTCACAGAATTGTGCTTTGGTTTGTCAATGGGCTCTTATGAAGAGGGTAGCTGCTGTTTCATGACTCCCTACGGAAGGAATTCTTCCAGCATCCTAGTTCTGTTAGAATAGATAGCTAAGTAAACACAAGCATAAGCGTGGAAGCTGTCCACCTCTTCTGCAGTTAGAGACCAGCTGATTGGGTAAGCAGAGACTTAGACCCAGGAAACAACTATATCCTGGTAGCTGGGTAGAATGAAATAACTCTTTGTAGCTTGACAGCTTTGATGCTGCAAATATGTTCTTCCCATCCTGCAGAAATACAGGCACTGTGACACTTTCCCAGTGACCATACAGGACCACTGAAGGACGTCTTGATAAGGAGAAAATGTAAAGGAACACAAGGACACCTTGACCTTTGGAGCATATCAGAGTAGGTTGGCGTGAAGGTGGTACTCAAAGAAAGGAACTAACAATGACATCACAGGAGAGGACTATAAGAACCATCTTAAAAATCCACAGTGCAGC
>NC_022016.1:61791383-61793315 GCF_000317375.1 Microtus ochrogaster | reverse complement strand
GGGGGCGTTCAGTGAGATAGATAGTGCCGCTGTTCTACATTAATCTGAAAAACAGTCATTGGATTCACCCATCCTTTGGATGGCCTGGCAGATGGAACCAACACCAATTCTTTTCTTTTTTTCAACATGTTTATTACAACAGATACAATTCACATCTGACTAGCTTTGCTTCCTTTTCCCCTCCCACAACCACATTCATTGGGCCACTTCCTTATATTTGAGCCGTCAATGTACTTTCAGCACACTTGCCCAGCAGTCCTTTAAGTCCATTCTTACAGGGTGCAAATGGATTTCAATAATTTATCCAAACGTGGGCTATGCTCAACCACTGCAACTTCCAGGAATGAGAAGGCTCTAGAAAAGTGCCACAGCAACAGTGCCCTAAGAAAAGAGAAGAGCACCTTAAAAAATGGATAAAATCAGGCCAAGAACTTTTAGAGGGAATGGAACATACAGGAAATGAAAACATTTATTTGCAAAACAAGTGGGGCAGCACTGCTCCTGGTCAGGTCCAAGTGCGGAACGGTTGTCTCATGATATTTGTACACTGCTCAAAATTGTATCCTTAGACACAGATCGCCTGGCGCTTGCACTGGATTTTTGAAAATGCAAGATTTCTGAATGATAAATTAACCCCCCAATTTTTTTCTTTTTTAAAAATAAGCTAATTTTGCAGACAGGTTTTCATGTAAATGCTAGGTATTTAGCCACCTCAGCATTGATTAGTTTTGGATGTCTAAGCTCTGTTACACATGGCTTCCCATGGATGGCTTCACTCTACAAAACATATTTACAACAGATGAAGAACAAGAAATCTACACTTCAAGGGTTTTACAAATCAATCTTGTATCCTTCCCCTGAATTGACTCTCACAGACCCCCCGTCCCCTTGTTATTTCATTTGCCCAGCTTAACGGTCCACTTAATGCAGCTCAAAATGTTATGACTGGGCAAGAGATTTACAGTTCCTTTAGGATATCGTGTGCAATTATTCACATCTTCTAACCATGAAGGAATTCTGAAGTTTTAGCTTTTTGAGTTCCTTTATTTGTTGTCTCAAAAACAGTATCCTCCGCTTTCGCAAAGTTGCTTGAATTTCACATACTCGAACTAAAGATCTCAAATTTTTTAATTCAGTACATATTTCTGACATGTGAACACTTCCCATATTATGGGCTTCTTCACGCAATCTTGATGCCTGTTTCTCTGCATGGTCCGCAGGCCACCCTTGAACATGTTTTATGAGATTGTCATTGAAGTGTGCTGCTAGTGTAGGTGTTAATGAATTCGCAGGCCGAGCAGATGCATTCTGTGGCCACAACTGTTGCATTTGATGCATTACTACTGGAAGTATGATTTGGACCAGGTGATGGACTTCTCTGGCTGCTTAAGCGCTGAAGACTTCGAGGAGAGACAGGCTCATGACCCTGCTGCTTGTCAGCAGTTACGGGCTGCTGTGTGGCCAATTGGGATACCGGTCCTTGCTTAAGTACTGGAGTACTAACCTTCGGCTGTGATGAAACAGGTGGAGTACTAATCAAAGGTTTGATAGGGACTGTGTTAGCCTGAGGTGTGCTTATTCTTGGAGACACATAGGAACTTGGGAATGAAGCATCGGACGTTAGAGACCTTGGAACCTGATTAGATGGCCGGGCTTGTGTAGAGAGCTGGGCAGCTTGAGAAATCAGGGAGGTGATGTTGAAGGCAGATGGTCCAGCAGTAAAAAACTTGTGGAGGATAGACTGCAAGGAAGCGTGTGTCACAGCTGCTGTAAGAACTTCATTTATTTTGGACATATCCACATTAGAATTATTAAGCTGTAGCGTGGCTTGTAAAGCAGGAAGCAACTGTCTAAGAAGATTTGGGTCCTGAAGTAAAGGAGGTGTTGGTGATTGTGGAACAGGAGAAAGGTACTGTTGAAGCAGAGTTTTTA
>NC_022016.1:61789116-61789773 GCF_000317375.1 Microtus ochrogaster | reverse complement strand
AGTCTGGTGTGAAGCCTTAACCCAAACAGCTATGAACTCTTTGACACTGTTCTGCATCAGAGAAAATTAGCATCGTCTCTCTAAGAAGAAGCATTGAGGCTGGGTTTCTTTCTCACTTTAAGGTAGAAAGACGTATGCAGAGCAGAGGAATGCTATGACATCAAATGAGAAAAATCCATATTGGTAGTGCCCAGAACAGGATCAGATGCGTAGTAAATGTTATCACTACCCTTCTCAGAGGGTGACTTTAGTTCCCCCTTCTTATAGGCTGTCCACACGTAACCGCCACCATGGAAACTGTGTTCATGACTTTGTCTTGTGCATGAACAGTGATTGAGGAAACAGTCCATGCTGGGGATCATTAAAGGAGCTGGTCAGGCTTCAATTTGGGATTTTGCAAGTTTAAGAACTTTTTCATCTAGCTGCCAATCAAGTCACAAGAGTCCAATTTACTTACTGATCCTAAGAAAGCTATTGGCATCCCTATAGGAAAATCACCTTGGGAACAGAATTAGTAATGAAGTTTCATTAGAGAAGGTGGGGTAAGTGTAGCTAGAACAACACAATCTCTGTGATCACTCCCACGCCCAGCCTAAATTGAGTTACAATCACCCCTCTCCTCCTCCTCTTTTAAAAAGACTTATTTATTGTTATTAT
>NC_022016.1:61787117-61788802 GCF_000317375.1 Microtus ochrogaster | reverse complement strand
CCTTTAAGAGACAAGCCACACCTACCCCCCTACCCTGTCCACCACCCAGGTAGGCAGATCTTTCTTCTGCTTCCAGCCTGAGCTCTCTTCCTTTTCAGTCTCTCTCCAAAAGAGGTAGCTGCTGCCATGACTCTTCTCTTCTCCTTCACTTCCCCCCTCTCTCTTTCTTTCCTTGCCCCCCTTCTTCTTCCCTTTCCCCTTCCCTTCCATAACCCACTAAGTAAATATCCAACCTCATTCTTCATGGCATGCCTATCTGTCTGTCTCTCACCCACTGCAGCTGCAGCTCCTCCTGGGACTGGCTACCCCACCACACAGCTCTCACCCGCTACACGGCTACCTACCTGGGACCCGGCTGCCTTCGTGGCCTGTCATGGTCTCATGGCCTGCTGCCCACTACCACCACTCAGGGACCTGCAGTCTTTCTGCAGTATTTTATTTTTACCATAACAAGTACTAAATTCTGAACTCAGGCCCTCTGGAAGAACAGAATGTGCTGCTCTTAACCTTTGAGTTAGCTCTGCAGTCTTTTCTTTTTTCTCCTTCTTGTCCTCCTCCTCCCCAATCCTTGCTTGCTTGCTTTCTTTCATATTTATTTATTTATTTATAGTCAAAGTTTAACTATGTAGTCTTGGCTGGCCTGGAGCTCTTTGTATAGCTTTGAGTTGCAGATATTCCTGTCTGTGCCTCCCAAGTATGCAAGCATGCTGCCTGGCTTTGTTGTTTTCTGAGGACCTTGATGTTAACCCAGAATGGCTAAGAACTTGTGGTACTTCTACTTCAGTGTCCTAGGTGATGGGATTACAGGCATGAGTCTTTATACTCTATTTTGTCAAGGTTTTTTTGTTTTGTTTTGTTTTGTTTTGTTTTGTTTTGTTTTTTTGCTGTCTGTTTGATCTTCAAAGACTAGGTACCCGTCTGTTTTGATAATCAGCTGTCTAAGAATTACCTGCTTAGGTTGGCCAAGGAGTTTATCTACACTGCCCCCTAGGGGAACTTGTTTCTGAGACAACAGACTCTGGGCCCAGGTATGCTTAAGAATCTTTTACAATCTTTGTAACCTTCTCAAACACACTGGAGACAGACAAAACTCCAAATCATCCCTGAAATTGGCCCCATCAGAGTATGAACCACAGATAAAATATGCAGGGGTTCAGGAAGAAACTAGACATCAAACAAACTGATTCCTAATCAGCAGAGTGTTCATGGGAGTTTCACCTTTCTCATGGAACTAGGGAGGGGACCTGATTGAGAGCTTACCTCTATGCTACATAAGCATGAAAGGGATTATTCAGAGCTTGGTAGGGGTGGGTGTTTGTTTTGTTTCTTAGTTTTTGTTTTTTCAGACAGGGTTTTATGTGGCCCAAGATTGGAAACTTAATATATAGCCAAGGGTAGACTTAAACTCTTCATCCTCCTGGTTCATCCTCCCAAGTGCTAGGATTATAGGCATAAGTCACCAAGCCCAAATTATGTAGCACTGGGGATAAAACCCAGGGCTTCACATACATAAGGTAAACATTCTACTAACTAAGCTACAGTTCCAGCCCAGAATGTGTTGTGTTTTCAAGCACTGCTAGATGTATTCTATGCTTGTGTTAGATGTTGGTGAGGTCACAGGTACTTCTGAACACAGGGTTGCAAGAATAATATCAGATAACAGATTCATATTAAATGCTAATATG
>NC_022016.1:61779100-61786832 GCF_000317375.1 Microtus ochrogaster | reverse complement strand
AAACAAACAAGAAGTGACAACTGTTCCTTTATTATGTCCTGTGACAAATTTATTCTTTAATAATAGAGTCATAAAAAAATGAGTTAGCACCAGAATGAACTCTGCAATCTTTTTCTAGATAACCCTTGTGCTTTGCTCAGCATTCTGTGAAAAATTTCCCATTTCTGCCCATTGAAACCAACTCCAAGGACCTCCACTCCATCACATCCCAAAAGAGAGCTCATCTCTTACTTGTTTTTCATATCTTTTCAGTCATGAAGAGTTCAGTGTCTCTTGATGGGACTGCTTTAAAACAAAATGTAACAAATTTCAAATGAAGCCACTTTCACATAACTCTTCCTCCACTCTCTTCATCATCATCACCACCATCATCATCACCACCATCACTATCATTATTATTATCATCACCATCATCACTATCATCACCACCATCACCACCATCATCATCATCACCACCATCATTACCATCACCATCATCACCATCACTATCCTCATTATCATCACCATCACCACCACCACCATCATCATCACCACCATCATCATCATCACCACCATCACTATCACTATCATCACCACCGTCATCATCATCACCATCACCATCATCACCATCATTATCATCACCATCATCATTATCATCATTACCATTACCATCATCATCACCACCATCACTATCATCATTATCATCACCATCATCACCACCATCATCACCATCACTACCATCATTATTATCACCATCATCACCACCATCATCAACATCATCACCATCATCATCATCATCATCACCACCATCATCAACATCATCACCACCACCATCATCATCATCACCACCATCATCAACATCATCACCACCACCATCATCATCACCACCACCACCATCATCATCACCGTCATCACCATCATCATCATCATCACCATCATCACCACCATCACTATCACTATCATCACCATCATCATTATCATCATCACCACCATCATCAACATCATCACCACCATCATCACCATCACTATCATCACCATCATCACCATCATCACTACCATCACCAACATCATCACCACTACCATCATCATCATTATCATCATCATCATCACCATCATTGTCATCATCATCATCATCATCATTTGACTTTTGAGACAGACTTGCTAAGCAGCCTGGCTATGCCTGGAACTTGATACATAAAACAGGCTGGCTTTGAACTTGGGGCAGCCTTCCTACTTCTGACTCCTGAATGTTTATTTCTATTTCAAACATGATCCACTCATTCTTTTTTTCCTCCTTCTCCTGTCCACTGAGGATTGAATTTAGGGTCTTGCATTTGCTAGACAGACATTCTACCAGTGAACTGCAACTTCATTCCAAGCCCTTTAAAAATATTTCTTTTTTATTGAAACAATGTCAAGCCTTGCAGTGGTGGCACATGCCTTTAATTCAAGCACTTGGGGGGGTTGGGGTGTGAAGCAGGTGGATCTCTGAGTTTGAGGTCAGCCTGGTCTATAGAGCGAAGTCTAGGACAAACAGGGCTACACAGAGAAATTCTGTCTCAAAAAACAAAACAAATCAACCCCCCCTAAAAAATGGGTTCTCATTAATTTACCAGATTTGCTGTCCTTGAACTCATCATTAGCCCACTTAGCCTTGAACTTCCAGTAAAACTGCTTTAGCCCCGAAGGCAGTTGGGATTACAGGCCTCTGTCACCAAGTCCAGCTCCTTATTTATTTTGAGACAGGAGTCTCATGTAGTTTGGCTGACTTCGAATTTGCTATATAACCCAGAAGCGGCCTTGAACTCTTCCTGTTCCTCTATCCTCCTCCTGTACCACCAAATTCAGTTTCTGTGATGCTGAGGATTTAACTGAGGGCTCTGTAGATAAGCACTCTGCCAACTGAGTCACATCCCCAGCCCTGCCTCTGATCATTAAAATAGGAAAAAGTGCTATACATGCATGAAAATGTCATAATAAAACCCGTTGCTTTATATGTTAACTAAAATATTAATTAAAAAATTTTAAAGTAGCCATTGTGATCCAAATCTGTAATTGCAGCACTTGGGAAGTTAAAGCAGGAAGACCAGGAGTACAAGGTCATTCCTCAGCTATATTAATTGCTGGCCAGCGTGGGCTACAGGAGCCCCTATCTCATAAGTAAATAGTAAATAAACAACTCAGGTGTAGCCTGACCTCAAGTCTTCTAATCCAGAAGGCTAGGATACAGGTATGAGCCACCACACTGTATTAATTCCTTTCCTTTCCCCTCCCTCCCTTCTTTTTGTTTGTTTTGTTTTGTTGTTTGAGGCAGGGTTTCTCTGTGTAACAGTCCTGGCTGTCCTGGGGATTTGAGCACAGACTCTGTAGACCAGGCTGGCCTCAAAACTCACAGAGATTCACTTGCCTCTGACTCCTGAGTGCTAGGTTTAAAGGTATGCACTACCACCACCCATCTCCCTCCTTCCTTCCATCTGTCTTTTGGAGACAAGGTTTCATTTTTTTTTCTTTTTTCTTTTTCTTCTCTTGATCTCTTTTTTTTTTTTTTTTTTGGTTTTTCGAAACAGGGTTTCTCTGTGGTTTTGGAGCCTGTCCTGGAACTAGCTCTTGTAAACCAGGCTGGTCTCGAACCCACAGAGATCCACCTGACTCTGCCTCCCAAGTGCTGGGATTAAAGGCGTGCGCCACCACCACCTGGCTTCTCTTGATCTCTTATGTCTATGTCGTCATAAGAGACAAGGTTTCATACAGTCCTTATTGACCTCAAATTCCCTACATAGCTGAGAATGACCTTGAACTTCCTATCCTCCTGCTTCAACCTTCCAAGCCCTGTGGTTACAGGTCTGTGCTCAAATCCCCAGTTTATAAAGTACTAGAGATTAAACCTAGGACTTCACTGATGCTATGCAAGTAAACTACACATTCCCAACATACTTCCTCTCTTTTTTCTTTTTCTTTTTGAAACAAGGTCCCATCTAGCCTCATACAGTCTTGAACTTGCTATTTGGCAAACGATCACCTTGATCTCCTGCTCTTCCTTGCTGTTCATCCATCCAGAGTACTGAGATCGCAAGCATTTCCCACCATTCCTAGCTCCCTTTCTTCTTTATTTACTGTGTGATTTAGTGTGTGTTTGTGTGTGTGTGTGTGTATGTGTAGGCATGTACATGTGCACACACATATGTGCACACATGCATGCATGCCATGGAAGATGTGTGGAGGGTCAGAAGACAACTTGGAGAAATTGCTTTTCCTTTTCCACCATGTGGGTTCTGGGAATCTTTGGGTCATCAGGCTTGGTGGCAAGTGTTTTCACCAGCTGAGCCATCTCACTGACTTCTTTCCTATTTTTAATACATGATACGTTCATAGCATGACAGAGGAAGAGAGAGAGGCAGAGACAGAGAGACAGAGAGAGACAGAGAGAGAAAGAGAGAGAGAGCGAGAGCGCATCAGTTTAGTTTGGGCTACTTACAGATTGTTCAGATGAACATGTAGCAATTTATGAGTGGCTACATCACTAAAAAAATGTGCTTCTCTCTCCCAGCAACTGCTTGTATATTCCCAGAAACTAGCAGGGCCTCGTGAGCTTATCTTTGCTGCATGACAGAATGATGATGGCTCATTATGAGCAGCTCATCAAAGAGCCATGTACATTCTTTTCTATAAAAATTTTATTAGACTCCAAAAACCACAGAGAAACCCCGTCTCAAAAAAAAACAAAAAATTTTTATTAGACTTATTCCTTTTATGTATTATTATTTTACCTGCATTTATGAATGTGTACAGCTTCTGTGTTTAGTGCCTGTGTAGGTCAGAAGAAGGCATCGGATCTCCTAGAACTGGACTTATGGATGATTGTGAACCACTAGGTGAGTCCTGGGGAACCCAGGTCCTCAACAAGAGCAATAAATGCTCTTAAACACTGAGCCATCTCTCCAACCCCACCATATGTATCCTTAATGTTACACAGAAAGAGAAAGCAGCCTCTGACATCTAGGGCTGTTCTTGGTATTTACTCCTAGTTAGTATCACAGCTAGGTACTTGTGTGGCATGCACAACTCAGTCATGGTGTTTGAATGGTAAATAAAAACAAAATTTAAAAATCATAAATGCCAGGTAAACCCACTCTGTGACAATAACCAGACCACCTCATAATCATGTCCCAAGACAAAACAGTATGATCTAGCCAGTTGGATGGCTCATAGCTATAATTCTAGCACTGAGGATGCCACCACAAATTCAAGGCCAGTCTGGACTACATAGTGAGTTTTAGGCCAATCTAAGCTGCATAACAAGATCTTGTCTCAAAAAACCAAAAAAACAAAAACAAAAACAAAAAAAACAGAAAGTAGAAACTTTGTGTGATGAACTTAGAACATTGGTCTCTCTCCCCTGTTGAACTTCAAATCCCAGTGACCTTGACTATAAGCTGACTTTGGTGAGGTCCACAAGAGGGAAGGTTTTGCCTTTGTTTGGTGTGCTCTTATCTAAATGAAAACATTAACATTTTGAAATGGCGAAGTGATACCAAGATACTAGCGGTAACATCAGATTTACAGTTTAAAAAGCTGTCTTTGTTTTCCTTTCTTCTTCTTCTTCTTTTTTTTTTTTTTTTTTTTTTTTGGTTTTTTGAGACAGGGTTTCTCTGTGGCTTTGGAGCCTGTCCTGGAACTAGCTCTTGTAGACCAGGCTGATCGCGAACTCACAGAGATCCGCCTGCCTCTGCCTCTTCCTTTCTTCTTTTTGAGACAGTCTTGCTAGCTAGGTAGCTCAGACAGGCCTTGAGCAAGCAGCAACCCTCCCATCTAAACCTCTATCTTAAGGCAGTGTTCTATTGCTGGGAAGAGAAATCATGACCACAGCAACCAGCAACTCTTATAAAGGAAAGCATTTAACTGGAGGCGTGCTTGCAATTTCAGAGGCTTAGTCCCTTATCACCATGGCAGGGAGCATGGCAGCAGGCATTGCAGGCATGGTGCTGGAGGAGTAGTTGAGAGCTAGCTAATCCAAAGGCAGAGAGATATTTTGAAACCTCATAGTGATATACCTCCTCCAACAAGGCTACAACTCATAATCCTCTCCAACAGATCTGCTCCCTGATGATTGAACATTCAAACATATGAGCCTGTAAAGAGGCCATTCTCATTTGAACCACCATATTTCACTGGTTTTTCAAGACAGAGTTCCTCTGTGGCTTTGGAGCCTGTCCTGGAACCAGCTCTTGTAGACCAGGCTGGCCTCGAACTCACAAAGATCTGCCTGCCTCTGCCTCCCAAGTGCTGGGGCCACCACTGCCTGGTGCCACCATAGTCATACCATAATGCATAAATGCATTCAATTCAACTTCAAAAGTTCCCATAGTCTATCAGAGTCTCATTAATGTTTAAAAGTCCAAAGTCTGTTCTGAGACTTACAGCAGTCTCTTAATTATAGCTCCTTGTAAAAGCAAAATCAAAAAGCAGATCACATACTTCTAACATACAATGGCACAGAATATACTTTACCATTCCAAAAGGGAGGAAAGGGCTCATAGGAGGAAATACTGAAGCAAAGCAAAACCAAAAACCAGCAGGGCAAACTCTAAACCCTGCATGGCCACGTCTCTGTGAGCTGGAGTTCAGCCTGGACTATAGAGTGAGTTCCAAGCCATCAAGGGCTATGTAATAAAGCCTACTTGGCTCCCTGCATCCTCATAGCAGCTGACACCTGTCTGTAACTCCAGTTCCAAGGGTTCTGACGATCTCTCCCATATCTGTGGGCATACGTGCTGTGCACATACATACATGCAGGCAAATAGTCATGTGTATAAAATAAAAATAAATAAATTATTTTCTCTTTTAATACTTTTTAGGTTTAATATTTATTTTACTTTATGTATATGTAAGTGTTTTGCTTGCACATGAGTACCCAGTGTCCACAGAGGTTAGAAGAGACCATTGGATCCTTTGAACTAGAGTTATGGATGGTTGTGAACTATCTGTTGGTGCTGGGAACTGAACCTATGGCCTGAGTCCTCTGTAGGAGGGCTCCTAACCACTGAACCATCTCTACAGGCCTGTACATTTTTTTTTTTTTTGGTTTTTCGAGACAGGGTTTCTCTGTGGTTTTGGAGCCTGTCCTGGAACTAGCTCTTGTAGACCAGGCTGGTCTCGAACTCACAGAGATCCCCCTGCCTCTGCCTCCAGAGTGCTGGGATTACAGGCGTGTGCCACCACCCCCGGCCATTTTTTTAAATATATAATTTATTTTTATTTTATACTCATTGGTGCTTTTGTCTGCATGTTTGTCTGTGTGAGGGTGTCAGAACCCTGGAACTAGAGTTTCAGACAGGTGTGAGCTGCCATGTGGGTGATGGGAATTGAACCCAAGTCCTGTGGAAGAGGAGTCAGTGTAGCTAACTACTGAGTCATCTCTCCAGCCCTTGTTAATTTTTTAAGGGTTCCAGTTCTTAGGCAGAGTTTGGCGAGTGACTTGTTCAGAAGAGGGGCTCAGTGGCAGGGAGAGGTCATGAGGCCGTAAGAGAATGTGGTCATTATACACGTACAATTGTGGAAGAATGTTTTTTTTTTTTTAACAGTTTAGGGTCTAGCTGGGTATGGTGGCTCATGCCTATCTATGTCCTAACACTTCAGAGGCTGTGGTGGAGAATTGACAACCTGAACCACATAGTGAGTTCCAGGCCAGCTTGGATTACTGAGAGAGAAACTGTCTTACAGCCAGTAAGATAGCTCATTAGGTAAAAGCACTTGCTACCAAAGCCCAGTGACTTGTACTTGATCCCCAGAACCCTCAAGGAGATAATGTTATGTGGTATCCACCCGAGAAGACTTCTCAGACATGGGTTTAAGGCAATAGAAAGTCTTTATTAGCCAACTGGCAACTACACCGAGTGTCTGGGATCCCAGTGTAGCCCTGAGCCTTTCTCAAGGTGAGCATTTATGCACAAAACCCATGTCCTGGGTTGGCATACTTCAATTACCAAGAACAGTTAGCCAGAAGCCGAGCTACAGAAGCCAAAAATCAAGGTTAGTACATTTAGAGACTTTCCCGGGACTACGGAGTTGGGTGGATTAGGGCTATGTTTTCAGTTTGGTTGGTAGTGCTGTCTACATGCTAAGTGGACTATCATGGTACTACCAAATGGTACTACCATCATGAAGTCAGTTATCTTGAAGTCTGGGGGCCTATGAAGGTCTGGGGACTGTTACAGAAAGGAGAGGTCCAACTTCCAAAAGTTGTTCTCTGACCTCCACATGAACATACAAACATATCTTCAAAAAGGCCAACAAGATGGATCTCACATGCCTCCAGCAAAGTGCTAACAGCTGCACTCTGGGAGCACAGATCTATTTTGAAGTCTTGAGCAATTTCTCTCACCAGGCGCCAGAAGGGAGTTTGCCAAACACAAGTCACCTGACGGTGTCTAATTTCCAAGTGCCAACCAGAACTGTAAGCAGGAATTTTCTTCATCCCTCCAGGAGAGGATGCAATCACTCCCTGCGTGCTTCTCGTGTGTTTTCAGGCCTGGCTCTTTGTTCCAGACATAGCAGAGTATTCTAGTCCAGGTACAGAGACATCCTCATCCCTCTTCTCTTTCAGTTGGTGGTTGACAAACCAGAGGCAGACTCACTAACAATTTGAAAACTTTTTTAACGCCCCAGTACTAGGGCTTGAACCCAAAGTCTTAATAAGATAATTAGGTCCTCTCTCCCAGTCCTTAAAACACAAAGCAATGCCGGGCGGTGGTGG
>NC_022016.1:61777155-61778745 GCF_000317375.1 Microtus ochrogaster | reverse complement strand
TTTGAGACAGGGTTTCTTTGTAGCTTTGGAGTATATCCTGGAATTAGATAGACCAGGCTGGCCTCAAACTCAGAGATCCGCCTGCCTCTGCCTTCCGAGAGCTGGGATTAAAGCCACTTGGCTTCTTGCTAGCTCTTATAACATAACCTGTTTCTCTTGTTTTGCCTCGGGTCTTTTTACCTTCCTTTCTTTCTTTCTTTCTTTCTTTCTTTCTTTCTTTCTTTCTTTCTTTCTTTCTTTCTGTATGTTCTATTCTGTATCTAACTCTCTGGTGGCTACCTGGCTTCTGGCCCTGGGCATGTCCCTCTTTCTCCTTCATTGTCTTCCTCTTCTTCTCCTTCTTCTCTCCCTCCTTCTATTTATTCTTTCTGCCCACCAGCCCCACCTATCCCTCTCCTATCTAGGTATTGGCTGGTCAGATTTTTATTAGACCAATTGGGTGTCTTAGGCAGGAAAGGTGAAACAGCAACATGTCTTTATATAATTAAACAAATGAAGTATAAACCAATGTAACATATCTTTGCCTACCTAAAGTAGTATTCTACAACATTTCCTCCTTGTTGTCTAAATAAAAAGGAAGAGTTTTTAGTATAGTAAAGCTATATAACAAGAACAATTATCAAGTAAGGATTACATTTACAATATCCAGTCTATTTGTATTCAGAAAATTCAGAGATAATACTCCATTATTTGTTCTCTCTTGATGAGTCCAAAGTTTTGTTCCTAATCTATCACAACTAAGGAAAACTGTAACTATAACTATCTAATCTTCAACTCCATCAAAGACCCCAGAAGGATATAGTATTACCTAAGTAAATACAAAGTACAGTACAAGCCATTTCCAAAATGATAAATATCTAGCTGCCTGGACAGTCACCTAAGGTTCCTTTGCAACACTGGGGAAACCACCTTTGACCTACAGGCCTAGAAATATCTGGCAGACTCTTCTATGAAGCTAGAATTTTGAAGGACTGTCTCACCTAGTCTTGGCAAAGTTTAGCAGTTGCTTTCTTGTGTGTCCTGAAGAATTTCTGGCAGACTTTCTTATGAAGCAGGAATTTTGAAAGGCTTTTCTTCATTATCTTGGCTGGAGTGCACCAAAACTACCTGGCTCCTCTGTTTTCTGTTTTCTTTCTTTCTCTCTCTCTCTCTCTCTTTCTTTCTTTCTTTCTTTCTTTTCGCTGACTTTGTTTGTACTTAGATAGCCTTTGCTTAATGTTTAACACTGTGACTAGTCTGACCATGGTTTTAAAGGGTTCAAATAATAAAGCAACATCCCAGCATGATTCAGTTGTCACTAAAGAGGAAGACTATGTGACTGTGATATCTTTTTTGGTTTTTGTTTTTTTATTGATATTTATTGAGCTCTACATTATTTTCTGCTCCCCTCCCTGCTTCTCCCCTCCCCTCTCCAGTCCTCCCTCAAGGTCCCCATGCTCCCAATGCTTCCAATTTACTCAGGAGATTTTGTCTTTTTCTACTTTCTACTTCCCATGTACAGTAAATCTATGTAAGTCTCTCTTAGTGTCCGCATTGTTGTCTAAGTTCTCTGGGATTGTGGTTTGTAGGCTGGCTTTCTTTGCTTTATGT
>NC_022016.1:61774570-61775577 GCF_000317375.1 Microtus ochrogaster | reverse complement strand
AACTAGTTCCAGGACAGGCCCCAAAGTTACAGAGAAATCCTGCCTTGAAAACCCATCTCCTTGTTTCCACCCCACATCTCACACCGCAGGCGTGCTATTTGTAGATATGTACCTCTGCCTCACTCTTTGATGCGTGAGTTTCAGGGACAGAGCAAGGTTGTTAGGCTTGCCCAACCTTCTGACCAGCCCTAGGTTCTTATCTTTTTGAGGGACTGAATTCAGTCAAGAGACAGACAGAGACACGTTGAGCAGAAGTTTATGTAACAAAGTTGCAGCAGTCAAGCTAAGTAAAGCAAGAACTCCAAAACCAGACTGGCATGGACTGCCCCCAAGTGGGGACCTGAAAGGGCTCTGCATTGTGGGTGCTAAGGAATTTGGTATGACAATTTATGACGTAAGTAGCATAGTCATAGAGTAACATGACCCCTTCTTCTGTCCAAAATATAGTGGGACAGATCTTTTAGGGAATTCCTCCTATGATCTCCACACAAGGTGAGGGGTGCAAATGATATTACAACGGAGTCAGGCCTTTTGAGGGTGCAGATCCCTCGTGACTGCAGCCGTGTGGGAGGATGCCTGCATGTGTTGGTTTCTGCTCTGGTGGGAACAGCCTCACTGTAGCTTCAAGGATGTTCAACCACAAAGGAGCCACCTGACCGACAACAGATACAGTTACCAAGATGCGGTTGTGGTTTCCTAGGTTACCACAGATCTAGCTCCTTGCCTGTGGGAGAGGGTTCGCTGCCTGGAACAGGTGAGGCTGCAGGTGGTAATCAGAGCCGGCCAAGACCAGCTTTGCTTACCCCCGCCCCCCCCAGCCCTGTCTTTCCTCTCATCAGCGGGCTTCGCTGTCGTGGCCAGCTGCAAGCCTTTGATTTCTCATCCCCCAGAGTTCCTTTCGCTGTTTTAAAGCTAACACTCATTTTCACTCACAAAACACTATTACTATCAAATCAGAAAAATGTCACTCGGTAGTTTTAAAGTGTTCTTTAAACTCGGCCGATGAA
>NC_022016.1:61771292-61772785 GCF_000317375.1 Microtus ochrogaster | reverse complement strand
TTTTTTTTTTTTTGAGATATGGTTGCAGGTAGCCCAGGTTTGCCTCAAAATCACTATATAATTGAAGATAGCCTTGAGCCCTTGATCCTCCTCCCTCTACCATGAGTTCTGGGATTATAGGACTGTACCACCATACCTATCATGAGTCTTACTCCTTCGCCTTCTCCTCTGTAAGTGCTCTTAACCCTAGAGGCATCTCTTCAGCCCCAAGAATAAATGTTAAAATGTGCTCAGGACATTTATTTTCTTTGAAAGAATCATAAATTTTAAAGCATTGGGCCTAGAGAGATAGTTCAGGGGTTAAGTGTACTGGCTGCTCTTCCAGAGGTCCTGAGTTCAATTCCCAGCAACCACATGGCAGCTCACAACCATTTATAATGAAATCTGGTGCCCTCTTCTGGCATGCCAGCATACATGCAGGCAGAACACTATAATAATAATAATATATAAACATATATAATAATAAATAAATAAGTAATCATAACAAATAAATAATTTTAAGCCATCAAAAATGGAAGTGATTGACCAGGTATGGTGGTGAATGCCTTTATTCTTAGCACTCAGGTGACAGAGAGAGGCAGTGAATCTCTGTGAGTTTGAAACCAGTCTGGTCTACATAGAGAATTTCAGGCCAACCAGGGTTATATAGTGAGACTCTGTTTTTATGATGTGCTTGTTTATTTAGTTATTTTCTGGACAGGGTCTTGTGTAGCCCAGGCTAGCCTCCAACTGGCTACGTAGCTAAGTATGGACCTGAGCTCTGGATCCTCCTGCCCCTTTCTCCCAAGTGTTAGGATTACAGGCTTGTGCCACCACGCCCAGCTCAGTTAATGGTTTCTGAGCAAGCTGGTTTTACGAGATGTTCTGTACAGACTTTGATGTGTTATGTAATGCTTTGGTATACTTGTAAAGCTCTCTTGTCTGACCTGCGCTTACATACTGCCGTGATAACATGGTACGTGCACATATAATAATAAACAGCATTTCCCCCAGAGGGTGACAGCTCATCCTCCTCACCAAGAAACTACTCAAGTTCCTATGGGATCAAAGTAGAATTTTATAAGGATATAATGGCAGCCTGGTCTACAGAGCAAATTCTAGGGCAGGCTCCAAAGCTACAGAGAAACCCTATCTCAAACAAACAAACAAACAAAAAAACCCAAAGAAAATAATGGATGAAGAAGAGAAAAACCTCTGGTGACCTTGAAGGTCTTGATACCTGTCGTACTTCTCCTGATTGGGTTTGGTGGTGCACTCTTTTATCCCAGAACTCTGAGGCAGAGATAGGTGGATCTCTGTGAGTTTGAGGTCAGCCTGCTCTACCTTGTGAGCTCCAGGACAGCTAGGGCTACATAGTGCTAAGTCCAAAGTGCCCTCCACCCCCCAGAAATGACAGTGCTGGTGCCAATGTCCTAAACAGGACTAGGCCAGGTAAGTAGAAGGATTGTTATTGGGTAAACAGAGGTCTAAAGGTGGGTTCTATTTACCAGGAA
>NC_022016.1:61764213-61766466 GCF_000317375.1 Microtus ochrogaster | reverse complement strand
TCCAGATCTGTGAAGAATTTTGATGGGATTTTGATGGGGATTGCATTGAATCTATAGATTGCTTTTGGTAGAATTGCCATTTTTACTAGTATGTGTGTATTTAGAAAGGGCAGCTGCTTCAGCGACTATCCCAACATTGCCCAGGCACTGTTGCTGGCTGTGAACTTCCTAGACCATTAGGAAAATAGATGGTAGCAAGCTGTTGATTTTTTTTTTCAGTATTTAGTACTAGTTATTCAGCTAGCCGTTTTTTTTTCATACATAGCATGTTGCCTGCACGCAAGTGAACGGATGGAAATTACAAAGCAGACAGTCTTCCTTCTGTTCTTTTGCACAGCAAGCAGAGTTGAAATTTGCTCCATCAACAAAGTAAGGGGTGTTTTTGTAAGTCATGAAATAAATAAATATGGCAATTTTTTATGAAATATGAATATTCACATGAATATATACAGAAAAAAAGAAAGAATGGGGGTGTGTGGCATTATGGTGCCTTTAATTCTAGCACTCAGGAGGAAGAGAAAATCTGTCTTGGGAAAGAGAGAGAGAGAGAGAGAGAGAGAGAGAGCGCATCTTTAAATAAAAGGTGCCAGGACAAACCAGGTGTGGCCGTGCATACTTGTAACCTCATGTCCTGGTTAGTGTTTGCTTGTTTTGCCTACTTGACGCCAGCTAAAGTCATCTGGGAAGAAGAACCTCAGTTGAGAAAATGCCTCCATCAGATTGGCCTATAGGCAAGCCTGTGGGACACTTGCTTGATTAATGATTGATGTAGAAGAACCCAGTTCACTGTGGGTGGTACCAACCTCATTAGTGATCCTGGGTTGCGCAAGAAATCACTGGAGTTCATGGTTGTAAGTGACCATGTGGGTGCTGGGAACTAAATTCAAGTCCCCTGGAAGAGCAGCAAGTAGTCTTAACTACAGAGTCATTTCTACCCCATATTTGCCCCATATTTATTTGTTTTGATAATTGCTCTTATAATGAAACAATCTAATTGGATCTCTCCCCCCTCTGTCCCTTTTAATGCTTGGTAATTGCTTCTGAAACAGAAATTAACATGCTCTATATTCACTGTCTTATTTCATATAGCAAGATCCCGCTTTCCAATATAGATATCACTTTTAATTATTTAAATTTGGGGGAAATATTTCTTAGATATACACAATTTATTTTGGAATATCCATCCCCTACTCCCTTCCTCCAGTTGCCTCTGTTCTCTAATATATTTTCAATCTCCCTCCCAATTTCATGTCTTAGTGTTCTACTGCTGTGAAGAGACACTGACATAAAGAAGGAAGCATTTGATTGGAGGCTGGCTTACAGTTTCAGAGGGCTAGTCCGTTATTATCATGGTGGCAGACATGGTGCTGTAAAAGTAGCTGAGAGCTTTCTATCCTGATCTGCAAGCAGCAACCAGTGTGTGTGTGTGTGTGTGTGTGTGTGTGTGTGTGTGTGTGTGCACGTGTGCGTCTGTGTGTGTGTGATATTGAAGCCTCAAACCCTCCCCCCAGTGATATGCCTTCTCCAACAAGGCCACACCTTCTAATCCTTCTCAGACAGTTCCACTAACTGAACACGAAGAATTTACACATAAGACCCTATGGGGCCATTCTCATTCAAGCCATCACGCCATCTTATGTGTTTTCTACTCACTCTTAAGACCTCAAAGTTCCTTTAGACTAAGAGTGATGAGGTTTTGATGGGGAAGCTTGGTTAACCAATTATCTTAAAGAGGTGGGACCAAGTTAGGGTGTGGCTTGCTGTGAAAAAACCATGCAGGGCCCAGGTGCGCTCTCTCTGTGTTGTTCCCTTGCCACACAGTTGAGCTTGGGCTTCTCGTTCCAGTTTCATGAGTTTCCCCCTTATAATAAATAAAAATATAATTGTTTATCTTTAAGCTAGCCTGGTTATTTCCCGAATCAGGTTAACTTCTACAAGGTCTGACGCAGATGGTCCATCTATGGATACTGTTACTTATTCTGTTCTGATGACACTAACTACTACCCTCCACAATAAAAACCCACCTGTCCCAGTGGCAAGTCTGCTTTCTGTGCATTTCCCCTCTGAGACTAACAAGAAAGTTTAGTGGCTCATGTACCCTTTACTATTGATTTCTGTTTCAAACTGTGTCTGAATTCTTGTTGAATACACAATTCCTTAATGTCTAGTTCAGTTGCAGTGTTGGCCTGGTCCTAATGAGGCCAACTGTGTCCTCTGGAAAGGGGTCTTCATTGTCCCATCTCACCTGTCTCT
>NC_022016.1:61761343-61763312 GCF_000317375.1 Microtus ochrogaster | reverse complement strand
TTTTTTTTTAAATTTATGTGTAGTGTTTGGGTGTCTGTATTTGTGTATGCCACATGTGTGCAGGTGCTTGCAAAAGCTAAAACAGGGTATCAGAGTTAGAGGTAGTTAAGAGCTACCTGACTTGAGGGCTTGGTTCTCAGAACTCAGGTTCTAGAAAAGCAGCATGTGCTCTTAAATTTAAAAAAAATATTTAAAAAGGACCAACAAAATAGTTCAGTGGATCAACATGTTTGCCACCAAGCCTGATAATCGGAGTTCAATCCCTGGAGTCCTTGGGGTAGAAAGAGGGTCCCAGCTTCCACATGCTCTTCATGTGACCTCTACATGCACTCTGTGGTCTATGTGCCACACAATATATTTTAAAAATAGACATGACATGCGTACAGGACAGAGATGCTAATTAGCCTTGCCGCTTTGTTCCTACAGATGAGAATGAACAATCAAGAGCTTTCCGCAAAAGTTTCAGTCTAAGAAGTTTCCTAGGCAACCGTTATCATCGTCACCCACATTAGAAAGGCACTGTCTACAAAGCGAATGGGAAACTAGGAATGTATCACTCAGCTGGTGGCCTCCAAAATGAGTACTTTCTAAGTTAAAAAGGAGTAGGTGAAGCCATAGGAATTATTTGGTTCTCCCTTAGTCACAATCCTGTAAGAAAAGAATAAGATGAAGATAAAAGTTTCCACACAGAAGAGCTAATTGTTGGATTCTATAAGATCCAATAATGGTCAGGCGGTGGTGGCACATGCATTTAACACCAGCTCTTGGGAGGCAGAGGCAAGAGGATCGCTATGAGTTCAAGGCTAGCCTGGTCTATAGAGTGAGTTCCAGGACAGCCAAGGCTACACAGAGAAATCCTGTCTCAAAAAACAAAACAACAACAATAAGATCCAATAAGGGTCTGACCTTGCTGCTAAAATGCCTTCCCAGGAGGAGACAATGTCTACCCCTCTTCCTATGGTCCCAAAGACAAACTGAGGTAAGTGAATCAGAGAAGAAATACAAAGGAGAGGACATGACTGCTCCTGGGTATGGGAGAGATGCTCCTGGGTATGGGGGAGATGCTCCTGGGTATGGGGGAGATGCTCCTGGGTATGGGAGAGATGCTCCTGGGTATGGGAGAGATGCTCCTGGGTATGGGAGAGATGCTCCTGGGTATGGGAGAGATGCTCCTGGGTATGGGGGAGATGCTCTTGGGTATGGGGGAGATACTCTGTTAGGGATAAAGGGAGAACACAGTCAGAGGCAGGGGCGTCTGGGAGAGCCCAGGACATGACCCTGAGCTGGGTAAGAATGGAGGGAAAGGAAGTGAGGAGAGAGGCAGCAGCCAGGAGGCCCAAAATAAATGGGGAGGGGGGAGCTAGTAATCAAAACGGTTAGATTATATAGGGAAGGGCAGCCCAGTTTCCTGGACTGAAGAGCTCAGGGGTAGGGGCAGGGTGTGCAAACCAGGAGGATCCTGTAGCAAGCAGGGACTGTGGGGATGCAGGAAGAACCTAGAGGTCAGCATGCTTTAGTGTGTTAAGTAGGCACCTCAGGGATTTGTCCCCGGTTTGAAACCTAATAGCAAGGCTCCACCAAAGGTCTGCCCGGGGACCAACAAGCCTGTTCAAAAAGGCTTACTTAGAGCAACAGCTAGAGAGCAGAACCTCTACTGAACGCAGCCTGGACTTTCTAGTCCCGGCCGCGAGAGGGTTCCAGCAACATCTCTGCCCCAGTCGGGAGCCTGCCCAGCGCCTCTCTCCTTGTGATGAGGAAACATGGTCCTGCCCAGAGCTGTGCAGTACTGAGCTGGATAAGGAGACCTGCATGCAGGCCTGGGGTGGTCCAACCAGGCTCCAAGGGGAAAACACGGGCCCATGCGATGCCAGACAGATGGGCACTACTGTGGTGAGCATATGTTTGGCGTAGTATGAGAGAGAGAGAGAGAGAGAGAGAGAGAGAGAGAGAGAGAGAGAGAGAGAGAGAG
>NC_022016.1:61759196-61760818 GCF_000317375.1 Microtus ochrogaster | reverse complement strand
GCACTCGGGAGAACAGGCCCTGCTCCTCACCTGGGCAGCACAGTAAAGTCGACCCTGGAGACAAAAGTGCCGGTGAACCAGCCCTGGGAGCATGAGAGGGGCGTAGCTGGTCACCTCCCTCCCCTACAGAGTGGTGGTAGGAGTGAAGGAAAAATGGCTTCCCCCCTTCCCTAACACTTTCAGCTGATGAGGGAGCTGACCCTTTACCAGCTGCAACACCGGGGAAAGTGGGCCCTACACCTCGTCTGGGCAGCACAGTGAGCTGACAGAGGTCTGGGTGGACTACCTTGAGAATGTGAGCATGGGAGATTGGCCTCACCCCTCATTTGTCATGTGGTGGTTGGTGTGGGTGGGGGAGAGATGCCCCCCAGTCACCCCTGACTGCTTTTGGCAGGGAGAGATAGCTGTTAGGTCACAGGAGCTGGAGAGCTGTCCCTGTCCCTCACAGGGAGAGTGGCCCTTGCACCTCTCCTGGGTAACACAGTAGAGCTGGCCCTGATGGTCCAGGTGTGGGAGAGCTGACCCTGCCTCTTGCTCGTTATTGCAAGGGTGAACTAGCCAGGGCAGTGCTGGAGAGCCCACCCTGGTGGACTGACCAACGCTGCAGCTACCACGCCCAGAAACAGGGCTATGAGATGACCCACCCCAGCATCCACCTCGTCTGTGATCTGTGGGAGCATGTGAAGCTGCTGGTCCTGAAGAATCAACGCTAACTGATCTCCATAATACGGAGCAACAGCAGGATGGCCCAGCATCTATAGTGTAGCAGAAACCAGAAGCCTTGAACCAGACCAATGACTCTCTGCAGTGAACACGTGCCAGTAAAGATACACGGTTTACTGTGTGACTCACTGTGTCACACTTTGGTTTCTATGATGAGACCTTTCCCCCTATTTTTCTTTTTTCTTCTTTTAAATTTTATTATATTGGGGGGCGGATTTCAAGGGCAGAGGCCGGATATGAAGGAATAGGGAAATAAATGGGATTGAGATGCATGATGTAAAAGACACAAAGAATAAATAAAAATAAGGTTTAAAATTAAAAAATAAAATAAAGGGCTTACTTATAGTGCCTGGGTGACATTAAAGCAGTCACACTGGAATGTCTGCATCTAGAATGGATGATAACTCCTTCAGGGCTTATAGATGGAGCTCCCCCCACCCAAGTCCTTCCCTACCTAAATACTGTAGCCCCTCCCTGATACCACAAGACGATATGAATAATTCAGACAGATTTGTGTACAACTGACGAAGTGGAGGAGGTGGCTAGATAATCAGGTGAGGGTCCCACGACCTTCCCCAACCCTTCCTTCTACAAGGAAGGTCAATAGTCAAAAAGCCCAGCAGTGATAATCTTTTGGAAGCAGGTGCTTCCAAGCTCCTGAAGATGGCAGCAGAGCGACGCAGAGGACCGTCACGTACAACAGACTTGCCCGCTCACTAATCACTAAGTTTAACATATTATGCTGTGCCTGCTAGCTTGCCTTAGTAAGGACCATAGTAGAACCTCTAAGCAAGGAAAGCATTGGTGAGCTGCCACAGGAGAGTTTAGGGACTGTTGGGTGAACGGATAAAGCAGCAGGACCTTTGCATTCAGTAGTCAGTCCTGCCACAATGATTATC
>NC_022016.1:61758011-61758812 GCF_000317375.1 Microtus ochrogaster | reverse complement strand
GGGCTGAGCCCGGTTTCTCCGTGTCTGACTCTGCAGATGGCTATGGGTAGTGATACTTCTTCACTGGAGAAAACACAGACAAATAACTCTAAGAGCCAAGCTCCACCTGGGCTGACTGGGCTGAGACCTGAACCTTGGGGATGTTCCCGAAAGGAAACTTTTGATTGTGTCTGCATTTGCAAAATAGCAGAAAGACCTCCGTGTGTGGATAAAATCTGGAAGGCAGTGTATGAAAGGAAGTTGCTTTGTTTACCAGAAGGAAACTTAAAGACTTTCTTTTTATGTGATGTTGGGGAATAACCTCAGGCCTTGCCCATGCTAAGCCAGCACACTGGCAATTCTACACCCATAGCCCTCCACTACTTTGAGGCAAGGTCTTTCCTCCCTTCCTCCCTCTGTCCCTCCCTTCCTCCAGAGGATAGGGCTGTGCAGAATTGGCCCCAACCCTCACTGGCTGTAACCCTAGGGAGAATGAGTCCTGCCTCTCACAGGCTGAAGCACTCAGAAAAGAGGGTCCTACACCTCACCTGGGCAGCACAGTAGAGCTGACCCTGTCTGCGGGGTCATAGGCAAGCTGGTCCTAAGGGCAGATCACACCTCTCCTATCTGCCATGCAGTGGCATGGATGAGGGGAAGATGCCCTCCTCCTCTTACCACTCATCATCTGCAGCAGGTGGGGACCTGGCCCAACCCCTCATCAGCTTCGGCACTCGGGAGAACAGGCCCTGCTCCTCACCTGGGCAGCACAGTAAAGTCGACCCTGGAGACAAAAGTGCCGGTGAACCAGCCCTGGGAGCATGA
>NC_022016.1:61754330-61757631 GCF_000317375.1 Microtus ochrogaster | reverse complement strand
GGCAGCTTCAGACTTTTGAACAAAATGTTTTTAAGAAAAGAGGCCTCAAGTTGAGGCTCATGCCAGTAAACCCAGTGTTCAGGAGACAGAAACTGGAAGATTGCCTTGAGTTCAAGGTCAGCAAGGGCTGCATAGTTAGACCCTCTCTGAGAAACAAAAGTAACAACAAAACGGATTTCTCCTTCACCTTCAGCTCAGTGTCGCTAAGATAAGGATGAAAGTCAAGTTAGCGGAGGACTTCATGCTGGTCTTGTCCAATGCACACTTAGATCTTGGCTGTAATTCATCCTGCATAGCGTCTTGGATCTTTAATCGCTCTGAATTCTTGCTGTGTAGACCAGACTGACCTTGAATTCACTGGGATCTTCCTGTCTCTGCGTTGTGAGTGCTGGGATTAAAGGCGAGCGCCATCCTGACATACCTTCTCCACTTCCTCCTTTATAAAGCCAGGGTCCCAGAGCCCACCGCACCATGCACACATCCTACTTAACAGAGTCATTTAAACATTTTCATGTTTTTCAGGGAAAAAAATTGAGCAGGAGATTGATACCTTGACTCTAGAATAAGAAAAAATAAACTGGCTTCAGAACACACACTGTATTAAAGAGAGGAAGCGTGAGTGACAAGAATCTGTGGCTACAACCTGCAGCTTGCAGAGGGAGAACCCATGCTCCCACGCCTTTTTGCTACACTCAAGACATGCCCTTCATGATGGTCTGGAAGCCCTGAACGAGTTTCTAATAAGACACCATCCTGCTCTCACTGGTTAAGTCTTCCTCCTCTGCAATTCCATCTTTACCTATTGGAATCCTAGCTTTCCCTCAAGATCCAGAACAAATACCACCTAGCCATGTCTAGCTCTGGATGGGAATCAAGTGTCCTTCCCAGTCCCAGCACAAGGCAGAGTCCTGTTTCCCTTCTGCACAGCTTCTCTTTCCCCAGTCCCAACACAAAGCAGAGTCCTGCCTTCCGTCTGCACAGTCTCTTCTCCACGAAGCACAGTGCTGCAGAGCCGCTGCCCCTATGGACCTCACCTAATTCTCATGTGCACACACATGTGAACTAGAATATGCTCGGTGGTGAAGGCAGCTGCAGCCAAGCCCCAGGTCCTGAGTTCAATTCCTGGAACTGCGTTTTGAGAATCCAGGAGGGGTAAGAAGTTAGGGTGTCTGTTAGAGGATGGGGTCCCTGCCTCTAACAGAGATGGCCATCCTCTCCTAGAGAGAAAGGCACAGAGATGATGAGCGAGTCCCAAACTCATCCAGACGGAAGACACTCATCACCTCATAGGTCAGAGGATGACCTCTGGTTGGAAGTCTGACTGCAAGCAGAGAATGACTTTCATTTTTTTCTGGGGCCAATTGGAGACTCTGGCCTACAAGCCCAGACTCTATACATCACATGCAGGAACTCTGCAGGAAGGACCCCAATTTGATGAGATGTCTTTCCCATGACATGAGAAATCCCGTGAAATCAAATAAGGCAGCCTAACAATATGCATTATTGATAGAGGGGGATGGGATGAAAGAAATGAATTCTTCATAGCCCAATACAAGGTGGCATTTGTCAAGCCCTCTGCTTTCCCACCAATTGTTACTAGGGAGCCCACGATGATACCTGACCTTAGCCTGCCTGCTAGACACAATTAAACCTAGGATCCTGAAGGTTTCACTTACATTCAACTTCAAATTATGGCTCCCACCTAAAGAATTCTGCTCTTATTCTGAACTTCGGAGGATTCCAGTCTTCTCCTACACATCAGGAAATAGGTTTGCTGCAAGAAAACTTTTACAGTCTATGGTTGCTGGAGGCATATTTGTTGGCTCTTTATTTGGAGCTGGTATAGCATCTTCTGTTCTTTCAGGCATCACTGCGGATATAGCAGAGATCAGAAATCTTCCTGAACATCAAACATTCGCTAATAACACCTTGTCTTATATACTCCTACTACTCGTGAACAGGGCCTGCATGGGAATATGAATTCGTTAAAGCAATTGTTGGTAAACACTAACAAATATACAGCTGAAAATTTGGGGAGACTAGCTGTAGCCAACCAGATCTCTCAAAATTATCTGCTAAAACTTATTCAGAGGAATAAAGAGAAAAATATATTCAAGCAAGACTCTCTTTTCAATGAGTACCCAGACAGATCTCAGCCCTTCTCTGTGGGAGCCCACATGTGACTCAGTTTCCACCTGGAGTCATTTCTGTTATTAGCGAGGATCTCAGGTCCTCTGGAACTGGAGTTACTAACACTTGCAAGTTGTCATATGGGTGCTGGAAACTGAACCATTGTTCTCCAGTGCTCTTAACCACCGAGTCATCTGTCCAACCTGGCCAAAATAGATTTCTTTCTTTTTATCTTATTTTAGTTTTCTGAATTTTGAGAAAGAGTTTCTCTGTGTAACAGTCCTGGCTGCCCTGGAACTCAGTTTATAGACCAGGCAAGCCGGGGACTCACAGAGATCTGGATACCAGAATTAAAGGCATGTGCCATCACCATCTGTCTCAAACAGCAATTTGTAAAATCCAACTTTAAAACCCAATACAATAAAAAGAGACATTTGGTATTTACATATGAAGAAAATATAAAAAGTCTTGATTCGTGCAACTAAACCACTGTTTCTATTAGAGCATAAACACTGTGTGCACAATAAAAGATCTAGAGTTCATAACATACAATAGCAGAGTGTTTGAGGCATCTTTGCTGGCATTTATAGCAGGAGAGTATGCACAATGCAAAGCGCATGTGTTTGGTGTTCAGAAGCAAGGCTACAGGGGAGAGGAAGGTGCAAATACTGCTGGAACACTCGATTCCCGTCACTGATGCTTTTGAATTAACTTTTGTTCATTGTGCATTCAGAATGCTGTTGCCACATTAATCTAAGCCCACATTCAGTGATGTAATCTCCCCTGGATTCTCACCCCACAGAAAAAGAAGCTGGAAGCTAGTGAATAAGGCCAGCCTCCAGAATAAAATATTTCTGAAACATGTATCTGAGTCCAATGGCCAAAAGATATAAAGAATAGAGTTCTTGGGCTGCAGAGATGGCTCAGAGGTTAAGAGCATTGCCTGCTCTTCCAAAGGTCCTGAGTTCAATTCCCAGCAACCACATCTGTAATGGGGTCTGGTGCCCTCTTCTGGCCTGAAGGCATACACACAGACAGAATATTGTATACATAATAAATAAACAAAATAAATAAAAATTTAAAAAAAGATAAGATCTTTCTGAAAAAAAAAAAGGAATAGAATTCTTACAACAGCCGGGCGGTGGTGGCGCACGCCTTTAATCCCAGCACT
>NC_022016.1:61748381-61752463 GCF_000317375.1 Microtus ochrogaster | reverse complement strand
AACCACAGCATAGGCGGGAGGTTATCAGGAGAGAGAGGAGGGGAGGAAACAAGGACTTAACCATGCAGATGTTTGCCTGGGCTGACAGTCCTGAAACTACAGGGAAGCTGTGGTTGCCTCAGCTGTGACCAGGCTCAATTACACCGAATTGTGCACTGAAAACGGTGAAGCTGATGTCACAGGAATGTCCCCTCAGCGGGAACAGATAAAAGAACACTTCCTACATGGCTCTGTCTGTCAGGTGTTAACAAGCTGCAGGGGCCACGTGGGCCTGGAGAAGTAGCCATGCTAATAGAGTGGTTACCCAGCATGCACCAGGCCTAAGGCAGGACCCCAGAATTGTATAAACTGAGTAAGGAGAGCACACATCTGGTTCCATAACTTGGGAAGCAGAAAGAGGAGGATTGGGTAGAAGTTCAAAGTTATTCTTGGCTACTTAGTACAATAAAAAAAACAACAAAGAGGAGGTCAGGTGTGGTGACACAAATGTATAATCTCATCACTCGGAAGACTGAAGCAGGAGGATTGCCAGGACCAGCATAAGGGACATGAAGTGCCCGAGGCACACAGAAAAAAAGGCTAAAATGAAAACCAACTCCCTGCTTCTCAGATCCTGACAGTGACCTGTGGTGCTTTACAAACAATCAGAGCTCAAAGAGCCTGCACCCCAAATGGACAAATGGGGTCATAGGAGTCTCTGCTTAACAAACAGTGAGCTGCCCATCTTGTCTACTCAAACAACTGCACAGAGGGCAGAATGAAGTGAGGCCAGGTGACCGTTCATAACTGTGGTGACAGTGCCCCACCCCTGCTGGGGTGCAGTTTTCTCTCAGAACAAGCCTGCCGTGTTTCTGTCCACAGTGTCTGTTCTTCATTAATCTCTTAAGTCAGTTCTGCTCTCGTGAATTCTTTCATCCCTGCACCACAGCATCCAGAACAGCTCAGCTTTGCTCAGAGACAGCTGAGTGCTGGAGAGGGCAGCGTCTCTCTCACGTCCTCTGTGAGCCTGGCTCTAGCCCTGGGCTCTGAAGCAGCCTAGCAAGAGCTGTCGGTATTCACTGGCTCTAATAGCTCTCTGTGGTTTTCTATTATCATCTTCATCATCATCATCATCATCAATGCCCAGGCAATGCTTAAGCCTGCATGGGCAGCCCACTTATAGTGGTTCTCCAGTTGTTCCAGTCCTAGATGCTTGCGGTATTGTCATACCCAAGGCTCCACAGTCTTCCTTTACGCTGTCTAGCCAGCGTTTTCTGGGCCTTCCTCTTTGTCTTTTCCCATGCACTCCTCCAGGCAGTGCTATCTTCAGGTATCCGCCATCATTCCTTCTCACAACATGGCCGAAGCCTCTCAAGCACTGCTGTCGTATCCTGTAGTTTACTTCCTTCTATAGACGGAAATGTTTCTTTTTTTTTTGTTTGTTTTTATTTTTTGTTTTTTCGAGACAGGGTTTCTCTGTGGCTTTGGAGCCTGTCCTGGAACTAGCTCTGTAGACCAGGCTGGTCTCAAACTCACAGAGATCCACCTGTCTCTGCCTCCCAAGTGCTGAGATTAAAGGCGTGCGCCACCATCGCCCGGCCGGAAATGTTTCTTAATGTCATTGTTGCTCAGGCTATCCCTTCATGTGACGCCTAGAATCCTCCTGAGACCTAGGATCTATTCTCAGCACAGTAAATAAAACAGAAATAAAGACACGGGTGGGACAAGACAGACTCGTGCCTTTAATCCATAAAATCTGATCCTACATATATATACGTATATATAATTATATAATATTATATAATAATATGTTATTATTAATTATATATATTATTAATGGGTCTCCCCACATAGCTCTGTCTGACCCGGAACTTGCCATGTAGATCACGTAGGTCTCAAACTTACAGAAATCCTCCTGCCTCTGTCTCCTGAGTACCTGTGAATTGCTTTCCTAAACTTGGGCTCTGTGGGTACTAGCTACACCATGGGCTTAGAACAATTCTTTGCCAATGTAAAGTAGGTGGCTTGGGCTACCCATCTCCCCAAAAGTTCCTAGTCCAATTCCAAGTCTTGAGATCCCCCAAGAGATGTGCCCATCCCCTCTTCCCCTGCTCCCTTGGCTCCTGTTCTCTGATCTGGATGCTTCCAGGCTCAGCTCTGGGCCTTTGCCTCTGCTGCTCCTCTGACCACACATCCATACGGTGTCTTCCCTCATCCACTTCTGATCTGCTCAGTGGTCACTCTCTGGGTGACGTGTTTACTAGTGTTGTTCCCTACAAGGGCACCCTCTCACCTCCAGCTCTGTCTTCTTTTTTTGGGGGGGGGGGATTTTTCGAGACAGGGTTTCTCCGTAGCTTTTGGTTCCTGTCCTGGAACTAACTCTTGTAGACCAGGCTGGTCTCGAACTCACAGAGATCCGCCTGCCTCTGCCTCCCGAGTGCTGGGATTAAAGGCGTGCGCCACCACCACCCGGCTCAGCTCTGTCTTCTTGCAGGCTCCTTCTGTCTCCACTGCACTCACCACCATTTGACACGTCTCCCTTATTTCTTTATAGTGTGTTTCCCCACTGGAAAGGAAGTTCCAGAAGGGCAGCGAGTTCATTCTGCTTCACGCTCAGGTGTAGGCAGTGCTGTGTGGTAGCCTCTGACAGACTCCTCAGACTGAGCCTTCTTTGCAGCGGAACCATTACTGACGTGTTTTTATTGAGCTCTTACAACAGACCAGAAGCAGCTCTTCTGTCTTTAGCCTATCTCTACAGCAGCCCATTTTCTATGTAAGGACAAGGAGGAGGCAATTTTAGTGCCCTCTGGTCCCTGGCCCCCTCATTCAAAGTCATCCTTGCCATCAGGGCTGCTGTCCTGGCATCATTTGGAACCTTCTTAAAAGGAGCTCCAGGCACCCCAGTCCAGACGATCTGTCCCTCATTCCCCTGCACTCAGGCACAACCTAGGCCTCCCATATTCCAGAAACTACAGGTGACCAAGAGTTGACTAAATGCTCCCCATCAGGAAGCCCAACCTCAACAGTTCCACCCATCTCTGTGTGACACTGGTTGGCCTGAAACTGGCCATGTAGACAGGCAGGCCTCAAACTCAAAGACATCCACTTGCGTCCTGAGTACTTAGATCACCACCACTCCTGGATTCTAAGCTGACCCTTTAAAACACCTTTTACTTTGGCCACTCTTTAGCCTAAATCCTGGGCTCCTTATCTTTAGCCTCACAATGACTCTGTGAATGGTTCCCACAGCTGGGAACTATGTCCCTTGCCCATCCACCTCTGACAAGCAACCCACTGCCCAGCCAGCACCTCCTCCTAGACTCCACCAGCTGGACTACCCACACCCAGCCCTGTACTGCCTGTCTCTCCTTGTCTCCAAAGCAAACCAAAAGAAACAAATAAACAGAAAAGTTAGGGATGAGGACTAGGTCAGTGGTAGTGTCTTGCCTAGCATATGTGAGGCCCTGTGTTCAATCCCCAGGACCAAAAAGAAATGAGTATCTGAGAAAAAATAGAACACCTTGCAATTTGCCCAAAATAGCAGTACTCTTAAACTCGGGGCTAGAGAGATGGCTCAACAGTTATAAACACTAAGGGCCTGGGCCAGGGAGATTAGCTCCAGGCCAGCCAAACTACGTAGCCAAGTCCTGCACTCCCCAACACACAGAAAATTAAACAAAACCAGTGGGGCTATGGATCATAAGGTGAAGCATTCACTGTCTATCAAACCACTCAGCAAACCTCTCTGGGAACGAGCTGCCATCTTACTTCCTCTGTGTTCCTCTAATGCTATAAACACAGGATTACATCCCAGGTATTTCCTTTTGAACCACCATTTCAATGACATCTGTATTTAAGCGGTCTCCTAGTCAACAAAAACAATGATGGAAATCATGAATCCAAACATTACTTTTAAAAGATTTATAATTTTTTATTTTGTGTGGATGGGTGTTTTTCCTGCATGTATTTCTGTGTACCCCTTATGTATATGGGTGTTTTTCCTGCACGTATTTTTATTTTATTTATTTATTTATTTATTTATTTATTTATTTATTTTAGTTTTTCGCGACAGGGTTTCTCTGTAGCTTTGGAGCCTGTCCTGG
>NC_022016.1:61741982-61748233 GCF_000317375.1 Microtus ochrogaster | reverse complement strand
CCTTGTGTGTATTAATCATGGAAGCCAGAAGAAGATCTTGCTTTGCTCAGATCACATGGAACTCCCAGAGTCCACCACTGAGACCGAATCCCTTATGTAAAAACAAAGACCCTTTATTCAACCTCAGGCTTAGACTCTCCATCTGTCCCACTCAGTGGTTGAGAGCAGAGAGTGCCCAGCCCAGTCGGGGTAGGGTTTTTATCATAGTAGAGGTTGGGGTGAGGGGATTTCCAGGGTTCAGAACCCTGATTCACTGACACTTATCTAGGGGAATCTTGGCAAAAGGGGAATAGGTGCGTTCTGGACTCGGGACGTCTGGTGATCTTATCTAATCTTATCTCTAGTGATTAGAATGTCAGGTACTTCCCTTTAGAGGTTGGCCCTCCGTGGATGGTGTCACCTTGTGGCTTTTCCTGGAACCTGGTGTTGCCTGCCAGTTAATTGAGAGACTCAGGCCTACTTTTTAGCTGGTCCCTATCAAGCCTGCCATGGCAGCTATACAACCTGGGACCCATATGTGTGGCCAGGCTGTCCTGGCCCCACAATCCCCCCTTTCACAACTACCAATGACAGGACACAATCATGGGTCCTGCCTGCCTAGGCACTCAAGGGGGTGGTAGTGGGACCTCAGTACCATTAGCTTACAAATTTTACAGAAAAGACAGTGGCATTTGCATCTATTGCCATTCTTAAGGCTCTGTAGCTCTGATCTTTGAGTACAGCCAGATTATAATCCTGAAAGATTTATACAGAACTAATCATTTTTAAGGCTGTATAATACCTTTTAGGTTCTGCATAAAGAAGATCAAATGTCTCATCTTATTGCAGAATTATTTTAGTTAATAAACCCATCAATTGAAAACTCTGGGCCTCTTTTCCTGGTAATGGGCACTCTAGGTAGGCATGTTGTCCCCCACGCCAGGGAGTGTGCTGCCCCACAGTCCTGCCCGTGCTTGTATGGCCTGCCAGGGCAAGCCCAGCCCTGCTTGCCCATGTTGCCAGCAGGCTATTGACCAAGAGCAACAGAGGTAGGCTGCCTCTTTTCTCTGAAGGACTCAAGACGGGTAGAGGCTGTTTGCCTCATCCCTTTCAGGAAAATAAACTGCTTTTTTTCCCAGTCTCAAACTCTACCCTTATGGTCCTATCTCTAAAGTCCTGAAAGTGATCCAAAATCAAAGTCAAGAGTCCACCCCATATCATCAGTGGCAGTCTTGTAAGTCAGAAAGAAGATGAACAAATAGCAAAACAAAACAAAACAAAACAAAAACAGTACACAGAACAATATCAAGTCCTCTTGGAGCCTGGAGACAAAACTGAACCAAAGACAAAGCTGAAACACATTGTTTATATGAATTAACCAAAGGGATTCAATCACAATCAAAAGGGTGCTCAGTTGTCTCCCAGGTACCCCACCTGTGGGCCTTCTGCGCATCTGTGTGGACTGTTACAGGCTTTTATGAACCATGGTCCATTTACAAAAGGATATTCAAAGTGCCCACTTAAAAAGGATATCTAAAGCAGAAAGATACGAAATGAAAGTAAACACAGAAAATTTATCAACCGACTGAAGGCTCTAAAAGTGGTGGTCCCAGTGGGAGATCTCAGACGAGCCCCCCCCCCCCCGAATGGAGATGGAGGTCAAGCAGTTGTTAAGTTGTGAGTGCTGGGGACCCTACCTGGGTCCTCTGCAAGAGTATCAAATTTCGTAACTACTCAGCCAAGTCTGCAGCCCCAGCTTTAAAAAAAAAATGTAAAAACCAATCTTTCATTGCATTCCTTTCTTCAGGAGGCAGAGGCAGAGAGGTGCCTTTGATTTTCAGGCCAGCCTCAATATGTAGGGCTAGCTAGTGAGACCCTATCTTTAAATAAATGGATAGAGCCAGAGAAGTGGCTCAGCGGTCAAGAGTACAGACTGTTCCTCCCAGTACCCACATAGTGACTCACAGCTGTCTGGAACAATTCCAGAGGATCCAACAAGCTCTTCTGCCCTCTGTGGGCACTGTACGCATATAGTACACAGACAAACATACAAGCAAAAATCTCATGCATATAAAATAAATAACTCTCAAAAACATCAAAACAAAATCAAAAAAAGAAATTGATGAAAAGACATGTCTACAAGAAGATGGGAGATGGCCACCACACCATTGGTCTCTAATGAAATGGAAATTAAAACAGCAAAGTACTTGTTCCTACCAGACACACTTTGAAGACATGGACAAATAAGAACATTTGTGCCCTATTGGTGGAATTGTAATAATGCAACCCCCATGGAAAAGTGTGGCGTTGCCTAAAAATGACTAAGCATGTAATTATCAAATGACTCAGCAAATCCACTCCTACCTTTATACTCAAGAAAAGTGAAAGCGAACATCCAGATAAACTTTACACAAATGCTTACAGTAGCATTGTGGTCATAGCAAAGGCAGAAACTGGGCAAATGTCCATTACTGGATGAACCACCAGTGGTGCGGTCACACAATGGGATACTGTCCACCCATGAACAGGCATGAAGCACTGAAGCATGCTACAACCTGGATGACCCTCAGAGCATGTTCCATGCACTAACCCTGCACAGTAGACAGATTGTCAGCTCCTTCACCTGTTCTGTCAGAATAAGGAACCACAGCATAGGCAGGAGGTTATCAGGAGAGAGAGGAGGGGAGGAAACAAGGACTTAACCATGAGGAGGTTTGCCTGGGCTGACAGTCCTGAAACTACAGGGAAGCTGTGGTTGCCTCAGCTGTGACCAGGCTCAACTCCACCGAATTGTGCCCTGAAAGTGGTGAAGCTGATGTCACAGGAATGTCCCCTCAGCGGGAACAGATAAAAGAACACTTCCTACGTGGCTCTGTCTGTCACGTGCTAACAAGCTGCAGGGACCACATGGAACTGGAGAAGTCACCCCACTGATAGAATGCTTGCCCAGCATGCACCAGGCTCTGAACAGCATGGCAAAGGGAGCACGTGTGTGATTCTAGCACTTGGAAGGCAGAGGGAGAGGATTATGAGTTCAGGGTTATTCTCAGCTACTTAACACAGTGAAAACAAAGAGGAGGTCAGGTGTGGTGACACAAATGTATAATCTCATCACTCGGAAGACTGAAGCAGGAGGATTGCCAGGATCAGGATGAGGGACATGAAGTGCCCGAGGCACACACAAGCAAAGGCTAAAATGAAAACCAACTCCCTGCTTCTCAGATCCTGACAGAGTGACCTGTGGTGCTTTACAAACAACCAGAGCTCAAAGAGCCTGCACCCCAAATGGACAAATGGGGTCATGGGAGTCTCTGCTTAACAATTAGCAGAGACTCCCACATAGCTGGGCACCGTGTTTCTTGCCCATCCACCTCTGACAATCAACCCACTGCCCAGCCATCACCTCCTCCTAGACTCCACCAGCTGGACTACGCACACCCAGCCCTGTACTGCCTGTCTCTCCTTGTCTCTCTCAGGCGTCCTTCACAGAGCATGTTCCTCCACAGTCTTACCACAAGCTGTTTAGTCAGATTACCCACAGGCCTCTGACTGCTGGGTCTGCCTGTCTACCCAAACCTACAGTTTTCCCTACTCTCCAGTCTGCCTGGGTCTTCGCAGTGAGACTTCATCTAACCGGCTTCCCCCAGCACGTGCTCTGTGTCTGACTCCACAGACGCCATAAACTTCCCCAACCTTCATTCCTTGTTCTTTCTACAGCCCACATCTGCAGGTCACTGTCCCCTTAGAGCCTGTTCACTCAGCTGCTGTCATCCCATCCCCACCCCTCTCACAGCTGTCTGGGACAAGCGCCACTTCCCCTCAGGGGACCCCTCTCTGCCCAAACTATTGTCTCCTCTGAATTCCTACTTTGCATCCCATCTTCCTTTTAAAATGCCTCCTTTAATTCCCTTTGTGACTGCTCTCCCCTGCAGTCACAGAAGTGGGTGACAGAAGCAGGTGGATTTCTGAGTCCAAGCCTAATCTGGTCTACAGAGTGAGTCTCAGGACAGCCAGGGGGAGAAAACCTGTTCTATACCCAGCGAAACCAAAAGAAAGAAAGAAACAGGAACATTAGGGCTGAGGCCTATCTCAGTGCTAGAGTGCTTGCCTAGCATGTGTGAGGGAGGCCCTGGGCTCAATCCCTGAGACTGAAAAGAAACAAATGCCTGAGAAGAATTAGAACAACTTCCAACTTAGCCAGGAAAGCACACTTAAGCTTGGGGCTGGAGAGAGGGCTCACCAGTTAAGGGCACTTACTGCTCTTACAGAAAATCCAAGTTTGGTTTCCAACATCCACAGGGGGACTTATAACCATCCATAACTCCAGTTCCAGGGGATCCAGTATCATCTTCTGGCCTCTCCTGGAACTAGGCACACATGCCATGCACGTACATGTATGCAGGCAAAACACTCACACATAAACAAACCTTACAAAAAGAAGTAACAGGGCTGGAGAGATGGCTCAGTGGTTAAGAGCACTGACTGCTCTTCCAGAGGTCCTGAGTTCAATTCCCAGCAACCACATGGTGGCTCACAGCCATCTATAGTGAGACCTGGCACCCCCTTCTGGCTTGTGGATATACATGGAAGGAATGCTGTACACATAATAAATAAATATTAAAAAAAAATAAAATAAAATAAAAAAAAAAGAAGTAACAGGAATAACAACAAAGCCTTGGGGCTGAGGAAGGCCAGGCACATCCACAGTCCCAAGCCAGTTTTCACCTAATGGATAAACTGCAGCCTCTCAATCCTTGGCTCTTTACTAATCCTTCCTTTTTTCCTCCTCTACATGTGTATATCATGCAATACTTAAATGTAATCACTGAATTCTCATGGAAGATATTTATATTATCTTTAGCTGCCCAGAACAATGTCCCCCTCTTCGCATTGCTTGAAGTCATTACAATCAGAGACACAAAGCTAACATCCAGCTTGATGTGAATTCATGGTGGCATGTGTCTCCACAGAATGACCCTACTGGCCCTTCTCTCATCATGTGCTTTCTTGGTTTATAACACAAGGGTCACCTGACATGGAACCTTCCCCAATTCCTAGAACCCTGAAAGAGCGAGACACTTCCTCTGGGTTTCTAAACCGAAGGTTCTTTCCCTTCAAGCCCCCCCATGGCTGTCTGTGACCACAATGCTCCAGCTCTCTTACTAAAGCCCTGCTGAAGGTTCATGTGTCCATGCTCTCTACTGAACCCACAGTGTCTTAGAAGCAGGAGTGATGGGCTGGCCATGCAGGTGCCAGGGAAGAGTGGTCTGGGAAGAAAAACTGAGGGAATCTTGTGGGATTTTTTTATGACGACTCATGAAACAGCAGGATCCTTCTTCCTTCCTTCCTTCCTTCCTTCCTTCCTTCCTTCCTTCCTTCCTTCCTTCCTTCCTTCCTTCCTTCCTTCCTGATACAACATGTTGCTATGTAAGGGCCTTAAACTCTTAAATTTTTTGTTTTAGTCTTCTGAGGGCTTTTATTACAGGTATGACCACAATGCCGGGCCAAAATGAAATTTTCCTTTTAAAGAAATTGCTTAACTTAATTTTTATTTTTAATGTGTTTGGGCTATATATACTTACAAGTATGTCTGTATATCACATGCATACCTAGTGCCCATGGAGGCCAAAAGAGGGTTTTGGATCTGCTAAAACTTCAGTTCCGGGCAATGAAGAGCCCCATGTGGGAGCTGAGAATTGAACCTGAGTCATCAGCAGGGGAGCCAGTGTTCTTAACTGATGAGCCATCTCTCTTGGCCAGCAATGAAAAGTTTTAAATGATTTATTTAAAAATGTTGGTGGGGGGATATGTGCATATAAGAGCATATTCCTGTGTAGGATAGAAGAGGGCATCAGATCTCCAGGAGCTGGAGTTGCAGGCAGTCATGAGCCAACTGAGCAGAGAGCTGGATTCTGAACTCAAGCCCTGGAGAAGAGCAGTCTGTGCCCTTGGTGCTATACCATGTCTGGAGACATAACGTTAATTTGTATTATGTTCATATATTTAGTGTGCATGCATGTGTGTGCACGTGCGTGCATGCGTGTGTGTGTGTGTGTTTTACACTCATGCCGTGCTGCCCTTCTCTATGTGTTTGTTCTGGAAGGTGATGCTTCTGTGTTATGAAGGCACAGGATATAGACTCCATTTGAGATGTGGAGTGATTTCAATGACCAACCACAGGGAGGGAAATGCCATTTACCCCCATGCCTGTCAACAGAACTAGTCTCTTCTTGGCCAGGCCAGTTTTGTTTAGAGCAGGGACTCAGCCGGGC
>NC_022016.1:61738843-61740307 GCF_000317375.1 Microtus ochrogaster | reverse complement strand
GAATCAGCCTTTTCAGAACTCAAAGTCTTTGCCTACTGAAATCCTAAAAACATATCTATTGTATGCAGGCAGCCGCCCCATGTCCGGTGTCGCTTTTAGCGAGAAGCCACAAGAGTCTGTTACACGTTCTTGAGAATTTATTTAGGTATAAAATAGGGGTAAATGCTCACTGATACAGAATGGTTTAGATGCCGCTGCTGATCCAGCTGCCTTCAGTCATTCTGGCCAGGGGTGAAGAGCCTGTTCCATTCTGACCACCCAAGAGTGTGGGAGCAAGAGAGCATGAGGCCCTCTCCCTAAGCCTATAAGTTGTCATGTCCACAGACAAGACCATGCCCTCAGGTTGAATGTCTGACTCCAAGGGACTATGACCTTAATTTTTTCTGGTGCCAATTAGGGGAAGAAAGAGGGCATGGATAGAGGTTTGGGGGAGAGAGGGAAAGAAAAGAAGAGGGGCTAGCATGTTAACTAGGGGGCAATTGGAAGAACACACCCAAGCATTTTGAGAGCTGCCCTTGCCTGGATGAGCTGCGACTGCATCTGCATCTGCTTCCTGAGTTACCAGAGGGTCCTTTGCTCAAGCGCCTGTTCTGGGATTGAGAGCCATGTTAGGAAACAATGTGGAAGAAGAGGTCAGGAGATTGGACTTCAGTGCAGGCGGGTTTATTTCAGAGAACCTGAGAGGAGCTCACACTAAGCGAGCATGCCTCTCTGACAGACTAGGAACCTTCACCAAGCTAGGAGGGGTCAAGAAGAAGGAGACTGTTTGTTCAAGCGAGTGACTAGTTCTTCTTTGCAGACACGGTTGCCTTTTGGGGTTAGGTTGTGTCTCAAGAGTGGACATGGGGTGCAGAGCACAGCTGTGTCACGATGCTTTGCACACACCGTGGACTTGTTTGGGGACCAATCACTGTAGGGTAAAGAAGCTGGAGAGTCGTCTCATCATTCTGCAAGAGCGGTTAAGAGTTATTAGACACCGAGTCATCTCGCCAGCCCACCTTCCTGACCCCCCAGCACTCTCTTTTTTCTCAAGGAAGGGTCTCACCATATAGTTCTAGCTGTCTTGGAACTCACCACATAGATCAGGTTGTTCTCTAACACAGAGATCAGCCTTGTCCCTGACTCCCAAATTCTGGAATCAAAGCCTTTGTCACTACACCTAGCTTCTCCAGCTACTTTTGAACCCATTTTGACCAAATTCTTGCAGCAATGTTCCAGGAAATAATATATTTCTAAACCTGAGTTGGGTTCTTTGTTTTGTTGGGGTTTTTTTTTTTTCCTTTTTTTTTTTGCCACTATTTTATGGATACAAAGCTAGCCTCAAATTTACTGTGTATCCAAGGCTGACCTTGAAATTCAGGTCCTGCTGCCTCCATCTCCTGAGGGCTGGGATTAAAGACGCGTGCCACCACCCCCAGTTTAAATGCTTCTTCTCTCTGATTGAAAAGCATTCATGGGCCGGGC
>NC_022016.1:61724921-61738223 GCF_000317375.1 Microtus ochrogaster | reverse complement strand
TCTTTTCAGTGGCTTAAAAGTTCTCTTTGCTTGCTATCTCAAACTGTGCTTACAAATGATGGCTCCATCCTGTCTTTTCATAGCACAGCCAAACTTCTAGCCTAAACACACACACACACACACACACACACACACACACACACACACACACACACACCTTCTCTTTCTCCCCAATGGCTCCCTGTCTCTGTAAATGACAATACTATTCAGCCAGTTACTCAAACTGAGAACTTGGAGACATCCTTGACTCCTCCCTGTGGAGATGGTACAGCAGGCAAAGGCAGCTGCTGCCAAGCCTGCCGACCTGAGTTCGGTCCCTGAGTACCATAAGGAAGACACAGCTGACCCCTTAGCTTGCCCTCTAACTTTACAAGCACAACAAGGCACATGTCGACCACACAATACAGAAATAAATGTAATGAAAACAATATAAAGGGCTGGAGAGATGGCTTAGTCATTGAGTGCGCACTGCTGTTCCAGAGGACCCAAGTTAGGATCCCAACACCCATGTTCGTTGCTTCACAGACGCCTGTACTCCAGTTTCAGGAGATCTGACACCCTCTTCTGGCCTTGCTGGCACCTGCAGACACACGCACACAGACACACAGACACACACACTCTAACTGTTACCTGCCACATGGCTGGAACCATTGCACCTCCATGAAATATTGTCAATTATATTGGGGGGAAAGAGATGATCACCTCTCCCCAACATAATCCCAAGACCCCTCCTGCTTCCTCATTAGTTGTGGCTGCTTTGTTATGTGATACAGAAGTCAGTTTGACAAGGATGACTGAGTCAGTGTACACTTCGAATATTATTGTTTTTCTTTAAATAAGTAGGTCTTGGGTGTGATGACACATGTCCATATCCCCAGCACTCAGCAGCCTGAGGCAGGAGTTTGAGGCCAGCCTGAGATATAAAGCAAGACTTTATCTCAAAGGGAAACAGAAATTTAAACTATCAGATGAATACAGGTGAGAAAAGAGAGCAATGGGGTGAAGAAGTGGAAGAAGGGGCTGGAGAGCTGGCTCAGCAGTTGAGAGTTAAGGTTCTTAAATTAGATAAGTTCCAGAGGTCTTCAATTTGTTTCCCAACACTAACCTGGCAGCCCACGGCTGTGTGTAACTCCCATTCCAGAGAATCAGACATTCTCTTAAACCCACATGCAGGGAAAACACATATACATAAAATAATAAAAACAAATGTTTTTAAAAGCAGAACTTGAGCCCGGCAGTGGTGGCGCATGCCTTTAATCCCAGCACTCAGGAGGCAGAGGCAGGGGGATCTCTGTGAGTTCGAGACCAGCGTGGTCTACAAGAGCTAGTTCCAGGACAGGCTCCAAAACCACAGAGAAACCTTGTCTCGAAAAACCAAAAAAAAAAAAAAAAAAAAGCAGAACTTACCTCTGAAATTTTCTACCAGAAACTGAGATCAAATCTTTCATGGTAGGTATTTGGCATTTCTCAGCCAAGTCCTTCCTGGAGAAATCAAAGTTAGTTGTCAGCTCTGAAGGTCAGATTGGAATGTATCAACAGTCGCTTCGCGGATTAAACTATTTAATAAACCATGGGTCCCCAAACCACAGTTACAGGATCTTCCTCCCCTAAGGATGAAGACAAATCTTTCATAGAAAATAAATAAAAAGGGGGTTAGAGAGATGGTTCAGCGGTTTAAGAGTAGTAACTGTTCTTCCAGCGGTCCTGAATTCAATCTCAGCAACGACACGGTGGCTCACAACCATCTGTAATGGGTTCCAGTACACTCCTCAAGCATGAAGACATACATGCAGACAGAGCACTCATACATAAAAATGCATACATAAATAAAAACTAAAAAAGAAAGAGAATAAATCAAGAGAGGCTGGGTGATGGCTCAGCCAGTGAAGTGCTTGTTGTCATGCAAGCTTGAGGAACTGAGGCTGGACTGCATGCTGCCGTGTTTAAAAAAATGCAAACTATTTAGGTACAGCAGTAATCTGATAATATCAGCCCTGGGGAGGGAGAAACTGGAGGGACTCGGGGAGCTTCCTAATCAGCCAGTGTAGCTGAATAACAAACTACAAGTTCCTGTCGGATTTTTCTTCTCCCCCTCCTTCTTGTCACCATCATTATCACCATGTTATCCAGCATGCACACGCTAAGAAAATGAACAGAGTTCAAAGTTCTACAGTAGAGTGGAAGGCTGGAGAGGTGGTTTGGCCATTAAAAGCATTTCCTGCTACGGCAGATAATTCAAGTTTGGTTCCTAGCCACCACAATCATCTATAACTAGAGCATGAGGTGATCTGATGCCCTCCTCTGGCCTCTGTGGCATTGTACACACATGTGCACATGCCTACCCCCACCCCCGCCACGACATGTGCATATGATTAATATATAATAAAATTTAAAAACTTTTCTAAAATGGTAAGGTAGAGGAAGACACCCAACATTGATCTCTGACTTCCAAACTCATGTTCACACACGTGGGCACACACACATGCATGCATGCATGCACAGATAATGAATTATGTCCACAAAGCTTCTCACAGGGACATGTTAAGGATAACATCTTTTCTTTGCAATGGGAGGATCTGAATCATTATGGTCAATTGACTGGAACAGAAGAAACATCTATTCCATGTAAGTGCTGCCATGCAATAGAAGGATACTCACAGCAACTGGAGTCTCTTGGAGAATGTAACAGCAATGTAGCCTCGATGCAGTTTAGGATCCTGAGCAAGAGTCTGACACACTTCAGAACTGGCATTCAAGGCCTTGTTCTCCACATCCTAAAACAGGAGCAGTAGGAAAGCAAAGGCTGGGACTATTGGTGACTGTCCTCATCTCTAAGAGGGGAATGGCCTTAAATCTCCAGGGGGTGGGGGTTGAATGAGAATGTCCCCATTGGCTCAGATATTTGAACCCAGTTGGTGTGCTGTTTGGGGATGATGTGGGGAGGTGCAGCCTTACTGTAGGAAGTAAATCACCGGGGTGAACTTTAAAAGCTCATAGCCTTGCCTCACTTCCAGGCTGCTCTCCCTGCTTCCTGTTTGCAGATGAAGCTGTGCTCTCTCACCCTCCTTCTGCTGCCATGTCTGTCTGCCAGGATGAACTCTTATCCCTTAGGAACCATAGCCCACGTAAACTCCACGTAAGATGCTTTTCATCCTGGTGTTTCTATCACAGCAGCAGAAAAGTGATGTATACAGGGGACTCTCCTGTCTCCATCAGAGTTCATGAGCATGATGGCACAGGCCTGCAATCCCAGCACTAGGGGGCTGTGCCAGCGAGATCAGGTTCCAGGCCAACCTGAACTACATAGCAAAGTCCTGCAACCAGTGGGGTTACAGTTTGCAAGGCAAAGTGTTTCAAATAGCACCCTCTATCAAAGTCTGCAGCAAACCATTAGCTGGCATCTTACCTGCACCATGCTCTTCCCAATCTCTAGAGGCCGGACATAAATTCCAGGCATTGTCTTTTCAGCAAACTTCATAAAGGCTTTCACTTTAATGGCTCCTAGCCAACAAAAACAATGATGGAAATCATCAATCAAATATTACTTTTAAAAGATTTTTTTATTTTGTGTGTGTGTGTGTGTTTTACTGTATGTATGTCTGTGCACCACTTGTGTGCATCCATAGAGGCTACAAGAGGATCTCAGGTCTTCTGAAACTGAGTTACTAACAGTTGTAAGCTGCCATGTGGGTGCTGAGAAGTGAACTCAGGTCCTCTAATGTTCCTACCACTGAGACATCTAGCCAGCCTGGACAATTAGCAAATTCTTCAATCTAACATTAAAACAAAATATAATAGAAAAAGACATTAATTTGGTATTTACACTCCTGTGTGCCTGGAGCCTGAAGAGTCAAGAAGAAGACAGAATCCTCTGGAGATGGAGGCACAAGCAGTCCTAAGCTGCCTTGTGGGTGCTGGGTCCTCTGCAGGAGCTTCTAATGTTCTTAACTACACAGTCAGGACCCCTGTCCCAGCTTGAAAAAACTTTGAAAATCGATCTTGTACGGTGGTGGGTTCCTTTCTTCCAAAACTCTGGAGGCAGAGGCAGGGAGGTCTCCGGGAGTTCAGGCCAGCCTGATCTAGCAAGTTTCATACCTATAATGAGACCCTCGCTCAAAACAACTAAATAGAGCTGAAGCAATGGCTCAGCAGTTAAGAGCACTGACGGCTCCTCCCAGCCCCCACAGGGTGGCTCACAGCTTTCTGTAACAATTCCAGGGGCTCGACCACACTTTTCTGTCCTCTGTGGGCACTGCATGAACACGGTCCACAGATGTACATACAAGCAAAACACTTGTGCACATAAAATAAAAAATGAAACTCAAAAGCATCAAAATAAATGAAATCATAAACAAGGAAGTAGGAAAGGATAAAAAGACATGCGTCCAAGAAGATGGGAAATGGCCCACAGCATCATGGCTCTTTAATGAAAAGCAAGTTAAAACAGCAAAGTTCTGATTCGACCCAGACAAACGTGAGGACATGGAGAAACAGTGACACGAAGGCCCTGTTGATGGAACCCCTGTGGGAAAGTGTGGCGCTGCCTAAAAGGTAACTAAGCATGTGATTGCTAAGTGACCCAGCAACTCCACTCCAGACTTTATACTCAAGAAAAATGTAAATGTACATCGAGAAAAAAAAATTTACACAAATGTTTACAGATGTATTGTTGGTCACAGACAAAGGCAGAAACTGGGCAAATGTCCATTACTGGATGAACCACCTGTGGTGCGGTCACACAATGGGATACTGTCCACCCATGAACAGGCATGAAGCACTGAAGCATGCTACAACCTGGATGACCCTCAGAGCATGTTCCATGCACTAACCCTGCACAGTAGACAGATTGTCAGCTCCTTCACCTGTTCTGTCAGAATAAGGAACCACAGCATAGGCAGGAGGTTATCAGGAGAGAGAGGAGGGGAGGAAACAAGGACTTAACCATGAGGACGTTTGCCTGGGCTGACAGTCCTGAAACTACAGGGAAGCTGTGGTTGCCTCAGCTGTGACCAGGCTCAACTCCACCGAATTGTGCCCTGAAAGTGGTGAAGCTGGTGTCACAGGAATGTCCCCTCAGCGGGAACAGATAAAAGAACATTTCCTACATGGCTCTGTCTGTCATGTGCTAACAAGCTGCATGGGCCATGTGAGGCTGGAGAAGTCACCCCACTGATAGAGTGGTTGCCCAGCATGCACCAGGGCCGGGACAGGACTGTAAACTGTATAAAGTTGAGCACACGTGGTCCCAGCTCTTGGGAAGCAGAGGGAGGAAGATTAGAAGTTCAGGGTTAATTCTCAGCTACTTAACACAGTAAAAAAAAACAAAGGGGAGGTCAGGCATGGTGACAATAATCTCATCACTCAGAAGACTGAAGCAGGAGGATTGCCAGGACCAGCATAAGGGACATGAAGTGCCTGAGGCACACACAAGCAAAGGCTAAAATGAAAACCAACTCCCTGCTTCTCAGATCCTGACAGTGACCTGTGGTGCTTTACAAACAATTAGAGTTCAAAGAGCCTGCACCCCAAATGGACAAATGGGGTCATAGGAGTCTTTGCTGAACAAACAGCGAGCTACCCACCTTGTCTGCTCAAACAACTACACAGAGGGCAGAATGAAGGGAGGCCAGGTGACCGTTCATAACTGTGGTGACAGAGTCCTACCCTGCTGGGGTACAGCTCTCTCTCTCAGAACCAGCCTGCTGTGTTTCTGTCCACAGTGTCTGTTCTCCATTAATCTCTAATGTCAGTTCTGCTCTGGTGAATTCTTTCACCCCTGCACCACAGCATCCAGAACAGCGCAGCTTTGCTCAATGACAGCCGAGTGCTGGAGAGGGCAGTGTCTCTCTCACGTCCTCTGTGAGCCTGGCTCTAGCCTTGGGCTCTGAAGCAACCTTGCAAGAGTTGTCCATGTTCAATGACTCTAATTCCTCTCTGTGGTCTTCTTTAACCCATATCAAAAAGCTCAGCCTCAAACTGCTTCTGTCAAGACAGATACAGGTCTTCACATGGCTAAGTTTCCAGGTGCTCCTCATGGACCTGTCTCCCTGCGGTTCATTGACCTGCTGTCTTCCTTTGTGTTGATGGTGGCCGTGGGATTTTTTGTTGCTGGTTGTTTTTGAGGTGGGGTATCACTCCAGAGCATGTAGAAACTCACTAAAATTCTCTCTGGATTATCCAACTGGCCTTGAACTTGCAGCCATCTATCTACCTCCTTGGGCCTCCCCAGCGGCTGGGCTGCAGGTGTCCGCCATCGCTCTTGGCTTGTCACTCTTCAGGGAACATTTCCTTCAGTGACTTCAGGACGCTGAACTCTCCTGATCTCCCTAACCCTCAGGATGTTCTCTCCTGGGCTGTTTTGTCCTTATCAACTCCACTCCTGGCACATTCACTCCTGGGGTGGCCTTACCCAATGACAGGACTTTAAATTCAAGCCAAAGGCCAATGGCTCTGAACTAAAGTTCCCACCCTTGAAAACCCCTCTGTAACACCCCAGGTCTGTGAAAAGAACATCAGATTTACTATATACAAAGCTTGTGCGTCATCACATGCCTGTGATCCCATCACTCCAGGGTGGGACAGAGGGATCCTGATCCAATGTCAGCCTGGACTACACACTGAACCTGGTTCCAAAAATGCGCTGGGTATAGCAGTACAATTTTTGTAACCCCACAACTTGGGAAGAAGGAGAATCAGGAGTTCAAGGTTACCTTTGGGACCCTGGCCTTTCAACTGTAGGATTCCCAACTGTAATTCTAACACTCAGAAGGTTGAGGCTAGGGTATCACTGGGGTATTTGAGGCTAGCCTGGACTACATAGTGATCTCGAAGACAGCCTTGAAAACAAAGTAAGACCCTGTATTTAAATAAAATATAAAACATAGGAAACAAAGAGAAAGAAAAGCATAAAGGCCACCTTTGGCTACATATCAAGACCCAGGACATCCGGGGCTACCCTTGCCAAAAATCAAATTAGCCAGGCATAGTAGCACATGAATGCATCCCCGCACTTGAGAGGTAGAAGAAAGAGGAGCAGGATTTCAAGGCTATCCTTGGCTACATCGAAAATTCTGTGTTACCATGGTCTACGTGGGATTAAAGAAGCCAATAGGCAAGGCTGGCATAGGCCACGGTGCTACAGTGGGCACAGACACCTGCTGCCAAGCACAATGGCCTGAGCTTGATCCTTGGGACCCACACAGAAGAAGGAGAGAACTGATTCCCAAAAATTGTCCTCAGACTTCCACGTGTGCTGACCTGGGCATTCATGCATAAGAGGTCATGTGCAAACATGCGCGTTCGCAAACTCACATGCACACACACACACACACACACACACACACACACAAAGTACTCCTCAGATGTTCTCATCCTATAAGCTACTCCATCTTGGTAAACTTCACTTTCTAATTGTCCTAGTCCATTTCCAAGTCTTGAGAGCCCCAACAGATGTGTCCACCCTCTCTTCCCCTGCTCCCTTTGCTTCTGTCCTCTGATCTGGACGCTTCCAGGCTCAGCTCTGGGCCTTTGCCTCTGCTGCTCCTCTGACCACACATCCATATAGCGTCTGCCCTCATCCACTTCAGATCTGCCCAGTGATCACTCTCTGAATGTGTCCTCCCCTAACACTGTTCCCTGCAAGAGCACGCTCACTCCTCCAGCTCTGTCTTCTTGCAGGCTCCTGTCTGTCCAGACTGCACTCATCACCATTCAACACGTCTCCCTTATTTCCCCTACTGGAAAGGAAGTTCCAGAAGGACAGAGAATTCAGTCTGTCTCATGCTCAGGTGTAGTCGTGCTGTGAGGTAGCTGTATAGTGGACATGCAGGTGGCTGGTAGATCTCCACTCAGTGTGTGCCACCCAGGTCTGCAGGGACCCATGGCCTGATGTCAGTTACTGCTAGCCGAAGCCACCACTGCTAGGATTTTAACAAATACACCATAAAAAATCCCAGAGGTCCCATCTCTGCCTGAGCACTCACCAAAGACACATGGCTCCCTTCCCTCCAGTGCTCAGGGGTCCTCAAAACCCCAAACCTCAGACCAGGCAGGGGCTGCGGTATCACCGTCCTCGCCTGTCCGGCTCTGACTTCGCAGCTGGGAACCCAGGATGGGGAAGGAAGAGGGCACCTGCCCTGCGCCCATCTTCACTCACCTTTCTCATACCAGAGCACCACGGGGAATGGTGATTCTGCCTGTGGGTTCAGAAGCGTCCACTCCCAGGTGTCGTAACACCAGGACAGAAGACAGATGGCCAGGAGCCACCAGGAACCACGCAACACCATCTTAGCTCAGTGACACCAACAGGTTGTTATGTCCCTGGGTGGCACTCAGGGTGCCTGCAGGGACCTAGATGGCCACGCCCCTGTCAGGTGCCACAGCCTGAGCAGTCCCTGCACAAGACCATTGCTGATGTGTATTTATTCAGAGCTTAGCCCAGCCCGGAAGCTGCTCTTCTGCCCTGCAACTGATCTTACGCAGTGATCCCTTCTTATATGTAAGGACATGGAGGTGACAGACAGTTTTAGTGCCATCCAGAAAGTGAACGGTGCCTCCTCTCTCATGTGTCTTCATAGAGAAGAGTTGACCATTCTTTGACAACTGTCTCACTTCCTTTGAAATGATTTTGCTCCTGTTTACTTTGTACCCCCTCCAAATAGCAGAACTAAAATTTTGTCCTCTGGCCCCTGACCCCTTTCATCCAAAGTCATCCTTGCCACCAGGGCTGTGACATTGGCATCATTTGGAACCTTCCTCTAGACAATCTGTCCCTCACTCCCCTGCACTCCGACACATCCTAGGTCTCACATGTTCCAGAAACTTCAATTGACCAAGAGGTGACTAAATGTTCCACAGTGTGAAGCCTAATCTCAACATCTCCCTACCCCACCTGCCCTTCCTCCCTCCTTCTCTCTCTCTCTCTCTCTCTCTCTCTCTCTCTCTCTCTCTCTCTCTCTCTCTGTGTGTGTGTGTGTGTGTGGCCCTGACTGACTTGAAACTGGCCATGTAAACAGGCTAGAATCAAACTCACAGACATCTACCTGCCTCAGACTCCTGACTGCTTGGACCACCACCACACCTGGTTTCTAAACTGACCCCTTAAAACTCCTTTTATTTTGGCCACTCCTCAGCACAAGACCTGGGCTTCTTATCTTTATCCTCACAATGACTTGTGTATCTTTCCCACAGCTGGGCACCATGTCCTTTGCCCATCTACCTCTGACAAGCAACCTACTGCCCAGCCAGCACCTCCTCCTAGACTCCACCAGCTGAACTACCACACCCCACGGTGTACTGCCTGTCCCCCGTTGTCTCTCCGGGGCCCAGCGGTGTACTGCCTGTCTCCCGTTGTCTCTCCGGGGCTCAGATGCACTCTTCTGGCCTCAGTGGACACTGTACTCATATACACAAACCATCCCATATATATATACACATAATAAAAAATATCCTCTCTCTCTTTAATTTTTTTTTTATATTTTGAGACAATGGCTCACTATATAGTTTTGGCTGTCCTGGAACTCACTCTGTGGTGTGAGCTGCCACACCAGCAACATAAAATCTTTTTTTTTTTTTTTGAGACAGGGTTTCTCCGTAGCATTTTTGGCTCCTGTCCTGGAACTAGCACTTGTAGACCAGGCTGGCCTCGAACTCACAGAGATCTGCCTGCCTCCTGAGTCCTGAGTGCTGGGATTAAAGGCATGCGCTACCACGTTGGGCACCATTCTGTTGAAGGAGCAGCGGGCTGCATTCCTGCCACCAGGCTCCCGGCCACCTGGTTAGCTTATGCCCCAAAATAATAACACAGAAATTGTAGTCATATAAACACTGCCTGGCCCATTATATCTAGCCTTTTCTGGCTAACTCTCAAATCTTGCTTTTACCCATATCTAATAATCTGTGTAGCACCAGTCTTACCAGGAAAGACCACCGCCTGGCACAGAAAATCTTTTTAAAAAATTGAGAGTGTTGGTATAAACATTTAATCCAAGTATTTGGGAGGCAAAGGAAGAAGGATCTTTGTGAGTTCAAGGCCAGTCTGGCCTACGGAGAGAGTTCTAGGATAGCCAAGGCCACACAGGGAGACCTTATCTCAAAAATAAACAAGCAACTAAATAAAATGAGCTCAAGAGAAAACTAAATGGAGGGGTAGTAGAAACACCAAGCACACACCATGGTTTAAGATTTTTTTTTCTGTAATGAGATGCTGCTTTAAATAGAATCATAAGCAGAGGAAAGTTGACATTCCAGAATCCAGTTTGTTTCCCCCACTGTACCAAATAGATATAACATAAAATTAATTATCTTGCTACATTAAAAATTTATTTTTCAGGCAGAGCAATGGCAGTACATGACTTTAATCCCAGCACTAGGGAGGCAGAGGCTGGTGGGTCTCTGTGAGTTCGAGGACAGCCTTGTCTACAAATTGAATTCCAGGACAATCAGGACTGTTACACAGAGAAACCAGTCTCAGAAAAACAAAAAAGAAAATCCTTTTTTTTTTAATGTTTCAAGTATGTCTGCACACTGATGTGAGATTCCCCTCTGTATGCTGTGAATACCACTGGTTAATAAAGGACTGCTTTGAGTCTATAGCAGAGCAGGGCAGAATGAGCTAGGTGGCGGGGGGAGGGGGACTAAAGTGAATGCTGGGAGAAAGAAGGGCAGAATCAGAAAGAAACCATGGAGACAGATGCTGGGAACTTTACCCTGTAAGCCACTGCCATGTGACAATAGACAGATTAATGGAAATGGGTTAAATTAAGATGTGAGAGTTAGCCAATAAGAAGTTAGAGCTAATGGGCCAAGCAGTGATTTAAATAATATGGTTTCTGTGTGATTATTTTGAGGCTAAGTGGCCGGGAACCAACAAGTGGCCTCCTTACCACAGCACACCTCTTGTGTCCCTGTGCCAGGAGGAGGCCAGATGAAGAAGATGGATCTCTGGAACTGAAGTTGCACTCACGTAGGTGTTGAGAACTTGAGAATTTAACCTGGGTTGTCTGAAAGAGTGGTCAGTGCTCTTAACTACCAAGACATCTCTTCAGCCTCAGACTTTTTTTTTTTTGAGACTGGCTTAGGCTTAGTATAAATTGGTCTGAAACTTACAAAAATCATGTTGCTTCTGCCTCTTCCTGAGGGCTGGGATTACAAACCAAAGGTGTGTGTGTGTGTGTGTGTGTGTGTGTGTGTGTGTGTGTGAGAGAGAGAGAGAGAGAGAGAGAGAGAGAGAGAGAGAGATTTGTGTGACTGTGTATAGTGTGTGCACATGTGTGCAGGTGTGCATGCCTGTGTGCATACAGAGACCAGAGGACGATGTCAGGTGTCCCTTGCTATTACACCCCACCTGATTCCCCTGATTCTGGATCAGGGCTGAGAGCCAGAAAGCCCCAGCAACCCTCCAAAACTGAGATTATAGTGTGTGTAGACCCCATCCAGTTTTTTACGTGGGGTCTTCAGGTCCGTGTGCTACCGTAGCAATCACTCTTAACTGATGAGCCATCTCCCAAGACCATATCTTATTTTTCTTTTTTTCAAGACAGGGTTTCTCTGTGTAGCCCTGACTGTCCTGGAACTCACTTGTAGACCAGGCTGGCCCCAGAGATCTGCCTGCCTCTGCCTCCCAAGTGCTGGGATTAAAGGTGTGCACCACCACCGTCCAGCCCCAGCCCCTATCTTAATATTTTTTAGTGTATTATTTAAAGGTATTGAGTCCATATTATTGTTTTAAGACTTATTTTTATTATTTTTTTTTAGTAATGTGTAGTTCTGTGTGGCTTGTGGGGTGTGCAAACATGTGTCTAGATGCCCACAGAGACCAGAGTGTCTGATCCCTTAGAGCAGGGGTTACAGAAGGCTGTGAGCCACCTAACGAGTTCTGAGAACTGAGCTCGGGTCCTCTGGATGAGCAACAGGTGCTCTTAACTACCGAGACATCTCTTGAGTCCATATTGTACAGCCGTTACCACCATCCACCTCCAGAGGCTTTTTCATTTTCAAAACTCAAACTCAGTACCCACTTGTGATGGCTAGTTTTATGTCAGCTTGACACAGTCAGAGACATCTATCTGAGCGGGAACCTCAACTGAGAAAAAAAAAACCCATCTCCATCAGATCAGGCTGTAAGCAAGAGTGTAGAGCATTTTCTTAATTAGGGATTGATATTGGAGGCCCTGCCCATTATGGGTGGTGCCAACCCTGGACTGGTGGTCCCGTGCTCTATGTGAAAACAGACTGAGCTGGCTATGGAGAGCAAGTCAGTAAGCAGCTCCCCTCCATGGCCTCTCCATCAGGTCCTGCCTCCCAGTTCCTGCCCTGTTTGAGTTCCTGCCTTCACTTTCTTTAGCGATGGACTCTGATGGGGAAGTGTAAGCAAATATACCCTTTCTTCCCCGAGTTGCTTTTGATCATCACAGCAATTGTCACCCTAAGACGCCACTAAGCAATGACTTCTTATTCCCTGTGGTGGCTAATAATGATTATTAACTTGTCAGGATCTACAATTGGCTAGGAGGCAAACCTCTTGGCATGCCTATGAGACAGTTTTTAGATTGAGAATACTGAGGTTGGAAGATTTGCCTTAGATGTTGGTGGCACCATTTCATAGGCTAGGATTGCACACACCTCTGAGCTATTGTGAATAAAGCTGCTACAAATATGTGTCTCCGGGTACTTCCTCAATCCCTGCTTCCCACGCCTTTGAGCCCACACCCAGAAGTGGAAGTGCTGAGTCAGATGGTAATTCTATTTTTACATTTAACTTTTATTTTATGTGTATGGGTGCTTTGCCTGCATTGTCTATGTCTACCATACAGGTGTCTAGTGCTCATAGAGGCCACAATAGGAAGATGGACCTCCTGGACCTGAAGTTACAGATGGTTGTGAGCCAACAGATGGGTGTTGAGACTCAAACCTAGACCCCTGGAAGAGCAGTCAGTGCTCTTAACCATTGAGCCATCTCTCTAGCTCTATGAGCCTTTTTTTTTTATTTCTGAGGATAGTACCAGCTTGTCTCCCATATTATCTGTATCTTTTTACATCCTTATCAATGATACCCGAGACTGTGGTTTCTCAACATCCTCACCACTAACACTTCTGTTTTGTTTAACAGCAGCCTTTGTGAAATACTGTGGAATATGTGTCTCAGCTCTGAAACAAAGCTCCCACAACCATAGGAGATAATATCTGTCTCAGGATTTTTTTAATATTTATTTATTTAGGGGCTGGAGAGATGGCTCAGTGGTTAAGAGCATTGCCTGCTCTTCCAAAGGTCCTGAGTTCAATTCCCGGCAACCACATGGTGGC
>NC_022016.1:61723085-61724821 GCF_000317375.1 Microtus ochrogaster | reverse complement strand
ATTATACAGTATACAATATTCTGTCTGTGTGTATGTCTGCAGACCAGAAGAGGGCACCAGACCTCATTACAGATGGTTGTGACCCACCATGTGGTTGCCGGGAATTGAACTCATGACCTTTGGAAGAGCAGGCAATGCTCTTAACCACTGAGCCATCTCTCCAGCCCCCATGGATTTTTTTTATTATTCATGATACCTTTTAGACACAATGAACCACCTTGATGGCACAATTTTATTTTATTTTTGTTTTGATTGAGATGACCTATCACTGAGTTGTCCAGGCTGACCTAGAACTTGTGATGCCCATGTCTCAATTTTCCGAATCTAGGTTTACATTACCATATCTTGCTAATAAATTCTCTTTATTGGTTGAGCCAGCCTGAGTTGGACTTTGTATTATTACAGCCAAGGGCATTGGAACTGAAGTGCAGAAAAAGTACAGGTCACGGTAAGGAGAGGTTTAGCATACTCCTGCTCCCTGTGACCTGTGCTAGGCAAACAATGTGTCAACCAAAGCTGAGGAGTCTTGAGTCTAGACTCGTGGGTCTCAACCCTCTTAATACAGTTCCTTATGTTGTGATGACCTCCCTACCATAAAATTATTTTTGTTGCTACTCAACATAACTGTAATTTTACTACGATTATGAATGATATTGTAAACATCTATGTTTACCCATGGCCTTAGGCAACCCCTGTGGAAGGGTTCCGACTCACAGGTTGAGAAACTCTGGTCTAGCCTCATTCCTCAGTACTGGTCTAGCCTCATTCCTTGGTATTTCTGCTCTCGGCCCCCTTGGGCTTCTGCCCCTCCCAGGGTGTATCAGCCCGCTTTCTCTGCACCTCATCTCTTGCCTTCTGGATCTGGGAATTTATTTGGTCAATTTTGTTTTAAAACAGATTTATCTTCCTAACTTTCATTATCTTTGCCAGAGAAAAAGAAATGACACCCCCAGAACGCTCTAACAGAAAAATATTTCTTTCATAGAAATCAAGGTTTTACAAAATCGCAAGAGGCAGAGAACTGAAAGTCAGAAAAAGTCAGCCGTTGCTCAGATTTGACGCCAGCTTAGCCGAAGAATTGAAAACTCTAGAAACTGCAGCGATTACCCCCTTACAATAGCCATGAGGGCCACTGTAGAGAAACAGGTGGAGGCCCCGAACCCTTTCGTCTTCTAGGACGGTCTCCCTTTCTCTTTGGCTTTGCACATCTCATCTCCGATGCCTTCCATGGGTGGGAACTAACCCACACCTTCCCCAAAAGGGATTTTGGAAAACACGAATCTTAAATATCCATTTCCTGCATGATATGGGAGAATACAGGAGAAGAGAGAAGGCTTAAACAGTGTGGATTGTTAGTACACACTTAACATAGTCCTTCACTAACAGAAAAAACCATCCATGCAACCCCCCACCCTGACCCCATGTTAGATTTAATACAGTGTCTTTCTCTATAGTGTAGGCTGCTGGGGGCTCAGCCATCCGCACGCTGGGGTTACAGGGGCAGTACTACACCTGATAGATATTTTATTTTTATTTTAGTTTTTGAGTTATAGTCTCACTACGTATCCATGACTGGTCTGGAACTTATATAACCAGGCTGAACTTGAACTCACAGAAATCCTCCTGCCTCTGTCTTCCAAGTGTTGGGATTAAAAGCCTGCACCACCATATCTGGCATACTTCTCTTTTCATGTTAATTATTTCTGTAATTGTGATATGATAATACAAAATAGTAA
>NC_022016.1:61719763-61721590 GCF_000317375.1 Microtus ochrogaster | reverse complement strand
CCTGCCTCTGCCTCCCGAGTGCTGGGATTAAAGGCGTGCGCCACCATCGCCTGGCTTCCATCTTATTCTTTTAAACTCTTATTTGTTTAACTATTTGTGTGTGTGGTATGCCACCACACAGGCGGAAGCAAGTGGCCAGCTCCGTGGAACTGGTTCTTCCCTCCTCCTTGACATGGGTCCAGAGGATCAGACTCAGTTCTTTGTGCTTGTATGGCGATTGCTTTTACCACTGAGCCATCCCTCCAGCCTCACCTTATTTCCTGAGACCGCCTCCCAATGAACTTGAAGCTCTCTGATTCAAGTAGACTGGCTGGCTGGTGAGCCCTGGGGACCTTCCTGTCTCTATGTCCCTAGGGCTGATAACACAGGCTTGCACCACTGTATCCAGCTTCAATCAGGTCCTTGTGCACTGTGGCAAAACACCTGCTACAGAGTCCTTGCCTGACTCCACAGAATTCTGTTCTTTAGATTTAAACAAACTGGACTCGGTTGAAGTTTTCTAAACATAGCAGCAATGTGACATGATTTATTTGTTTTATTTGCTCGTGATCATCTTCAACTTTCTTCTCATATCAGAGGTCGTGGTGTAGCAGCCTGGATCCTTTCCCTTAGCACCTGCTAGTGAGCAGACTTCAGGCTCCCAGGGGTCCTATGCTTTCCTCAGAGCAGAATCTAGACTGAAAGATTTGGGTATGCACGATGCATGCCTTTGCCCTCACCAATTCTGTGTTAGAGCCTCAGAGAACCAAGAGAGTAAAAGCTAATGGGCTGGGCATAGTGGCACATGCCTTTAATATCAGCACTCTAGAGGCAGAGAAAGGTGAATCTCCATGAGTTCTAGGCCAGTCTGGTCTATATAGAGCAATAGTCCTCAGCCTCCCTAGTGCTGTGGCCCTTTAATAATACAGTTCGTCATGTTGTGGTGACCCCAAACCATAGATTATATTCCTAAACTAGCTACCAAGTTCTCTTCCCTTATTTGGCCACTTCCTCCTCCTGAGGCTCACCACCAAGATTCAGCTACGGAAGTATTGAAATCTAGTAATCAGAAGCCCCTTTGGTTCACCTACTTAACATGTCCAATTAAAATTAAACACCACATCCTAACATGGGGTTTCCCCTTTTATCTTTATAAACCGCCATTTGCTTTGTCTTTCTCCTCTCTATTCAGAGGCAGTCCTTTGTCCTCCCAGGGGACAAATACCCCTGTCCTCTCTCCTTCGTCCCCTTCTCCTTCTCTCTCATCCTCTGTCCCCTGCTTTTGTCTCTTACTTCCTGTCCTCTGTTTCTCTGAGGCAAATACATCTCCTTTGTGCTGAGAACTTGGTCTTGGGGTGTCTTGTGCTGATACCAGGCCTTTCACGTACTATTTGGGGTAAGTAGATGTGTGTTGTGTCTCCCCAGGAAAAGTTTTGTCACATAACACTAGCCCATAGGTTCATTCAAAAGATACAGAGTCAGAGCTGGGTATAGTGGGTCACAGCTGTAATTCTAGCACTCCGGAGGCCAAGGCAGGAAGATCGCATCCAGTTCAGGTCAGCCTGAGCTACACAGTGCATTCCAGGCCACCGTTGACTACAGAGTGAGAGTATCTCGCCAACAACAGAAAAGGGGGCTTGGAGAAAGTTACAGGGCTTGCAGCACGAGGACCTGAGTCGAATCCCCAGCACCTGTGAAGAAAGTCAGGCGTAGTGGTGCACACGCATGACCCCAGTGCTGGGGAGAAGAGAGTGAAGGCTACCTGAGACTTGCTCATGAGCGAGCCCAGGTTCCAGGTAGATGGCTCCGAAGGAAATGCACACAGGGCTGACCACTGGTCTCCACACA
>NC_022016.1:61715583-61719130 GCF_000317375.1 Microtus ochrogaster | reverse complement strand
ACACAAGCTTACACACTTGTACATACTACACACCAAAGAAAGAAAAAGAGAAAGAGAGAGAGAGTTGCAGGGGAGTCCAAATGGGTAGCCTCTTTGGGAAGGGGGTGAGAAGGCATGGAATCAATGGTGCAATCAACTGCGCAAACTCCGGGAGCAGGAACGAAGCAAAAGCCAACCCGTTTATTGAGGGTATGGGCAGGTCCTCTTGGAACCCAGCGGAGGTGCCAAGCTGGAATATTGTGGCATCTCTCTCTCTCATTGGCCAAAGTCATCATAACACCGGCCGACTTCAGGTGACACAAGAGGAAGTTGCGAATGCGCATGCTCAGCGGGCTTCTTGCTGGCTGTTAGCCTCTTCCTGCAAAAGACGAAAAAAAGAGATATATATCTAAACACAAAAAGAATTTGTGTTCAGTTAAAGACACGGTGTATATATTGTATTCAATACTACTACAATAAAGGAGAGAGGTTCAGGAAAACTGAATTCAACTCTAAATATACTAAAAACATGAGGGTCATTGGATGATTTTTTTTTTTTTAATGTAGGGTTTCACATATGCAAGACTGGCCTTGAATTTACTACGTAGCTAAAATGACCTTGAACTTCTAATCCTCCTGCCTTCATCTCCCTGATGCTGAGTGTACAATTATGCTCCACCATGCCTGGTTTGGAAAATGACTAAGATCAGACCTCTGCGGTAAGGCACATTCTTGGTAAACTGACTTAATTAGATTATTTTTTCTTTTTCTATGTTTTCCTTGTGAATTTCATGTATATGTGTGTGTTAATTATGTACACCTCCAGCTCCTCGTTTTCCTCCTCCTCCCCCTCGTCTTTCCAACCTGAGCCGTCTCTTCCTTCATCTGTCAGCATGTCACAAGTCCAACTGCACACTCCTTCTGCCACGGTCAGGAGCTGCTCTTGGCTCCATAAACACCATCATACCTTCCTTCATGACGGGATGAAGGACTCCCTCTCCCTCCCTTCCCTCCTCCTTCTCCTCCTCACCTCCTATTCTTCTTTTCTTCCTTTTCTATGAGCCATTGAGTGCAATTAGTGCTGCCTACGTGAGCATGGGTAACTAGCAACAACCACACCCCAAAGAAGAGAAGGGACTCCTTCTCAGCTCCGCAGCCTTCAGCTGCCAATAGCTCCTCAGCTAATGGGTTCTTATACTACTAGCAAGTGAGTTCATTAGAATGTTTAAACTCTAAAACGCTTTCATTTCTTTAAATGCTTCTCAGTTCCCATAGTTTCTTGCACGATACAAATTATTTGGGGAACTGGCAGAGAGCTTAGCCGCTTTCAGTACTCTTTGAAGTTAACATGGAAATTCAGGCTTTGCGACTTTGGAGGCTCCTTATTAAAATCACAACTAAAGTTGAGAGAACTTTACTTATCTCTCACTAAATGTTTCCTCCTAAAACCAAATTCAGAGGAAGTAAGAACTCCATCGCTTCTCCTCTAGACAATTTTAACTGTTTGTCTAAAATATTTGGACATGGGACAATCAGTAGATGAGATGGCCAAAGAGAACAAGACCCGCTGTGACCGTTAGGAAGAGATTTTAGCATGTTTTCCTCAAACTCAAAAATGAAGAATACAAATGATACATGGAAAATCTGAGAAACAGAAGCAACTGACCTCATGGGCATGTGTGGAAACCTCAATCCACCATACACACACAAAACCTACCTTCTTCCCCTCCCTCCCTCTCTCCAACCTAGGCTGCAGATCCAAGCACTCTACTATTGAGCCACACCACCATCCCAAGAATATACTTCTCAAACAGAGAACACAGATAAAACTAAGTACTTGGGCTAGCAAGATGGCTCAGCAGGGAAAGGCACCTGCCACCATTTGGCAACCTGAGATCATCTCTGGGACTCACATGGTGGAAGGAGAAAACTGACTCCCAAAAGTTGTCCTCTGACTTCCACGTGTGCACCATAGTATATGTGTGTTCATACACATAGACAAATCCATAGATACACACACATAAAAATAGACATACGTACAGACAGATACACACATACACACATACAAATAAACCAAAGTTTTATTTAGAAAAGTAAGTACCTGATTTTAAACATGGTTCTCAAATTATTTCATTTTCTTAACTAATAATTGTTTTTCCTCCTGTTACATAGGATTCTGCCTTTGGATTATTGATGTGGGATTCCCCTTCACATGCTATGAATTATGTTTTATTAGCATTGGCTATTAAAGAAGCTGTTTCAGCCAATGGCTTAGTAGAGTAAAGCCAGATGGGAAATATAAACAGAGATGATATAAATATAAACTGTCCAGGCAGTGAGATGTCTCAGTCAATTCTAGAGTTTTAAAAGTTGCTTACAATGCACTTCCTGTTTACTTAGGTAATATTATATCCTTCTGGGGCCTTTGATGAAGTTGAAGAATAGATAGTTATAATTATAGTTTTCCTTAGTTATGATTAAAGATAAAGTAGATATAAATATTATAACTTCAATTCTTGCTTGATACCTGTTTTGCTATATGTAATTTTACTATATTAAAGTTAAAACCTTCCTTTTCTTTTAGACAGAAAAGGGGAGATGATGTGGGATTCCCCTCTGTATGTTATGAATATGTTTTATTACCATTGGTTATCAAAGAAGCTGTTTGGTCAGTGGCTTAGTAGAGTAAAGCCAGATGGCAAATATGAACAGAGATTATAGAGAGAAAGTAGGCAGAGTTGAAAAAATGCCAGGTAGCTGTGAAAGGAGACAGACACAAGAAAATCTTACCAGTAAACCATGAGCCTCATGGTGATACATAGATTAATAGAAATGGGTTAATTCAAGATGTAAGAGTTAGCTAGAAATATGCATGAGCTAATTAGCCAAGCAGTGTTGTAATTAATATAGTTTCTTTGTAATTATTTTGGGTCTGGGCGGCTGGGAAACGAATGAGCAGTCTCTATCTACAGGTTATGGAGTAGCTGTAACTACCGGGGAGGGAAATGCTACCTTCCCCCCACACTTACCAACAGAACCAGAGTCTATACTGGCTGCTGAAGCATTTTATATGCAACTTCTCCAGTGTGTATATGTATCATTAAATTCTGATTTTAAAAGTTATGTTTCCTTAGCCAGTATGGTGGCAATACCTGTAATTCTAGCAATAGGCGGTGAAGGCAGAAAGAGCACCTCAAATTGAAGGCCAAGCACAGTCTACATGGCGATTTCCTGTCCAGCCAGGACTACATTGTGAGACTCTGTGTCAGGAAAAGGACTGAGTGGTAGCTCAGTCAGGAGGATGCTTACATTGCAAGCACAAAGACCTGGATTTGATCCCCAGAATCCAGGTGAAAATTCCAGGCACGGTGGCAAGCGCTTGTAATCCTAGCACTGGGCAGGCAGAGGCAGGCAGATCTCTCCCTGGGCATCTCTGGCCAGGCAGCCAAGGCCACTTAGCAAGCCCCAGGCACTCTCTCAAAATTAAGTAGATAACTCCTGAGGACATCCTGGGCCTACACACACACACACACACACACACACACACACACACACACACACACACACA
>NC_022016.1:61703870-61715098 GCF_000317375.1 Microtus ochrogaster | reverse complement strand
GCCGCCCGGCACCAATCAGGTTTCTTCCTCAGTCCCTCTCACCTTACTTTTGAGAGACAGTTTCCCATTGCCCCTGGAACTTGGTGACATAGTCAGACTGTCTGGTCAGCACACCCCAGGAATCCCCTTGTCCTTACTCCCCAGTACAGGGGTCACAGGTGCACACGTCTACATCTGTGGGTATGGGATCCGACTCGGGTTCTCACGCTTCTGCAGCAAGCCCTTCACTACCTGAGTGTCTCCCTGTTGGGGAGTATTATTTTCAGGTGTGTGACTTTTGTTTTTGCTGCACTCATTTAACTCTGTGAAGCTGTGATTCGTTGCCTGTCTAAAACACCTGATGGTCTAATAAAGAGCTGAACGGCCAGGAAGTAGAAAAAGACAAGATCTTCTGAGTAAACTGGGAGCATGGGGACCTTGGGAGAGGGTTGAAGGGGAGGGGAGAGGCAGGGAGAGGAGCAAAGAAAAATGTAGAGCTCAGTAAATATCAATTAAAAAAAAAGAATCACACAAAAAAGAGAGAACTGAATGGCCAAGAGTGAGGTAGAATCCAGAAAAGAAGAGAAGACACTTGGGGCCAGCTGCCCAGCCACGCGGCCACCAAGCCACACAGCCACACAGCCACACAGCCCCCAACCATCCAGCCACTGAGTCACATAGCCACACAGCCCCCAACCATCCAGCCACTGAGTCACATAGCCACACAGCCACGTGGCTACCCAGCCACACAGTAAGAGTGAAAGTAAGCTATACAGAAGTAAGAAAAGGAAAAAGCCCAGAGGCAAAAGGTAATTTAAGTTAATAAAAACTGGCTAGAAATAAGTCAAACTCAGGCTAGGCATTTATAAGTAAGAATAAGCCTCCGCATGAGTGTCTTATTTGAGAGCTGAGTGGCAGCCCCGCCCCCCCCAAATAAAACCTAAGAGGCAAAGAGTAATTCACAGAGTAAGAGACAAACACAACATCTCCCTAGCCCCAAGGCTATTTTCCTTTGTATTATGTTTTGTTTACTGTGTGCGATTATGTGGGGAGGGAGAGGGTCACTGTGGGTATACAGAGGTCAGAGGACAACTTGCACAACTTGCTTCTTTCCTCAAGCTATCATAGCCCCATGAGGAATGGATCAGGTCACCAAGCTTAGTGGCCAGTGTTTCATCCAGCTGAATCACCTTGCTGGACCGAAGCCTATCAAACTGTGCACTGTATAATGCTTCCTAATCCTGTATTTAACTGGCTTCTCAACTACCTAGTAACTACTAGTTTCAACGGTGTGGAACAGAAGGGTTTCACGTGGGTGTGCGACCGGTTTTTCTTCCAGATTTTTCATGTCACTCTCTGTAAGACGACTTCATCCTCTACAAAGCCGGTGCCAAAGAGCCCACTGTACCCTGGACACATATTACTTGACAGGTTCATTTGAACGTTTTCATTGTTTTCCCCCATAATTGAAATGCTGGGGCTGGACTTAGAGAAGCTAGAAAAGAGGTGGGGGCAGAGAGGGCAAGAGCCTCTGGCTGTAAACCAGGGTGTAGCTTGGCTAGGAAGTGGCCATGTTTCCCCATCTTCCTGCTTCACCCCTCACCTGACAGGCCACGCCAATCTGGAAGCCCTGACTGGATTCCTGAGAGCTTCCTTTCTCCCCGCAGGAGCTAAAACCTCTTCCTCCCTAGGTACGTCTTTGCCCCATTGAAATCCTGTATTTCCTTCAAGACCCAGAAGAAAACCCACCATGATCTAACGAGCAGTGGATGAAAATCAAGTCTCCCTTCTCCAGTTTCAAGACACAGCTTTTCTCCCAAGGGCAGTGGGTACAACACAGTACTGAATAGTTTGCTGCCTCTGTGGGCCTCCTTTCTTACACAGATGCACACGTGCTAAAATAAAATAATCTCCTCTGGGAAAAGCTCCTGCAGCCAAGCCTGATGATCTGAATTCTGAGTTCAAATCCCAGGACTGACAGTGAAAGGAGAGAACCCACTCCTGCAAGCTGCCCTCTGACCTCCACACGCACGCTGTGGCACGCGTGCCACACACCTATAAACGCCCCCACACAAAATAAAAATAAATTAAAGCAAAAATGAGACCGTTGTTAGAGAATAGACATGTTTTCAAATCCGTGGGGAGAAATTGTCGCCTGGGTATCCTTGGGTGTAAAATGAGAGAAGTGCATAGACCAATTAAAAGATGGAAAGCCGTTGGACAATAGCAGCGTCTGCCCGGCGGGGGCGTGGTCACCTGGGACCCTGAAAGCCTGGTCCTGGGCGCGCGCTCGCGGTCATGTGACTGGGCTAAGATGGCGTCCCCCGGTTCACGGTGGCTCCTGGCTGTGGCTCTTCTGCCCTGGTGCTGCGCCGCCTGGTCGCTGGGGAATCTGAATCCGCCTTCGCCGCCACCGCTGGTGATCTGGCATGGGATGGGTGAGTGAGTGTGGAGAGGGGCATCCTTTCCCCGCCTGGGTTCACATCGCAGAGCTGGAAGGGCGAGGACGGTGATTCCACAGCACCCGCCTGATCTAGGTTTTGGGATTTGGGGGCTCTCTGCACAGGAAGGAAGGGAGCCAGGTGTCTTTAGTGAGCGCTCAGGGAGAGCTGTGCACTGCTAGGGTTTTAGGATGTCCTTATTAAAATCCTAGCATCAATGGCATCAGCTATCAGCAACTGACATCAGTCCCTGCATCGGTCCCTGCAGAGCTGGGCGGCACACTCCTGCTTTCATTCCTTCACTCTTTGAATGGAGATCTACTAGACACCTGCACAACCTTTTTACAGTTACAGTACAGCACGACTACATCTGAGCATGAAACAAACTGAATTTTTCATTCTTCATCCTTTTGGAACTTACTTTCCAGTGGCGGGGGTGGTGGTGGTGGTGGTGGGGAGCATACTATAAAGAAATAAGGGAGATGTGTTGAATGTTGGTGAGTGCAGTGTGGACGGACAGAAAGCCTAGAAGACAGAGCTGGAGGTGTGAGCATGTGCTTGAAGAGAGCACTGTTAGGAAAGGAGTCACCCAGAGAGAGGCAACTGAACCCGTCTAAAGTGGATAAAGGAAGATGCCTATATGGATGTGTGGGCAGAGGCCCCGAGCTGAGCATGTGAGTGTCCAGATCAGGTTAGCAGGAGCAAAGGGAACAAGAGAAGAGGAATGTGAACCACCATTCTAGCACTGGGAACGTACCCTGCAAGAACAAACCACCGAGCCTTCTCTCCAGCCCCCTGACTTACATTTTTAAAAGATTGTTCAAATGCAATGCAGTGGGAGCCTGTAATTCCAGCACTCAGGAGGCAGGCAGGAGGATTTCTGCAAATTTGAGGCCTGTCCTATATGGCAAGTTCCAGGTCAGCCAGAGTTACATGGGGAGACCCATAAATAATAATATATATTTAGCTAAAGTTAAAAATGAAAACAAAGGGTTGTTCTGTTGGTGACCCTAAATGGTCATGCGGACCCTTCTATTGGTCACTGACACAAGCAGTGTGGCCCAGAGTCCTGGGGAGAAACTGTCATTAGAAAGAAAGGGACAGAGAAAAAGGGTTAGCTGTGGCCACAGGGAATCCAGGCTGCTTGTCCACAGAGGTGACAACCAGTGATTCCCAGGGTTTTTGGGGATGTGGATTTATTAGCTGTGAAGACTGACTTTCTCGAAGACTCCTCTTAAGGAGAGTCCACATGTAAGATTCAGCTCAGCGGCCTGTTTGTCCTGGAGACCCCCTGACTCTCCTGTAGCTAGTCAACTGTTCTTTTCCTCTTGTGACAGGTGAACAGGGATCAGGGCCAGGACAATTCCACAGACTGAAGAAAAGGAGAAGAGAGACTCCGTGGGTCAGACCTTATGGAGTCAAGACATGGCAGCCTGTCTGCCTTGTCCCACTGTGCCCTTATTTCTGGTTTAGTTTCTGTGCTGAGAAGAGATTGTAGGTGTCACAGAGCTTTGCAAGGGGACACTGCAGTCCCTTAAACCCTAGAGATGGCTGTGGCTCAGAGCTGTGTAGCGACAGATGTTTGGTAACAGGAAGTATAAGGAAGGCTGGAACTTTGACACACTTGAGGGTGGCATCATGGGATTTATTTTTTATTTTTATTTATTGGGGGGGGGGGGTTGAGACAGGGTTTCTCTGTGGTTTTGGAGCCTGTCCTGGAACTAGCTCTTGTAGACCAGGCTGGTCTCGAACTCACAGAGATCCGCCTGCCTCTACCTCCCTAGTGCTGGGATTAAAGGCGTGCGCCACCACCGCCCGGCTTCATCATGGGATTTAGATATGGTGTGAAAGACCAAGGGGACAAAGATGACGCCATCGTTTCTGGCTTGAACAACTTGAAAGTGAGGTTGTCTTACCAAGAAGGGGTAGCTTGGAGGGGAGCACACTTGGGGTGTATATATGTAGTCAGAATTCTTTTAAACCCAGTAAAGTAACATACACTGGTACTTGTAGCCCCCAGGAAGCTGAAAGAGTAGGGTCTGAGCCAGGCCAGCTGAGGTACATAGCCAGACCCTGTCTGAAAGAAAACAAAAGCAAAAGATTTTGCTTCTTTAATGTAGGAATTTGAAGGGTGTGTTGTTATTGTTTGGGTGTATTGCTTAGTTTCATATGGGGCCTTTTTATTAAAGTATTTTTTATTATTGTGGGGGGTACCACCTACACCATTGCGCACACGTGGAGGTCAGAGAATAGCTTGCAGCAGTCAGCTCTCTCTCCCACCGAGTGGGTCCCAGAAATCAAACTCCAGTTGCTTGGCAGTGGGCATCTCTACCCAAAAGACATACATCCAGACCTAGGTTTTGACTGAGACAAGGTTTCGTGTAGCACAGGCTAGCTCAGAATGTGCATTTGTTGTCTAGACAAGAATGACTTTGAACTTCTGATCTTCCCCTACCCCTCCCACGCGCTAGGACTACAGGCATTTGCAAACAGGCTGGGCTCGTTTGGTATTTTGAGACAGTATCTTTCGTAGGCCAAGCTGTCATTGAACTAGACATGTAGCCAAGGCCCCTTTTTGTTCCTACTCATTACATGGTGGATGTTGTTAGGAAAGAAAGGAGTTTCTCTGGGGCGGGGTGTTTTCTCCTTACACTTCCCGTCCAGCTGAGATGCTGTGCTTTAAGTGTAAAGTGGACACTTCTCGTCTCGGTGGCTAGTTGGCTTCCTGTTCTTAGGTCTGATTCTTTGCGGAAAAGGGAACAATTCCTGGGCTAGGTAGAGGCGCTGAGGTTCTCGCTCTTGATTTGTACAAGTGGGAGGTCAACCTTTTCTTAAAGCTTGTAGATGAATTCTTCTTTGGGCTTGCGGCTCACAGACACACACAAATGACATGGATACTTAATTAGGAAAGCTCAGCCTATAGCTTTTGCTCGTCCCACTAACTCTTAGAACTTAAATGAGCCCATTTATGTTAATCCTATGCTTTGCCTCATGGCTTTTTACCTCTCTTCCATCTGTACCTCCTGTTCCCTCTCCTTGTCCTCTGGCATCTCCCCTGCACCTCCTCTTCACCCCCTCTTCCTCTCTCTGCCTGGAAGACCCACCTAACCTCTTCCTGCCTAGCTATTGGCACTTCAGATGTTTATTAAAAACCAATCAGAAGGTGCCTTGGCAAAGACACGTCTTCACCGTGTATGAAAAGATTCTTCCACCACAGAAGCTCACAGGGCATATTTCATTGAATTTTGTGCCTCGGGTATTTCATTGACCTCCATCATGGTCCCTGGGGTTACAAATGTGGGGCACGACACCTGGCTTTTAATTTTTTTTTTTCCTATTTCTTTCTTTTGCTTTAAGACAGGGATTCATGCTGCTCAGACTAGTTTCAAATGTCCCTAAGAAGCCAAAGAATAACCTTGACGTTCTTATCCTCCTCCCTCTGCCTTCCAAGTCCTGGGACCATATGTGTGTTCCCCTTGTCCAGTTTATACAGTCATTTATCCTGTCTGGGGCCTGGTGCATGCTGGGCAAGCACTCCATCAGTGGGGTGACTTCTCCAGCCCCACGTGGCCTCTGCAGCTTGTTAGCACCTGACAGACAGAGCCATGTAGGAAGTGTTCTTTTATCTGTTCCCGCTGAGGGGACATTCCTGTGACACCAGCTTCACCGTTTTCAGTGCACAATTCGGTGGAGTTGAGCCTGGTCACAGCTGAGGCAACCACAGCTTCCCTGTAGTTTCAGGACTGTCAGCCCAGGCAAACGTCCTCATGGTTAAGTCCTTGTTTCCTCCCCTCCTCTCTCTCCTGATAACCTCCTGCCTATGCTGTGGTTCCTTATTCTGACAGAACAGGTGAAGGAGCTGACAATCTGTCTACTGTGCAGGGTTAGTGCACGGAACATGCTCTGAGGGTCATCCAGGTTGTAGCATGCTTCAGTGCTTCATGCCTGTTCATGGGTGGAACAGGCACCCATGGGTGGACCGCACCACAGGTGGTTCATCCAGTAATGGACATTTGCCCAGTTTCTGCCTTTGCTATGACCACAGTGCTACTTACTGTAAGCATTTGTGTAAGGGCTTATCTGGATGTTCGTTTTCACTTTTCTTGGGTAAAAAGGTAGCAGGGGAATTGCTGGGTCAGTTTATAGTTACATGCTTAGGGTTTTTTTTGTCATTGCCATACTTTCCCACAGGGATTGCATCAGTATAGTTCCACCAGCAGGGTACAAGCATACCTAGTTCCCCAGGTCCTTGCCAACACTTACTTTCTAATTTTAAAAATGTTACTTTTTGCCAAGTGTGATAGTGCACACCTTTAATCCCAGCACTAGGGAGGCAGAGGTAGACAGACAACTCTGAGTTCAAGGCCAGCTTGATCTGTGTAGGGAGCTCTAGGCCGTTCAGGGTTCTGCCTCAAGAACAATAACAATAAATAAGAGTTACTTTTAAGCCGGCCAGGTGGGTATGAGGTGACACTTCACCGTTTAAACCACATCTAAACTACAGCGATGCTGCTGGAGACTTCCTGTCTTCTTGGAGAAACGTCTTTGCATCCTTTCCCAATTTATGTTTAAGATTTTTAAAAAATTCATGTGCATGTGTTTGACAACATATGTGTATGTGTGCCCATGGAGACCCGAAGAGGGCTTCACTGGCTCCCTGGAGTTAGAGTTGGCTGTGAGGTCCCAACATGGGTTCTAAGAATTGAGTTCAGAAACTCTGGAAGTACTCTCAACTACAGATCCTTCTCTCTAGCCTCTTCTTTCATTTTAAAAATATTTATTTATTTTTATCTGTATGTGTGTGCCTATGTAAGTGTATGTCAAGTACATGTAGATGCCCAAGGGGCTAGACGATGGATTTCCTGGATCTGGAGTTACATGTGGTTGTGAGCCATCCAACACGAGTTCTGGGAACCAAACTCGGGTCCTCTGACAGAGCAATATCTTGGTCAGTGTTCTGTTGCTGTGAAGAGACACCATGACCGAGGCAACTCTTATAAAAGAAAACATTTAACTGGGGCTGGCTTACAGTTTCAGAGGTTCAGTCCATCATCATCATGGCAGGGAACATGGTGCATGCATGGTACTGGAGTAGTAGCTGAGAGCTGCTACATCCAGATCCACAAGCAGAGACAGACAGACAGACAGACTGCACCTGCTATGGACTTTTGAAACCCTCAGAGTCCACCTCCAATGACACACTTCTTCCAACAAGGACACACCCCCTAGTCCTTCTAATCCTATCAAAGAGTTTCACAGCTTGACTAAGCATTCAAATATATAAGCCTGTGGGGCCTTTCTTATCCAACCCACCACAAGCAGCGAGCATTCTCAATGGTTGAACCCTCTCTCCAGCCCGCCCCCATTTTATAATTATATCATTCGCCTTGTTGAATTGTAAGAATGACTTGTGTATCTGGACACTCAAATACATGTTCCACAAGTATTTTCTCTCCTGGAGTCTGACGTCTCAACTTTTGGCTCCTGACTTCTTACATTGTGGGTCAGAGACCCATGTGGGTTTATGTCACTAAATGCGGGGATCTTGAAAAGTGTGGCAACAGTATTCCGAACCCTCAATGAGCAAAATTTCATTCAATATCCAAGGATGAAATGAGTCAAGTTATTTCTGGCCATGTTAGCCTCTCCCACTCCACTGGGGCCTTGGTTCTGAACACAGAGCATGTGCACTTGGCATTGTACATGCCGTCCTGCTGTGAACACCAACAAAATACCGCCTTCAGACACTCTGCTCAGACTCCAGGCTGCTGGTGTCATGAACCCCAGTGCTTTGCTGTACACACATCTTATGCTCTTATAGTGGTTCTACTGCCAGAAATGAAGACTTAACATTTCCTTCAGCGTGTAAGTGCCAAATCAACTTATCTTGCTATCATATTGTGTTCCAATGATTAATTTTAAAATTGCCGTTGGAGAGGTCTGGAGAACTTCTGATCTTCAGCGGACTCCAGTTTGGTTCCCAGCACTCACGTGGTAGCTTACAGTTGCCTACAACTCTGCTTTCAGGGCCTCTGACCCCCTCTTCTGGTCTCCACAAGCACCAGGCACACATGCGATGCACTTACATACATGCAAGCAAACCTCATTAACATCAGTTAAAATAAATAAAAATTTAAAAATTGCTGTTTGAGTTACTGACTTGAATTTCATCTAAAAGCAAAAAAATCAGTAAGTGAATTTTGTTTGGGGATTAGGACATACTTCCAACAGTTTCTGAAACAAGCACGCTTCTGATATTTGTGCTATATATTTGTGTCAGCAGTTTCAGTATTAATGGTTATAAAATCAATATATTGGTTAACTATGAGAAACACCGAGGATGCTCTGTGTCTTTCATTATCAACTATTCAGCCAGAGCTCAATTCCTGTTTGTTTAAAATGGAGTCTCTCTGAGTAGCTCTTGCTGTCCTGGAACTCACTCTTTAGACCAAGCTGGTCTCCACTTCTAAGATCCACCTGCTTCTGTCTCTGAAGTGCTGGGATTAAAGGCATGCACCACTACAGATAGGGTCTTACTATGTAGCTCTGGCTAGACTGGAACTCAGCATGTAGACCAGCCTGGCCTCAAACTTACGGAGATCTGACTGTTTTTGCCTCCTGAGTGCTGGGTTTAGACGGTGATCCACTATGCCCAGATTAAAATGTAATTCTGTATGGATATATAACCAAGTACCTCTATTTTATCATTTTGTAAAATTAATTTCTCCCTTAATAAGTAGTCAAATTTGTGCTAAAGAATTGTCTTATAATAAACTTCTTTATGATTTATTATCAGTAAATATTTGATTTGTATACATACTTCATGCACCCATATAGCCAAGGTCTCGTAAGCATTTCTAAGCTGAGAAGGGCACCGTGTGGGCACAGCTGGAGACGCCCTGTGGTAGACCATCGTTTCCAGGTCTCTCCACTCTGTACACCGCCCTTTCACATCCTTGATTTCACCCTTTGAGACATAAAATGTTTCTGTTTCTTTTTTTTTTGGTTTTTCGAGACAGGGTTTCTCTGTGGTTTTGGAGCCTGTCCTGGAACTAGCTCTGTAGACCAGGCTGGTCTCGAACTCACAGAGATCCTCCTGCCTCTGCCTCCCGAGTGCTGGGATTATAGGCGTGCGCCACCACTGCCCGGCACTGTTTCTGTTTCTTGAACAACGTTTTGATTCGCAAATTTCCGTCACCATTTTCCTTGGCCAGGAGATAGCTGCTGCAACCCCGTAAGCATGGGTGCCATTAAAAAGATGGTTGAAAAGGAACTTCCTGGGATTTACGTCCTGTCTCTCGAGATCGGGAAGAACATGATGGAGGTAAGATGGCAGCTGGTTCCCTGGGAGGTTTGCTTCCGGGCTTGATAAAGTGTGCTATTTGAACACTTCACTTTGCATTTTTAGCAGCAAGCCATAGCCCCACTGGTTCAGTTTCATTTTGTTTGGGGATGGAGGGTTTTGCCATGTAGCCTAGGCTGGCCTGGAACGTGATCTTCCTGCCTCATCCTCCCAGGTGCTTCCCTGCAGGGTTGTTCCTGGATGCTCAGCTGACACTTGAACTCCAGTGGTCAGATGAGGGCATGGATCTGGGTCAGCCCCTGCCTTAGAGAAGACGCTGCCTGCGTACCGTTCCTTCCTTTTACCTCCCTGCTCCTTTTTTAGGATGTGGAGAACAGTTTCTTCTTGAATGTCAATTCCCAAGTGAAGATAGTGTGCCAGATTCTGGAAAAGGATCCGAAGTTGCAGCAGGGGTACAATGCCATGGGCTTCTCCCAGGGAGGCCAGTTTCTGTAAGTACCCTCCTGTACCGTGCCATTCCTCACAGGGAACTGATGTTTTTGCTCAGGTCAATTGGCTGCACTTATTTGGGGATCCCCCTGTCTCACAGAAAGAAGTCAGTCTTAAATTGTCACTGTGTAAGCAGCTTTGTGGAACTTCTTTCTTCCTTCTCTGTGTGTGCACATGTACAAGCATGTGTGTGGAGGCCAAAGGTCAATGTGCAGTGTGTTCCTCAATTACTCTCAACCTTACGTTTTTCGGAAAAAAATGTTAAGGTTTTATTTTGGTATTAATTATGTGTGTGCTGCCGGGCGGCGGTGGCGCACGCCTTTAATCCCAGCACTTGGGAGGCAGAGGCAGGCGGATCTCTGTGAGTTCGAGACCAGCCTGGTCTACAAGAGCTAGTTCCAGGACAGGCTCCAAAACCACAGAGAAACCCTGTCTCGAAAAACCAAAAAAAAAAAAAAAAAAAAAATTATGTGTGTGCGGGGTATGTGAACATGTGACTGCAGTGCCCTTAGTGGCCAGAAGGGGCATCTGATCACCTCCCACCTAGAGTTAAACATTATTGTGTAGGTGGTGGGAGCTAAGCCTGGGTCATTTGCAAGCGCTCCACCACTGAGCCATCTCTCCAATCCTCTATTTTAACTCAAAAATCTCAAAACTATATTCACTTTTTGTGGGTGTGCCTGTGTTTGTGTATGTGTATGCGCACACATGTATGCATGCCTTGATGCTGTGTGTGTAGGTCAACAGACAACTTTGAGGAATCTGTTCTCCCCTTCCAACACGTGGGGCCCAGGAACCAAGTCTGGTCATCAGGCGTGGTAGTGAGTGTTTAACCCATCTCCCTGGATAGCACTGGTGATGGTGCTGCTGCTGCTGCTGTTGTGAACCTGGAGCTCAGGATTGAGCTAGCCTGGCTGATTGACAAGCCTCAGGGACCCTTTGTCTCTACCTCCCCAGTACTGATATTCCTGGAACTGCTGTACCAGGCTTTTTCTTTGCTTTTTTTTTTTTTTTTT
>NC_022016.1:61697933-61703180 GCF_000317375.1 Microtus ochrogaster | reverse complement strand
GAGAGAGAGAGACAGAGAGAGACAGAGAGAGAGAGCGCTACTGAGTCCATTTAGTGCTGCTCATATGTATATGATCACTTGGACTGGGTGACCCACCAGGGACTCATCCTGAAGACTGCTTCTCCTTCCCTCTGCCATCATTAACTGCTTCTGGTTCTTCATCTAGGGGTGGGGCCCTGTGTGGTTTCTCCCACCTGCGCTGGCACGTCAACTAGTGTTTTCATTATGCAAGTCTTGTGTAGGTGACCATATTGCTGAGATTCCATGGGTGTAACATCCCTGTCATATACAGATGACACTCTAACCAGCAGCTGTGCTGGCCCTCTGGCCCTTACACTCTCTTGCCACCTTCTTCCCTGTGCCCTGGATGTGTAGGGCTGGAGATGTGTCCGTTGCAGTTGGGCACCTCATAATCAATTGTTCTCTGCATTTTGACCAATAGAAATGGAGATTGCTACAGAAAGAAGTCCTTGTGATGAAGGGCGAGAGCTGTCTTTACCAAGAGAAGCAGGCGCTAAAGTCTCATCTCCAGAACAGGGCCTGGGCATGCAGAGATGGCCTAGATCTAGGCGCAAACGTGTGTGTGCCCGTGCGTGTATGTGCGTGTGTGTGTGTGCGTGTGTGTGTGTCTTCACATGTAAGGCAAGAACTCCACCTCAGGGCTGTACCCCAGCATACATTTGGCCTTCTGAATCCATGCATGAGTTCCCTGTCTGTTGATGCAAAGATCCACGGATGAGAACTCTTCTGGGAAAGGCCATGGTGGTTGTGTGTGCCTAGAATCCCAGCATTTAGGGAGTGAGGGCAGGAGAATCATCCTCAGAGAGCTTGAGTTCAACCTGGGCTCTCTTAGACTCTGCCTGTCTTCAGAGAGAGGGACAGGAGTGGGGAGGGAGGATCTGGGAACTATCGCATCTGCACTGAAAGTAGAGACTTTGCTCACTCCCCAAACAATACGGTGGAATGACAATCCAGGAAGTGCTTACACCGTCTTAGGTGTTAAAAGTAATCTACACAGGGATTTAAAGGAAGGGGAGGTGCTTGGATGAAAGTATGACCTGGGAGGGGGATGGGGACAGGGAGTCAGGTGATTCCCAAGAAAGAGGATGAGGCAGTCACGCGCTGTGTGTAGCAGCCACGTGTGGGTGGGGCTGAGGCAGAGGTCCCTGGGGGAGTGCCAAGAGGAAGTTGGTGGTGGTGTTAGTTCTCAGCACTTGGGCTTTTTTTTTTTTTTGTAAACGAATTCAGATTCAAGCTCTTTGTCATTTTGTTTTTGTTTTCACGGTGCCTGGTACAGTGGGCATTCAGTACATGATTACTGGAGTAATGCATGGTTACCTTTTACCTTCACAGGTGTCTTTGGCCTCCCTCGATGCCCAGGAGAGAGTTCGCACGTCTGTGACATCATCAGGAAAATGATTAATGCTGGTGCTTACTCCAAAGTTGTCCAAGAACGGTGAGTGCGTCTAGCTGTCCGGTCCAGACTGGGGGAGTACCTTGCTGGCATTCACACTCGGTGACCCTAGGAGTAATGCTAATGATGTCACAACTGTGCATAACTCTAGTCTCAGGGGATCTTGTGCCCTCTTATAGCCTCTGGGGGCACTGCCTGCATGTGGTGCACAGACATGCGTGCTGGTAAAACATCCATATACATAAAAATATAAATCTAAAAAAAAATTGTTCTTAAAACATGAGACCTGATGTGATGACGCACGCCTTTAACCCAGAACTCGGGAGGCAGAGGCAGGTGGATCTCCGTGAGTTTGAGGCCAGCCTGGTCTACAAAGCCAGTTCCAGGCCAGTAAGAGTGACAGACACAGTGAGACTTTGTCTTTAAAAAGTAAAAATAATAGAAAAATAAAATAAAAGATAATAAAGGAGTTAAAAGGGATAAAATTCACAGGGCCAAGAGAACAGGAGAGGAAATAAGAACCAGTCCAGGTTTTTGAGGGAGCGAACAGGAGGGTGTAAGGACCGTGGGAGAACAGGAGGAAGACTGTAGGCTTTACCTCTGCAGAAGGCACACTGCCGTGGCCCATGCTCAAGCCCCAGGAAGGCTTGGGAACTGGGGGTGTATAGTACATGTGTGGGGCCCAAGTCAGGGCCTTTTCATTGAAAACCTAAGGCAGGAGCCGTCTGACTCCCCAGTTCCCTGACGTGCACATCCAGGCAACTGCTATTCCTTCACCATAGCAGGAGAAGCAAAATCTACTCCCTGCAGCCGAACCGGGAGACTCGGACTCGGAGCTAACCTTGGTACGTGCGAGGCAGGGTTTGCGGGGTCTCTCCCTGGAGGAAATGACTAACGAAGGCTTCTCCTAACTACTGGGTGCTGATGTCTCCAGATCATGAGCTCCAGCTGAGCTCTGCCCGTGGAGGGAAGGCATCCAGTCAGCCTCCCTCTCCTCCCCATGGTAGGAGCTGGTCATAGAGGAGCAGCTTGCCAGGTAGGCAGTCTACCATTGAGCCACATTCCTGGTCAGAAAAAAGAAATGCCAAAATTGTCTTCAGAGAGAGGAAGATGTTGTTGCATCTGTTCCTCCAAGACAGATCACAAATAAAAGCAACCATCAGAGTGAACACTTTCGGAAACTGAAAATATCACAACCAATTTTTTTTTTAATTGTTAGTTATGTGGGAATCTAAAGTTGGGGAATCTTCTAGAAGTTAAAACAAAGATTCAAAGAGGTTGTGGTGGCTTGAACGAAAATGGCTCCCATCGACTCCCATCTGCATAAGTAGTCCCCCTTGGTAAATTGTTTGGGAAGGATTAGGAGATTGGCCTTGTTGTTACAGGAAGTATGTCATTGGGGGTGGCCCAGTGTCTCTATCTCTCTCTGCTCCTGTGAATCAGGACACCGAGCTCTCAGCTACTGCTCCCACTCCATCCCCATCTTCCCACCATGGTGATAACGGACTGACCCTCTGAAACTGTAAGCCGGCCCCCACTTAAATGCTTTCCTTTACAAGAGTTGCCTTGGTCATGGTGTCTCTTCACAGCAATAGTACCGTAACTAAAACAAAGGTAGGAAAGAGAACAGAGAGAAGCGGTTAGAATGTCTGGTGTGACTAACGGAACTTTCCAAGCAGAGGAAGGGTGAATTGGAATTAAAGAAGTAATACAAGAAAATGTCCAAGCTGTTACATGCATGAGCTTCCATACTAAACGGGGCTTGCTAAACACCCGGTCAAGAGCAGAAGGAAAACAAAGCCACCCTGCAGCGCTTTCCTGTGAAATTCACAGCACCAGGCATGGAGAACAGATCCCATCCAGGATGCGGCTGAAGAGTTCAATCCTGGGGCAGCATACCCAGAAGGCAATGGTGTGGAGCTTGTCCGCTCGCTCGAGTCCTGTGTGCCTGTACCAAGGAGCAACCCAGTATGAAGGGAAATGAAGTAAAATAAAGGGAAAGGAGATGGCTTCTCAGGTTCTCCTCTGGGGGTCACTGGAGAGCCCTCATTCTGTCAACAGCTGGCAGTGTGGCCCTGGGCACTCTGAACCTCTGTCGTGAGATCAGTAGCATGCACTGATAAAGAGTCATTTTTGGGGATAAGCAAGCTGAGTATAAGCTATTCAGTGCAGCCTGCGTTCCCACTGCAGAAAGGTTTGGGCCGTTGTCGTGGTTGGGCTATATTTAAAACATTCCGCTTTCTGTTTCCTTTGCTAGTGTCATTTTGTTTTCTCTTTTAGTTGCAGCTGTGAAGTCTTTGATTCATGATGTCATCAAATACTGAGTTACTATTTGCCAGACCTGGTCATAGGCTCCATAGACACCATGGAATAGAAGCTAGTTGGGTGCCTTGGTCTCGTGCTTAGTTGGGGAGAGGGAACAGGCACATCAGATGGGACCTGCAGGCAAGAAGGTGGTTCCTCCACTGTACCTCTAATCTGGGGGTGAAGGAGGAGATGAAAGGAGCTTGGGAGAAGCCAAGCAAAGAACGGCCGGCACAAAGGCAGGGACAAGTCGAGCTTGTTCTGGGCCAGGATGACTAGAGATCTGTGGGAAGATTGAGTAAACAAGCCGGGGCTGATTGAAGAACTCAGCCCGGGAGGGAACTGGGACTCCGGGACGGCGTGCGGAGCTGTGGAGGTTTGAAGTTGAAGACTCTACTGCTGTGTGGGAAGAGGATTCTGAGAGGGGTAGAAAACCAAGAGATGAGCGCATTGGGGCCTGTCGCGATAGTCTAGCTGACAGACAGTGATGGCCGAGACACTAAGGTGGTGACAACTAGACAGAAGGAAAGGTGGCTTGAGGAGTGTTTTGTGTCACTAGCTGAGCAACATAGGCCAACTCTTACGGCACAGTCTACCCAGGCTGTGTGCTCTCAAGAGCTCGGGTTGTTTGCCTTTTCTTTTTAAACTGTGTTTATATAAGCAAAGCCTCATTCGCACAGATGGCCAGTGGGAGACATACAACATGGTGGGGGGGCGGAGGGAAGAGCGCGGAAGGAACGTTTCTTCCTGCCACCTCGCCGTCAGGTTTCCTCTCACGTGAGAGAGGATTCTGATGACCAGAAAGAAGCCAACTCAGCCCGCAGTAAACTTAAACGGACTTTCCTGGGGGCTGAGAGACGGCTGAGCGGATAGCATGCTTGCTGTGCAAACGTGAGGGCCTGGGTGCACGCTGCCAGCAGCTACACGCAAAGCTGGGTACGATAGCATGCGTCTGCAACCCCCATACTGTGAGACAGGCGGACCCCTGGGGACTTGCCTGTCAGAGCTGTAAAGTTCAGGTTTAGTGAGAGCCCTGACTGCAGAGAGAGAGGACACCCGCTGTCACCCCACAAGAACAGGGGTCATCCCATACCTTCCCATGTGAACATATATGTATACTCACACATACAAACTAGAATAGATTAATGGAATTTTGGTTTCCAGCACCTCAGAGAGCATGGTGCCTCACACCTGGAATGCAGTTTGAGGCTGGTATTGGCTCCATAGTGAAGGACCAAGCCAGTCAGGGTTACATACATAGCAAGGCCTTCCATGATAAAAACAAACTGATAAAAACAGTCCGATTGTGGTGGCGCATGTCTGTGATCTTAGCACTGGGGAGATGGAGGCATGAAGATGATTCAGTTGGGTCTATCCTGGGCTACATAGTGAAACTCTGTCTCGGAACACCAACCAAAGTGCGTAGACGTTTCTTTACTGATGTGTACTGCTTAGTCAGCCTTTTCCAGTCTACCCCCAGTGGCACAAGTTGACAGAGAGAGGCCTCCAGTCTACCCCCAGTGGCACAA
>NC_022016.1:61689721-61697588 GCF_000317375.1 Microtus ochrogaster | reverse complement strand
TTGACAGAGAGGCAGTTTCCAGTCTACCCCCAGTGGCACAAGTTGACAGTGAGGCAGTTTCTCTTCTGTCTGTTCATGAGCCTCCTTCCAGGCCCTCTGCTCCTGTTCATCCTCGGGCCTCCTCTGGGCTGTGCCACTGGCATCGAGCCCCTTACAATGGAATGTCCCTGGAATCTTCCTGCCGGCTCCTTTTAGCTGTCTCCTTTTGACAGCAGACGCGTCATGGCGATGGTTGCCCTCACTCCATCCTTAGCCTCTGGCCTCCTGGAAGTCAGGCCACCAGGAAGCTGGCTTGACTGGGTCCAAAGGCCTTCCTCATCATCTCTTCCCACTGTGCTGGTGAGCCAGGATCGGTCACCTCGGAAAGATGTCCCCCTACATTTGAATCTGTGCCCTACCCAGTGTTCTCACTCTGCAGCCTCCCTTCTCCTCACACCCCTAATCCAGGCACAGCTTGTCTCACGTCCTGTGTGAACCCATCATTTAGCAGACCCTTAGGATAGAGCGTCTACTGTCTGTCAAGGGCCTTCTGGCCCTGTAGGGAACAATAGCGAGCAGTGATACTCAAGCATGGCAGATTGGTACTGATGGCACTATTTAAAAAATTGTCTGTTGAACTTTTCTGTATCTAATTATTTTTGCGGTGCTGGGGATCAAAGCCATTGCAGGTCAGACAAATACTATTATCTCTTAAGAATACCTTTAGCTCCCAGCACTCAGGAGGCAGAGGCAGGCGGATCTCTGTGAGTTCGAGACCAGCCTGGTCTACGAGAGCTAGTTTCAGGACAGGTTTCGAAAAACCCTGTCTCGAAAAACCAAAAAAAAAAAGAATACCTTTAGCCCTGAAGTTTTTATTTATTCGTATATTATTCTTATTTTATGTGTCTGGGTGTTTTGCTTGTGTGTGTACATGTACCATGTATGTGGCTGGTGCCCAGAGAGTCCAAAAGAAGGCATTGAATCCCTGGGAACTGGAGTTACAGACAGCTGTGAGCCACCATGTGGGTGGGGGGGAGACAAGCCAGGTCCTCTGGAAAAGCAGCTAGTGCTCTTAACCACTGAGCCATTTCTTTAGCTCATATCTCTGAATTTTGAAGTATCAATGAAATTAAACTTTTTAGAACTTCCAGATACATTTTTTGAGACAGGGTCTCATGTTAGCCCAGGCTGACCTCAAATTTGCTACATAGCTGAAGATAACCTTGAACTTTTGACCCCTACCTCCCAGGTGTTGGTATTTCAGGTGGGTACCACACCTCTGGCTCCAAATACATTTATGAACAGATTAGAGAGTGTCGTTCTGATTCCTGATAGTCGCACCGGGATGGCTAAATCTCCTTGCCTGGCTGAGGAAGGATGGGGGTAATAATGGGGAGGAAGGGGCGTCTTACAGGATGACTAGGAAGCAAAGGAGAGTAGGGAGGTGGGGCTGTGCGGAGAGACAGCCTGGGCCACTGTGATTAGAAGGAAGCCAAGTATTGATGAATCTCTATCAAAAGCCAAAATCTTTGGAATTTGGTCCTTGATAGACAGAGAGTCCCCAAATATTTGGACTTTCTCTATCTTCCAAATGGCCTGTCCCCCTCTCAGTAAGATAGATGTCTTGTTGACAGGTCTACAAAGTCATCCCTAGGAGAAGGCAAGGTTTGGGACATAGGGGCTTTGATCCTTCATCTTTTGAAGTCTCTTGGTTGCCTAGGCACTGGAGCATGCCCCGGGCATGCTGACAGAGAAGCACCTTCGTTCCTTCTCTTCCTCAGCCTGGTGCAAGCACAGTACTGGCATGACCCCATCAAGGAGGATGTGTACCGCAACCACAGCATCTTCCTGGCAGACATAAATCAAGAAAGGGTAAGCACCCAAACTGCTCCCGTGGTTAGGCGTTTCTTTCTGGCTGTCAGAAAGAAATCAACCAGTGCCCATTTGCGAAAAATACCCCAAGCAGAAGCCAAGAACCAAGGGTTTTGAATGTGAGAGGCAGTACTCATGAGTTCCATCTGGCCCTCCTCCTCCCTGAAGCCCTCCACTTTCTTCATGTTGAAGCAGCAGAATGAGGTGACAGTAGGTGGCCTGCTGGGCAAAGTGGGAATTCACAGCTGCTGACTGCACAAAGCACGTTTTTTTTGTTTTGGTTTTTGTTTTTTCGAGACAGGGTTTCTCTGTGTAACAGCCCTGGCTGCCCTGGAACTCGCTCTATAGACCAGGCTGGCCTTGAACTCACAAAGATCCACCTGCCTCTGCCTCCAAGTGCTGGGGTTAAAGGTGTGCACCACCACCGCCCGGCTTAGATGGGACTTAAGAGACTCTAGAAAAGGCAGAGACTGTACCCAAGCATGAGCATGGTTTGGGACATTCTGGCCAATTGAATGGTTCACTTTATATAATGGCTAAGTAGAGGGCATTTGTTGTTTGAAAGCAAAAAGTTGAAGAGGACAATAAACAAAAAAAAGTCAGGAAACAATGCTGAATCCGGTGACAGAACAACCCAGAATTCTGTTTGTTTGTCTTGGTTTGAAGCCTGTGACCGAAGTGACTAATGTATATAGAGTACGTGGGCAGAACTCATGGGAGAATCCAGCCTGGCTGATAACACACCAGTCAGACAGCTTTTAAGGGAAGGCTGAACTCTGAATCGCTGCCTGAACTTGACAGTAGCAACCCTGCACTACTGCTCTTCTTCCAGAGTGTCAACGAGTCCTACAAGAAGAACCTGATGGCCCTCAAGAAGTTCGTGATGGTGAAATTCCTCAACGATTCCATTGTGGACCCGGTAGAATCTGAGGTGAGACATGAGGCCACAGTGTGCCAAGAGACTGTAGGGAGTCAATGGCACAGGTGGCGGCTGCTTCCTGGGCAGACCTGTCCTCCCACCAACTTTGCACCCAGGAAATCAGCTGCAATCCCCTAGTTGCACCCAGAATTTTAAGTAAATTTGGTACACTTTAGTTTTAATCAGGTTCTCAGAGATATGTCCCAAAAGGGATTCAGAATGACTAGCCCCATATTTATGAACCCCTAAGCTTGATGTCCAGGTCTGTCTTGATTTAGAGGTAACAATCTTTACAGCTTCGTCTCCCATATTTTTGTTTCGAAATGCCCCGAACCTGTTTGGAGGCTTCTTTCATGAGCCTTCGTCTTTTGAATGCTTTCCCCTGGCTTCTCCACCCGACAAACTCCTGTTCTTTTGCTAAGGCTAAATACAGTGTCACTTCCTTTAGGACGCGGCCCCTACTCCCAGAATTCGGCTCTCATTTTAGTGAAGCCCTCACTCGGTAGCCCGGGCTGGCCTCGAACTCGCACTGACCCTTCTCCCTCTCCTTTTGAGTGCTGGGAAGACGGAGAACCACCAGCTGCCTCAGCGGAAGCTCTGCTCACAGTCAGATCACAGCTGGGAGGGGATGGCAGCCTGAGGGCCAGATCTCACCGCATTTTTGAGTGGCCTATGATCTCAGAATTTTTTTTAATATTTATTTATTATGTATACAATATTCTGTCTGTGTGTATGCCTGCAGGCCAGAAGAGGGCACCAGACCCATTACAGATGGTTGTGAGCCACCATGTGGTTGCTGGGAATTGAACTCAGGACCTTTGGAAGAACAGGCAATGCTCTTAAGAACAGGCCATCTCTCTAGCCCCTGAGCTCAGAATTTTTACATATATAAATGACTGGAGAAAAAAAATCAAGATATTTTATGCTACGAAAACTAGATGAATGCCAAATTTCCAAATGCATCCCATTAGAAATCCTTGCTCGTGCTCATACTGTTGCCCCCTTTGCATCACAGTGCCAAGTAAGAAGCCACAAGCACGTGATTCTCTATCCGACCCAGTGCTGAACAACGAACTGGTTCTGTGCCTGCTAGACTGGGAGTCTGGGGAAGGGGCTTATGTATTTATCCTCGAATGACTGGGGCGGCACGGGGGCTTTCATCTGCAGAGTGAAGGAAGCAGAAGTGACAGGGAAATAGAAAACCGGAGAAAGAGTCCTCCCTAAGGATTGGCTGTTAAAGTGAGATGACATGATATATCCATATGTTACATGTGCTGGCACATGGCTATAGTTCTAGCATTCAGAAGGCTCAGACGGATAGCTTGCCAGGTTAAGATCAACCTGGGCTACACAAGGGAGTTCCAGGTCCCCAAAACCAAGGCCCCACTCCCATTCTTCTTTCTTGCTTATGTTGCGTATATGACATTGTTCGTTTTGCTGGTAGTTTCAGGTGCTAGCTAGCGTCGAATCTGACCTATTCTTTTTCCTTCTCTCCTGCAGTGGTTTGGATTTTACATAAGTGGCCAAGCTAAGGAAACCATTCCTGTCCAGGAGAGCACTATATACAAAGAGGTAAGAGAGGGGCTTGGAGAGATGGCTCAGAGGTTAAGAGCACTGACTGCTCTTCCAGAGGTCCTGAGTTCAATTCCCAGCAACCACTTGGTGGCTGACAACCATCTGTCATGAGATCTGGTGCCCTCTTCTGGCCTGCACGTGTACATGCAGTCAGAAAACTGTACACATAATAAATAAGAAAACATTAAAAAAAAAAGAGGTAAGAGAGGGAGTGATCTGCCTTGGGAGGTTGACACTGTTTCTGTCATCAGGCCTGGCTCCTGGAGCTGCTGGGCCCTGTTTGAGGGCAGGCCCTTGCCTTGTTTGTCCTAGAACACTCGTGAGCCATCTGACTTGGGCCTTACTGAGCTGTTGCAGCTGTTGCTTGTCACACTAACTTCCTAGGTGCTGGTTTACAGCTTTCTGCTGCATCTCATTTTAAACACAAAGAGAAGCTGCATCTCTGTTTTACTTTTGAAGAAAAGGTTTGCAGAGTTTACTACAAATTCCAGAAGCCTCTAAGTAAATGCAGACATGGGCGAGGTGTCAGGCTACTTTAAGATCTGGACTGGGGCTGTTTCTCAAGCAGATGTTACAGTGTTTCACCACATCCAGTGTGGCCTGCCACAAACTGAAGAGTTTATACTTTATACTGGAGATGGACTCACAAGCGCCCAAGAACCACACCTGACTCATATTTACTTCAGTGTGTCCCCGCAATTTCAGAGGCATGGTTTCCTCTGCTTTTCTCATACACGTGGTGTGCCTACGGGTGAATGAGGTTGGAAGAAAGGGAAGCTAGTTTCTGGCAGCCTTGGAAATTACAGCCAAGATCCTCCTTATCATGAAACTCAAACCCAGTGGTAGACAGACAAGCAGCGGCTTGTTCTACCACTAGTTTCTTCCAGCAAGAGACTGACAGCCTGGCTATTGGGGGATGGCACTCAACTGCAAGCCACTAACAGGTCCCGAGTTCATGATGCTGAGAATTGGATATGCTGTATCTTAGAACATTTGACCAGTTTTCTCCTGTCTTTGGCTCAGTCCCACTTCACAATAGCTGTTCTGTGCTGGGTTTGCCTGGGGCTTGTCCAGCTGCTTTTCAGAAAGAAGACTACAGGCACTGGGGTGCAGCTCAGGTCCAGGGGTTATTTGGTTATTTCTAGCACCTTGCAGGGGTTAGGAGTGCAGCAGAATCAGAACAATCTCAGCTGTATATTTAAAAAAAAAAAAAAAAAAAAAAAGACAGCATCTCTATGTAGTCCTGGCTATCCTGGAACTCTTTATATAAACCCAGCTGGTCTTGAACTCAGAGACCCACCTGTCTCTGGCTCCTGAATGGTAAAATTAAAGGAATGGGTCACTATGCTGGCTTACCTCCCCCCCTTTTTTTCCCCAATGCATACTGGTGCTTTATCTGCTAGTACACCTGCATGGCAGAACAGGGCATCAAATCGCATTACAGAAGCTGTGTGAGAGCCATTATGCAGTTGCTGGGAACTAAACTCAGGACCTCTGGAAAAGCTGCCCATGCTCTTAACCACTGAGTTATCTCTCCAGCTGCCATGTATTTTTAATGCTTAGAGGCAGCTGAAGGAGCCAGGCATAATAGCAAAACAGTAAAATCCCCCTTGCCACTCAGGAGGCTGAGGCAGGATTGCTACAAGTTCGAGGCCAGCCTGGGCTATAAAGCAAGACCTTAGCTCAAAAAACCAAAACAAAATCCTGAAAGGAAGCATCCTTCCCCCTCCCCCAACAACACAGCTCTATTTTAATACTGAAGGGAAAATGTACTTTGAGACGAAAGCTGTACACATTGTTGTTAGTCTAAAACCTTCCATTAAGCCCTTGAGTTCATTATGGCCTTTCTCTCTACAGGACCGCCTGGGACTAAAGCAAATGGACAAAGCAGGAAAGCTGGTGTTTCTGGCTAAGGAGGGGGACCATCTTCAACTGTCTAAAGAATGGTTTCATGCCCACATCATACCTTTTCTTAAGTGAAGCCCTTGCGCTTTACAGCAGAGCTCAGGAAAGCCCAGCTCTCCATGGCCGACCCTGATCTCTAACTTAGCTTGCAATCAGCCCTCCTCTCCTGTTATCTAACATGCCCTACTTGGAAAGATCTAAGATCTGAATCTTATCCTTTGCCGCCTCCTAGAACCATATGGTGTTGAATTCAAATTTAATTAGCTAATAACCATGGCGATTGTTTTACGACCTTGTGATATGGTCGGGCTTCCTCTTAAGAAGGGAGACTGCTGTTGCAGATCAGTGATTGTGCCCAAAGGGGACAAGAAAATGAAGCAGGGAGATAGGCTGAGGACATAATCCCACACAAATTTGGAACAAATAAAAGCCTGGTGGTGCCGTCCTGAGGCGCTCACGCAGCACTTTCTCGGTGCTGCTGCTGCTGCTGTGGGCGCTGCTCGGGTAGCATCGCCTGCACGTTTCTGCATCATTTCCTAAGGCTGTCTTCCTATCTAAGGGTTGCCTTCTAGTGGCTCCTAGCAGTCGCTCCACAGGCCTGCCTTCGTGTCCCCACAGAACTCGCCTTGAACCCTCAGTGATAGAATTAGTTACAAAATGAGGGAACGGCTAGCAGGGTGGCTTAAGAGAAGAAATGCACTTTTTTGAGACAGAGTTTCACTCACTTTGTAGCCCTAGCTGGCTGGAACTCACTATGTAGAGTGGACTGACCTTGAACTCACAGAGCTCCTCTGCCGTGAGTGCTGGGACCAAAGGCCTGCACACCACAATGTGTGTCTTATTTACCATGAGACAGTGGGGAAGTAGAAGTGGATGCCAGGTGGTGACTGTTCTTGTCATTCCGTTCTTACAAAGGGCCCTCCACAGCTCTAGTGGCATAAGTGTCGCTCACACCATTGCAAACAGGAGGAAGTCTGAAAAGATGGGACTTTTACACTTCTACCCCAAATCCTATTTACCAACATACTCCAAGCTGCTGCTGACTGGGTTTAGGAAAGACTGAAGAGAATTGTAGACTTCCTTTTCCTACATTAGTATCCGGCTTTGACTCTGATGGTTAGAGAGACACTGCCCCCACTTCATGTGCCATCTGAGCTTGGACCCGTTAGCACTCAGGCTGAGGCCGTAGCACTTTCTGGATGATTCTTATCATGAAGGCACCCTATTAGCACTGCAGAATCCACCCCTTGCCAGTTTTTCCTTTTCTTCAATAACAAGATACGGGTAGGGGCAGGCAGTGGGAGGGTGTGACGCTCACTTTACAGGCTGTCTGAAATAAAGAGTAGTTTCTTACCCTTGTGTCGTTTCCAGTGTTTTCACATCTCAGTGCAGATGAGGTGAATAACTGAACAAGTTTGGTATTAACTTTATTCTATTTTTCTGTATAACTTTAAGTACATAAAGGTTTATTTCCACAGGCCTCAGGAAACGGGCAGAAGTCACAGGACAATCTCTCTTCCCACCAAAAACAAAACAAAACAAAAAACGTTGCATATTTTGGTCAGTGTGTCCTAGAGGGAGAGCTGGGATTTACAATAGCAATGCTGTGCAAGATTC
>NC_022016.1:61686272-61688901 GCF_000317375.1 Microtus ochrogaster | reverse complement strand
CGGGCATTCGCTTATCCAGCGATCTCTGTCACTGTGGTGACCAACTTCTGCCCATTCCACAAGGTCTTGAACTGCTCAGGGACTGGAAACTCGTTCTGTAAAAAAGAGGTAACAAGTCGATGGAGGTAGAGATGGTTCAGCGATTAAGAGCCCTGGCTGCTCTTGGAGAAGACCTGGGTTTGATTCCCGGCACCCACAGGGTGGCTCCCAACAATCTGTAGTTCTGGTTCCAGGTGATCCGACACCCTCTTCTGACCTCAGGCACCAGTCACACATATGGTGCAACTACGTAATACAGACAAAACACTCAGCCACAAAATAAATCCACAAATCAACAGACTTAGGAGGTAACATGTTGGAATCCTGCCTATAGAATGAGCTAGGCGGTTTCTGTTTCACACTTCTGCCAATGCCCGGCTTCCACTTAACCTTGAGAGCAGTGTAGGGTGGTGTGAGACAAACCTCACCAGCAGCCCTGCTGCACTGTGCTGCCCACTCTCTGGTGATCTACGACCCTGACAAGCTTAGCCCTAGACACTAGCTTGATGGGGGGAGGGTGGGCCTTGACTCTCAGTGAGCTGAGAAAGGCAGGAATGACCCTCCCCTTAGAGTCCCCTTCACAGAACTACCTGGCCTCTGTGTGCACTGTTTTGGATTTACCTACAGAATGCAAAATGTCCATCAAATAGTTTTCTCTAATTCCATAGGTCTTTGGTTTCAAGAGACAGTCTTACTACGTAACCCAGAATGGCCTCGAACTCAAATCCTCCTAGCTCAGCCTCCTGAATGTAGAAAATACATGTGCATACCAAGAGGCTCAGCTCGTTTCTTCCGGTTTTAATGTCATATTCCTCAGGGATATAACTTAATTGGTAGAGTGCTTGCCTAGCATGCAACAAAGCCCTGGGTTCAATCTTTAGCAGCAAAGAAACGGCCCTGTGCTATATCCCAGCATGTGGGAGGCAGAGGCGGGAGGATCACCAAAGAGCTCCAGGCTGGCCTGGAGTACAAGAGGCTGAGGAAGAGGCACAGAAAGAAAGAGAGAGAGAGAGAGAGAGAGAGAGAGAGAGAGAGAGAGAGAGAGAGAGAGAGAGGACTTACAAAATCTCCGCCTTCTGTAGGAATGAGGACATTCATCTCAGAAGATTTGGCACTGACTATCTCACAGTCCAGGGAGTTCTTGCTCAGGTAAGCATGGCAGCCATCTGTTTTGTTAATGGAAATGGTTGGCACTTTTCCCATCACCTGTAGAGAAAACAAAAACAACTGAGTTCCAGCAGAGAAGGGTAGACTAAGCTGCGGAGAGAATGTTCACTGTTTTAAGTGATTGCACTACTTCAGAAAAGCCCCCAGTGCACAACAGCTATTAGAAACAGATGCGCCGGGCTAAGTCCTGGAAAGCGCTTCCTTAAAGAGCCAACTTCTACCACATGCAAACCAGCTCAGCTTACAGACTTTGGAGAATCAGATTCCTGCCCAAGGAGCATCTGTCAGTCTGCTGTATCTATCAATTAATTCCTCAGGGACCAAAAGGAGGAGCCGAGATATCATTTACCTGAACTTTGACATCTCTACTATTGATTATCTCCACAATGCCCACCACGTCATCAAACACCAGGCCGAGCTTCTTACAGTTATCTAGGAGAAGAAGCAGATCAACAGTGTAACTGCAAAGGACAGAGTGGAAGGACTTCCAAAGAGGTGGAAATGACTCTGGCCCTCTCGGGCTCTAGGTCAGAACCTGCCTAGGGCAGCAAGGAGGACTCACCTACTGTAATGGAGTTAATTTTGCCCTTGATTTGCAATGTCGTGTTGACACACTTGTATATGTAAGCCACCTGTTTCAGCTCAGTGTCCTCAATCAACAGGTTGGAAACGTTCTCCTGGTTTTCCTATGAAGGCACACCCCAGGATTCTTAGTACAAAGCACACATCCACAAAACCAACACCTCATCCCAAACCTTTGTTCCTCACTATAAGCCATCCCCTGTACACTTCAGCTGAATTCTGGGTAAAGCACCACTGCTCCGCCCCCTCCCCAGAGTCCAGCCCCTTTAACTCACCACTCGCCACTTCTTGCCTTCCAGTTCCAACACAGCTGGCTCCTTCTTTGGGGCTGGTTTGGGGGAGGGGCTGGTTTGGGGTTTAGGTGCAGAGAAGGGTTTGGGGCCACTCCGAACTGGACCACTCTGAGCTTTCAGGGCAGGGTTCTTGTGAGTCTTCATGTCATCAGATACATGTTTCAGAGCTGTAAGAACACACAACAACTACCTTGCTCCTAGTCTTCATACCAGAGCTGGGGCCGAGGCAATAAACAAGGCCTGCTATCACTAGTCCTTAGCAGAAACTTCAAGAACCCAAACTCGGGATAGGCCATCTTGCAAGCAGTTTTGGAGAAGTGCTTTTATGGTTTCTCTTGTCCTCTCAGTTATATGGTTTTATTAAAAAGCAAAACAAAGACAGCTGTGTATGTCAAAGGTGAGGAAAGATCAAGAATATGCAAATACATAAAAACAATCTAGAAAGGTATGTATCAAGTACATACACATAGAATATGTATGTTCTGCCTGCATGTATGCCTGCACACCAGAAGGGGGCACCAGTTCTCATTACAGATGGGTGTGAGCCA
>NC_022016.1:61683409-61685742 GCF_000317375.1 Microtus ochrogaster | reverse complement strand
CCCATTGGGCATTTTGTTACTATGTATTAATTAAACATAACAGGTTACACTGTGAGGTTTTCATACATGTATAAATATGTTTTGATCATATTCACCCCATTACCTTCTGCTGTCCCCCTCACTCCTGCTGCTCCCTTCCTTCCCCACAAGCCCCTTCTACTTTCACGTCCCTATGTGTGACACATGAGCTTCATCAGGCTTGCTTATAGGCGCATGGGTAAGAGTTTATTTACCTATCAGCCCTTTTCTGTGATCTAGTCTTTTTCTATTCATACTGTTGTATTTGGTTACAGCTATACAAATTGTTAATATTCAATTTTTTAAAAAAAACTCATTTTTTAAACTTTTAAAAAAAATTTTGGTAAGCAGGCTGGCAAAAGTATGCTGACTACATAAACCAAAAGTGAGTGCCAGTTTTAGCTCTACCACTGCTTGTGGTTGTAATATATTCACTTTTGGAGGTAGAAGCTGTTTTGCGAGGACCTTACAGCTGGTGGGAGGACCGTGCATCTACCTTCCTCAGCAGAGATGGATCTATGCATCCCCATAGCTGTTCCAAGAGGTAGCAGTTACATACTAGATTGTTTGCTCCTTAAACATTACACGGTTCCTTTGGTGGAAAAAGTGTAACATGGCTGCAGTCTGCAATCAAGACGACACACCTCAGTTAACAGCATTTCCCCTAATGCTGTGTTTCCCTAACCACATCACTAGTGGCTTCTATAAATAACAGTCTATGACTGTTTCATATATTGTTTTTTTTTTAAAGATTTATTTATTTATTACGTATACAGTATCCTCAGTGCTTTGCCTGCAGGCCAGAAGAGGGCACCAGATCTCATTACAGATGGTTGTGAGCCACCATGTGGTTGCTGGGAATTGAACTCAGGACCTTTGGAAGAGCAGGTGGTGCTCTTAACCACTGAGCCATCTCTCCAGCCCTGTTTCATATATTGTTACGGTACATTTTTAGTCAAGGGTTGTACAAGTTAGAATTCCATGAGCTAGGTAGAGAAGTGTTCACTTTCTCTGTAACAGTAGTCCTTTGTATGCGAATTTCCCATGAGGCAAGTGTAGATCCTCTGAGATGTTAGCATCTGACACAATGACTTCAGAGACCGTGCCGTACTTACTATGTGGCACGGGCTCCGGGAAACCTGCTAGCGCTGAGCTGGCTAAGAAGGTGCCCTGGACATGCTGCTCATGCTGCCCAGTGACTCACTGTCATTACCCATGTTGAATTTCTACTCTTTACAATTAAGTATTGACTTTTGCATTTATTAGAGGGAGGGAGAGGGAGTCAGATCTCTTCTTCCACCAAGTGGGTCTCAGGGGTCACACGCAATCCATCAGTCAGGCTTGGGGGTGAGCTCCGTTACCCACTGAGCTAGCTGGTCTTTCATTAAGAATGATTCTTGTGAGCAGGAGGGACTCATGCACTGTGTGCCTGTGAGGGTGAGCAGACAACCTGACACTTCTCTTCATTTGTGGGCTCCAGGGACTGATTACCAGGCTTGTGCTGCAAGCACCTCTACCTACTGAGCCACCTCACTGGCCCTTCAATCACAACTCAATTCAAGTTTGATGTCCCTTTGGGTAACTTGAAGGCAAGTGGCACCCCAAATGAATGTTCCCACATGCAAGCCAGAGTTCTGGTTTAGAATAGCTGTTGTGTCTGGTTGGTGGAGTCTAATCCAAACAATTTGCTTTAACAACTGCTCCTGCCAAAATACTCACCATGTGTGATGCTCTCCCCCTGATTAATCTGTGCAAACAGCGCTGAGCGGGAAGCAGAGTCGTCGGAGCTGGAACTGGTAGGGACTGGAGGAGGAGGTGGGCCTGGTGGGGGTGGAGGGGGACCTGATCCAACGGAGGGTCCGGATGGCAATCCACTTAGTTCTTTTGCCACAGGCCCCTGAATAGGAAGTGCAGGGAATACAGTCATCCTTCTTTATTTGTTGTGCTCTGGGTATTTATTATAGCATTCAGCTTTGTAATTTATAATAGAGGTCTGTCTTGGTACTTTTGAAATTTAATTTATTTTTAAATTACATTTTGGTTTTATTATTTTATGTACATGGGTATCTTGCCTCATGCATATCTGTGTACCACATGTGTGCCTGGTGCTCAGGGAGGACAGAGAGGGTGTTGGAATTACAGATAAAGTTGCCCTATGGGCCTAGAGAATCAAAACCAGGATCAGCCAGTGCTCTTTACTGCTGGGCCATCTATCCAGCCCCATCTCTCCATTTTTTGTTTTTGTTTTTCGAGACAGGGTTTCTCTGTGGTTTTGGTTCCTGTCCTGGAACTAGCTCTTGTAGACCAGGCTGGTC
>NC_022016.1:61682778-61683164 GCF_000317375.1 Microtus ochrogaster | reverse complement strand
TTACACATTTTTTTTTCTTTTCTGAGACAAGGTCTCATGTATCCCAGACTGTCCTGGAAGTTACTATGTAGCAGAGGCATAGCCTTGAAATCCTGATCCTCAGATGTCTATCCCCTGGGATAACACATGTGTGAAGCACTCTACCGACTCCCGCAGCCTTGCATTTGTAGTGTGTGTGTCTGTGTGTGTGCGCATGCATTCGCATGACTCCCAGCGCCTTGCATTTGTGTGTGTGTGTCTGTGTGTGAGCGCATGCACTCGCATGACTCCCAGAGCCTTGCATTTGTGTGTGTGTGTGTCTGTGTGTGTGCGCATGCACTCGCATGACTCCCAGAGCCTTGCATTTGTAGTGTGTGTGTCTGTGTGTGTGCGCATGCACTCGCATG
>NC_022016.1:61682103-61682678 GCF_000317375.1 Microtus ochrogaster | reverse complement strand
GTGTGTGTGTCTGTGTGTGTGCGCATGCACTCGCATGTGCACGCAAGGGAGCAGATGCACCTTTGTTATCTGTATGTTTTAATTCCTTGAAAGCTAGGATAGCATGACTCATTCATCTGGATCTGTCCTCCAGCACCAGCCATTGTCCCTGATCAGTATTTAGCATCCAGGCCTGGGGATGGACTTCAGCTGGATGCTTGCCTGGTGTACATGCAATACTGGGTTCAACCCCAGCACTCTTTAAAAGCTGTCGTGGTGGGATGTACCTGCCATCTTAGCACTTGGCAAGGGGAAACATGAGGATCAGAAGTTCAAAGGTTATCCTGGAGAGAAAGAGAAAGGAAGAGAACTAACTAACCGTCTTGCTCCAGGCCAGGCTAGTGGTGTGGAACTCCTTGATATAAGCCTGCAGTTCTGTCCATATACTCAAGTAAGCTTTGACCCAGTCGACATGCTTCTTATCCCTGGGGAAATTGAAAAAAAAAAATCAGAGAATGATAATAACTCCAGACCCCTCCCATGCCTGCTGGGGCATTTCTTAGGCTCTGCTCAATGGCAGCTTCACAGTAGTCCTT
>NC_022016.1:61659728-61682003 GCF_000317375.1 Microtus ochrogaster | reverse complement strand
GAAAAAAAAAAAATCAGAGAATGATAATAACTCCAGACCCCTCCCATGCCTGCTGGGGCATTTCTTAGGCTCTGCTCAATGGCAGCTTCCCTTTCATCAATAATAGTTTTGTTTTTAATTATTTTATGTGTATGAATGTTCTGCCTATATCTTTGTATATATACCACGTGTGTGCCTGATGCTAGAGGAGGCCAGAATAGGGTGTTGTATTCCCTGACTGGAGATATGGATGGTTGTGAGCCTCCAGGTGGGTGTTGGGAATCAAAGCAAGAGTCCTCCCCAAAAGCAGTCGGTGCTCATAACTGCTGAGCCATCTCTTTAGCCTCTTATCAATGATGTTTATCTTAAAACAAAACAAAACAAACAAAAAAACTGGGCATAGTGAGCACACCTTAATCCCAGCACTTGGGAGGTAGAGGAAGTGGATTTTTTAATTCAATGCCAGCCTGATCTACAGATCAAGTTCCAGGAGAGCCAGGGTTACACAAAAAAATGCTGTCTCGAAACAAAACAAAACAAAAGAACCAAAATCAAACCTTACTCTCTTATTCTAACTAGAATAAACTCCAGGAGAACAGGGACAGTGGGTTTATTTCAATCTTTGGCAGCAGTGTTTAATCAGTGTTTTTTTAGGACCAGAAATGTGTTTCTAAAAATATATCATAGGCAGAACCTAGTAGCAAAATGGTAAAGGCAGACATTTGTGCAGGAAGTCACAGTGAAGCCAAGATTACTCAAGTATTGCCATGGAATTGAGGGACTGCATGAGCCCAGTGCCTTCTGTCAAAATGTGTTCCCAGCTGGGCGATGGTGGCACATGCCTTTAACCCCAGCACTCAGGAGGCAGAGGTAGACAGATCTCTGTGACTTCGAGGCTAGCCTGGTCTACAGAGTGAGTTCCAGGACAGCCAGGGCTACACAGAGAAACCCTGTCTCAAAAACAAAAACGGAACCATCAGTGTTTATTATAGAAGACACTGTGTCCAGAATGATCCCTTCTCTTTCTAAATGTTAGCTGGAAGACTGTGTGATTACTTAGCCCAAGACCTACTTTGGTCAACTATAAAATGACAGGGTAGATTCCAGGCAGAGTATGGGTAATTCCAGGCTGCTAGAAATATTAAAGAAAGTTGTGGTGTTGTGGGATACACTTCACACAAATGAAGGCTTATTTCTTACACAGCTAGTCAACAAATGTCTCCTGACTGATCGTGGTCTGGATAGCTATAGAGCTAGTAATTGTAGTCACTCCAGCTCAAAATTAGCAATGAGAAGTCACTTAGGACTAGCATAACTATGTGGTTAGAATGCAATAACTCCCTTCTACTTAACACCGACGTTGGCTAGGCAGCCTTACCTGAATATGTGAATATACAAGATAATTTTCTAGTTAAGTCCTACTGACCCCTTTGCCACAATACCACTACTGAGACACACCAACAGAAGAACAAAATCTGATTCAAACAAACAACTCCTAGGCCTGGAGAGATGGCTTGGTGGTTAAGAGCAATGGTTCCTGCTCCAGAGAACCCAGAGTCAGTTCCCAGCACCCACAAGGCAGCTCACAAGGTCTGCAACTCCAGCTCCAGGGGATTCGAAGCTTTCTTCTGGCCTCTGAAGGTACCAGGCACATACAAAGTGCAGACTTACAGGTAAAACACCAAATCAGAATAATAATTAAAGAGGGGCAACTCAAAAGGCATTAATCCATGTTATCTCCAGCACAACCCCTACTCCAGGAAAACTAAAGACTAGAAGCTGGCCGGGCGGTGTTGGCGCATGCCTTTAATCCCAGCACTCGGGAGGCAGAGGCAGGCGGATCTCTGTGAGTTCGAGGCAGCCTGGTCTACAAGAGACAGGCTCCAAAGCCACAGAGAAACCCTGTCTCGAAAAACCAAAAAAAAAAAAAGACTAGAAGCTGAAGCGTGTCTGCATTCAGGGCAGAAAAGAAATGAAGGCCCCGCCTGCAAATGTACTATGAGCTGGGGTCCACCTAGCTTCCCACAGAACAGCCCTGAAGTGGGAGAGCCAGCTCGGAAGCCCTCCACAGGAGCCACCTGGGCAGAGGCAGACTCACACATCTTTGTACTCCTTGAGGACGCGGTTTGTGTAAAACATGGCAGCATCAGTCATCTCTTTCACAAAGGGGCCGGGCTTTGCAGCCTGTGGAGAAAAAGCAGTCGGTGACAGGTGACCTAGAGCCCTGGCAGCTGTAACTCCCTGCTCTTAGTCGCTCCCTCCCCTCTTACCAGAGCCACCCAGCCCAGGGCCTGGATGCTTTCACTGACAGCTGACAAGTGATTGAAAAACTTGCTGCCTCGGTTCTTCTCCCGGAAGGTTATGACTTCTTGGATCTGCTCAGAGATGGGTGCCAACAAATCAGAGAGCTTATTCTAGGAGAGATGAGGAAAGACTGTGGTTAGTATTTCTATAAGAGCTGTGTGTGCTCATCAACTCTTGATTCTGAAGGTAAGCTCTCTCCCTTTTTATAGAGACTCTTCTACGTAGCCTAGACTCCAGATACTCCTGCCTGGAATTATAACCATGTGCCAAAATACCAGATGATGCCAGAATTTGTTACTGTCTACAACGAGCACACAGCTAGGCTTCGTAGCCCTCCTGCCTTGAGTCATATCGCTAAGACATTGCTCACACCCTTCCTCTATATAAAGTTTCAACTCCTCAGGAGGGACTTTGTGCTCAGGATCCATATTCTCTACCAGGAAAGCCCACCATTCCGGCCACTTGTCTCTTCTGACCCGCTAAAAGAAGATGCCACTTTATTTTTGTCTTTTTACTAATGTTCTCTTTTTCCACCTATGCAAATGCTTCACGTGCAGCCACCGCAAGCGTCGATATCATGTGTTCCTATAAGCAATCTTGGCACCTTACCATACACAGCACTGCAAACTGTCACTGGACCCATGAATGTTCTTCCTTTCCTTTGTTTCTCTGTGGGACAGGGTCTTATGCAGCCCAGGCTACTCTTTACGTAACAAAGGATGTCCTTAAACTCCTCCTGATCTTCTGTCTCTACCTCCCAAATGCTAGAATTAACGATGTAATACCAAGCCTGCTGCAAATATGCTTTTCTTTTTCTGTGGCTTTGTCTGGGTTCTCCTTTGTCCTCAAGGCACCCCGCGCCACACAGCAGCTGCTGAATAGAGATCTGGTGTCAAATGCCGTCAGTGATGCTGCCTCTCCAAGCTGCTTAGCAAAATGGATGAACCTCGTGTTTCCATTTTTTGATCCTCCCTTCAAAACTAAGTTTCCTAACCACGTCAGTTCTCAGCTCCTACATGCACACAGCCTAACAGAAGCCTGAGAATGTCTTCTCTTCAGGACCAGTCAGTAAATATCTGTTCCCAGAAAACTTCACTTCCAGCTGGGCAGTAGTGGCCCAGGCCCTTTAATTCCAGCACTTGGAGGCAGAGGCAGGCAGATCTCTTGTGAGTTTGATTCAGCCTGGTCTGCAGATCGAGTTCCAGGACAGCCGGGCCTGTTTCACAGAGAAACCCTGTCTCAAAAAACCAAAAAAAAAAAAAAAAAAAAAAAAGGAAAGAAAAGAAAAGAAACTTCTTTCCATTCATGGGGAGCAGGTCAAATTGGCTTGCAGCCTGTGGCTTTGCTAATCCTTGGTCTAAAACATTACAATCGTCTTGGCTGCTTTATTTATTTAAGAAAGTATGAGCTTGGAGAAAAGACTTAGATAAGACACTCGTCACTGAAGACAGACATTTAAATTACCCTGCATTATTTTCACATCACTTAGGCATGGCATGGATCAAGCGTTTTACTCTAGCTTTAGCAAGGTTTGTTTATAAGCTTCTATGACTAGGAAAGCCTAGGACAGAAGAATCTTTCCTTCTGAGAAAACCCTCATTTCTCTAACTTGACTTTCCACATCTGGTAGCACAAAATGCCGAAGTAAAAGTCAAGTTAAAGGGAGACTCTGAGAGCAGCAAAGGAGAAAGGGAGAAAGCAGTAAAGAAAGTTCCAGAGGCTTGGGTGCTCCACTACAGCCTTGCCCACCCATCATAAAACCAGAACCACCTCTGTTTGCTGACAGAAGCCGCAACGTCCCAGGGGCAACTCAAGTTATGAACAAAATGGCAGAAAACAAAAGTCAGCAGGGACCGGTAACTACCCAAGGCACCTCCCCTCAAGGGCGCTCGCTGCGGAATGACTGGGTATTACTACAAGTATGATAGGTCTATTAGAGCATGTTGAGACAGCCGCTTGGAGGTTTCTCAGTTTGCCTTGAGCCCTAGAACAAACTAAACCACCTTGTAATGAACTTACACCGGCTGGCTGCTGGCACTGAGAAGCTGTAACCAGGAGAGCTCGCTCCAACTTCAGGCCTGTGTGGACCATCTCTGCCTGCAGGAGAAAACAATCAGCTATCCATGACACATGACAACTGGAGAGGTCCTGCTAAGTATAACTTCCATGTCCACAGGCTCTGGCAGTATCCAAGCCTAGCATGCTGTCTGCCTTGTGGATTCTAGAGTTCAGGGACAGATACCAGAATCAGTTTACTACTGTTCCTGTTGGAACTGTCAAGGTCAGATCGCCAGGGCTAGAAATGAGGATAATCACGACAGCTTAGGTGAAGGCAGGTCAGTGAGTTCATATGAGGTGCTTTGGGGTTTGTTTGGTGAGGAGCTTGGCACAGAACCCAGGGCCTGTGAGTGCTAGGCAAATGCTCTACCACCGAGCTAATAATATCCCAGGCCCATGAAAATGTGTTTAAATTTGTTTTTATTTTTATCCATGTGTCTCTGTATGCATACACTTCCTTGTGTACAGATCCCAATGTAGGCCACAAGAAGGCGTCAGACCCTCCTGGACTGGAGCCGTAAGTGGCTGTGAACCACCTGATGTGGATGCTAGGGAGAGAGCTCGAGCCATCTGCAAGAGCAGCAGCATCTCTCCAGCTCCTTACTTTAATTTTGATGTTTTGAGATGGGGGTCTTACTTTCTAGCCTACCCAAGGAAACCTAAAGACTGTGGCATCCTCCTGCCTTAGTCTCCCAAGACTAGGATGACAGGCAGGAGCTACTACATACATCTGGATCTGTACTTTCAAAGATAAAAATGACATGTTTTGAAATTTTGTTCAAGGGGCTGGAGAGGACTCAGCAGTTAAGAGCTGCAGCTGTTCTTCCAAGAGACCGACCCACAGTTAATTCCTAGAACCCACCGGGGCTCACGCCATCCCTAACTCCCACTTCCAGGGGATCTGATGCCTTCTTCTAGACCACGGGCACCATGCACACAAGGGGTATACAGACATGCATGCAGGCAAAACACCTGGATGCATTAAAAAAAAACAAAACTTAATTTCTTAAGTTCTGTCCCAAATGTTACAGAACTGTCCAAAGCTCTACAGAGCTGAGAGTTCTATATACTGCCAACAGCTAGTGTACAAGGGGCTCAGGGCCAGCTAGAAAGGTCCTCATATGGTTACTGTTCCCAGATGATCATTCAGTGCCCCAGCAGAAAGGTGCTGGCCCCAGAGAGAGGCAGAATGTATATGTGAGTGTGGGATGTATATGTGCTGGTGGTGGTGACAATGAGGGAGGCAGCGCATGAAGGGGCGTGGGAGGACAGGCATCTGCCACTGCCTACTCTGTTTCTCACAGGGGACTATAAGTGTGAAAGTAACCCATATTAGCATTAGCTAATAACTATCAAGCATGGCTTCATAAGTGCTAAATCAGGATAATGAGGCTTTTGAGTAAGCCACCCCCCGCTTGGTTATATAACATGAAGATAAGACTACAAATGTGTTCTTCACCACAAAGATGAACACGGCTCTATTTATGAACAAATAAGCTTTCTCATAAAAGAAACACACAGACTATGTAATAAAAACAGGAGCCTAGAAAAATGAAATAATTTCTGTGCCCGGACCAAAGAAGGTAGAAGAAAAGGAATCAGGAGGCTCCAGAGGGCTCGTAAGCCAAGGGTGAAGGAGAAGTGAGGAAAGCCGCCAGTCCTTACACAGGAAGGAAAAGAAAGGCCCACATCCTTACGTGTTTCTGCACGTCTCCCCCAATCTCCTTACTCATCTTCAAGTACTCTGCCACGGGATTGGCAAGCAGCGAGTCAAAGGCTTGCACATATGGAACGGCTCCTGGGGAGGCAGACACACAACAGGAACCATCAGTCACACAACAGAAGGCTTAAAAACTTCCGTGGGTGGTGTGTGCTGGCACGTATGTGGACATCAGAGGACAACTTCAGGTCTCTGTCCTTGCCATCTGCTTTGACACAGCAACCCTTCTTGCTCAGGACTGCACACACCTGGCTGACAAGCCCATGAGCTCCCAAGGAGGCGAGTTTCTGTCTCTGTTGCCCATCTCAACACGGAGTCCTGGGATCACAGACACATGCTCCTGTGGCCAGCACTAAGTGGGGTCTGAGGATCTGAACTCGGGTTCTCAAGCTTGTTTGGCAAGCATTTAACCTGCTGAGCTATCTCCCCAGACTGGAGATGGTTCTTGAAAGGGGAAAGTCAAGGAGACACAGTGCAGAAAAAACTAGAGCAGCAGAGCAGCAGTCGGGCAGCGGAGCTCTGTCTCTACCGCCATCACTAACGGCCTCTGTGACATTCTTCCTCTCTAGGCTAATGTTCTTCAGCTATGAAGTGAAAAGAAACATAATGGCGCCCCCCCCCCATTCCTTCAGCTCCAGTGCTCTGTGTCTGTTACTGTATCGGCAAATGGTTAATCGGCCAAATCATTTAGAAATAAGAAACTTTAATATCATTTATCATTTGACAGAATGACTAAAGTCATTCTGCTAAAGGACAGGAAACATCACACAAGCAGGAAGTTCTTGTGTTAAAATTACTTAACCACAGACCTCCCTGTGCCAAGTCACTTCCTTCCTGATCTTTTCACAGGAGATGAACTACCTACGTTAAGTCAGGGAGGTGGGCTCTAAAGAAGAGAGTTCACCAGGACAGAAACTGAAGCAGGGACAGCACAAGCACCCCGACGGGTCTGGCTTACCTTTTGAAGAGCTGTCTCCGTAGCCACAGTGCATGTCCGAGGAGTGTGACACTGCCTCCAGGCGGCCCACTGCCCTCTCCAATCTTTCTACAAGATTTTGCATGTCGGCCATAATGTTCCACCTGCTGGAACAGATCAGATGTTATGTGCTATTTTAATATTATACCCACATGGGGTGAGAGGGATGCCAGTTCTGCAGAACAGGATAATTTAGTAATAAAATACTGTGGGAAAGTCATCTAGAAAATTTGCAAAACTAAGCAGACTTCATTACGTAAGGAAACAACTCAGGAAAAAGTGTCCACTAATGCAAATCTTATTCAAATACTTATCGAGTACTTAGCATATACTAACAAATATTTGTGTGGGAATTTAGAATTTACAAAGTATGGTCATACAAATTTTCTCAGGTTAAGCCTCCCCTACAACTATCTGGGATAATAAAAATACTCCTTTGGGGTGGGGGGAGCCCAGGTCTTCAATGCTAGGCAAGCACTCTCCCACTTAGTCATACCCCCAACCCATTACTGAATTCTAATCTACTGAAATTTAGTTAGCGACAGTCAATGACATGTCTCCAGTCACTGATCACCACAGAAGTCAACATTCAGATCTCCTGCTATATGTTTGTACCCCACCCCCAACTTTCTGCTGTCTGCAGTGGGATGTCATAGACCAAGATAAATAGCATCCTTGCTGACTTGAAGGTTGAGAGAGGGTATTTAACGTATATACTAACAACTACCCAGCGAATGGGAAAAGCTGAAGATGACAAAAGCTGCAGACAGAGTGGCATGGGGTTGCAGAGAAGGGCGAATGCATCAGCTGGGAGATCAGATGAGGCTATCATGAAGCTGCCATCTGAGCCAGGCTCCAAAGAGAACGGGTAGGGTCTAGATATGCAGCCAGGAAGAAGAGGACAGACCTGACGGTTTCTTATAGACTTGTCCCTTCCTGAACCAGCCTTGTTCACTGTCTAAGACCCTAAAGAAGGAGAAAGTTGCTGATCTAATTGGACTCTTACTCTACTCTCCCATCCAGATCACTCACTCCCTGGCAGGTTAGGCTGGAGGTGTGCAGTCCGTCTTTATGAACCATACACACTGTGCAACCACAGAGGGACAAGGGCCCTACTACACACCCACGTGTGAAGCATTTCTTATCTGCACCCGTACAAGGTAACTGGGAGTGCAGAATTTCAGCTAAAGCCTTGACTTAAATTCCAATTAATCAAAACATTAAGTAGTTCAAATAAATGAAGCTGACCCGACTCAGTGACTCCCACAACAATTGTGATTCTTCCACAAAATCAGAGTTGGCACACCAGGTATCTCCCTCTTCCACACTGGCCTCCCTGTGCAGGAGATAAGCAGCTCACCAGACAATACAGCCCCTGTCTGTTCTGTTTACAGGTCCTGTCTCTCTGGACCCAGGCACTTGTTACCAAACGTTATTTAAGAGTGTTAGTGAGAAATCAACGCAGCCTTTCCGTTTCCTGACCTGAAGAAGTGGATAAACCTCTAGATCTAACCCTACTCACAAGCAGAGACCGGGGACAGCAGACACTCGCTCTCCCTCACGTTAGCAAAAGCACCAAGCAATAGCCATCCTGCTTCCCTGCTCCATTCTGGGCAGGGCACGCACATATGATCCACACTATAAATCTAGGGGAAGAAACTAAATCCTGAAGCTCTCATCCATGCACAGCACTCAACTATACAATGTGCTCTGTCACACACAAAGGCAACCAGTGAGGCCAGCGTTAATACAGAAAATGCAATACAAACTGCATAGGGGGGCTGGAGAGATGGCTCAGAGGTTAAGAGCATTGCCTGCTCTTCCAAAGGTCCTGAGTTCAATTCCCAGCAACCACATGGTGGCTCACAACCATCTGTAATGAGGTCTGGTGCCCTCTTCTGGCCTGCAGGCATACACACAGACAGAATGTTGTATACATAATAAATAAATATTTAAAAAAAAAAAAACTGCATAGGACTGTATGTGCTACCACAGCTCTGAAAACTAGTATCATTTTATTTTAAGATTGGTTTTTATTTTACATGAATGGGTGTTTTGCGTACAAGTACATTATGTACGTAGATGGCCTTCAGAGGCTACAACGGGGTCAGATCTCCTAGAACTAAAGTTACAGACAGCTGTGAGCTGCTATGTGGGTGGATAATTGAACTCAGGTCCTCAGGAAGAGCAGCCAGTGCTCTTAACCACTGAGCCATCTCTCCAGCCCTGAACACTCATTTTAAAAGTTCAATAATAACTCTTTAGGAGCTAGAAAGATGCTCCATGGTTAAAAGTGTGTACTTCTCTTTCACAGGACCTGAGTTCTGTTGCTAGCACCACTTTCAGACAGCTCCTAGCTCCCTGGAATTTCAACTCCAGAGGATCCAGTGACTTCCGGCCCCTGGGACATATACACAAATACACATAATTAAAGAAAAAAAGAAACCATTTTCCCTCCAACTCCCAAGTTGCTAAAGATGACTCTAAACTCCTGGTCCTCCTGTCTGCACCTCCCACATGCTAAGATTACAGGCACGAACCACCTACCTGGCTAAGGCTACTATTTATAGCGAATCTCTTCCCACTAACCAAACACGGAACCCCAGGGCTTCGGGGTTGTTTCTGTTTGTTTTGTGGGAATAGGGTGAGATCTGACATGTTATGGGAAGGAATGTCCAGAAGCAAAGGGACTGAAAGACAAACCAAATGATACAACTCTCTCCTCCCAAGAGTTCAGATTACAGGTGAGCCACCACTTCCGGCAAGACACACTTCTCACCCTATACACCCCCTTCAGGGTGGCCATGTCCACTTGTCCCCTGCCTTCAACTGCTGTCACTGTAGAAGCACAGCCAACCCACTCGCAAGCACCATCCGTTAAAACTTCAGAGCAGCATACCCAAGTCAGGCCATCCTTCTGGGACTCAGAGTTAACTCAGAGCCACCTTCCACTTAGACAGCTATACCTGACTGTCCCTAAGGCACCTCAAACTGAAATACAACCCCTCATCTTCCCAGCAATCCCTGTCCACACTGTCTCAGTGATCCTGCACTGCCCAGCAAGCTATAACCTGGAAACCGTCAGCTTCATGAAATATTGTCTGAAATAAACACATTACAGACAGCCTCTATTTTGTATATCTCAAGAACAGATAGATGTCCCTTGCCTTCATCCTGACTAGAAGAAACCACTGAGGCGTTGCCGTGACTGCTGCCGTAACCTCCTAGCTAGTCTCCCTGGAATTCAGCACCATGCACGTCACCCATCTCACAGGCACATGTCATTAGGACCTATTTTTTATTTTGTGTAGATGTGTGTGGATATGGGGGGGTGCAGAGGACAATTTTCGGGTGTTGATTCTCTCCTAGGGAGGTTTTGAGGCAGGGTCTCTCAGTGTTTCTTGCAGTTGCATCATGTATGTGATCTTTGGTTGACTCTCTTGCCTCCGCCTCCCACCTTGCTGTAAGAATGCCTAGATTACAAATGTGAGCTCTAGCGTCCAGCATCTGGATTTTTTCCCAATATGGGTTCCAGCAGTCAAACTCAAGCAACAGGTTTGAGCAGTGTGAGCGTTTACTCACGAACTATTGCCCTGGCCCATAAAACTAACATGTTTTTATTTGATCCCATTTAGCTTTGCCCTCAGCATCAGGCCCAAGTCCAAATGAGCCTTTCCCTAAGCGAGCCTTCCATTCTCACCTGTGCTTACCTGGTTTCATCTCTCACTCACCTATCTCAACCACACTACAGCAACCAGGACTTTCTTGCATTTCCATAAAAAGCCATGTCTTCTTTCATTTATTGGCCTGGTTGCACTTTGCCCTATCTCAGGAACTTTTTTTTTTTTTTTGGTTTTTCGAGACAGGGTTTCCCTGTGGCTTTGGAGCTTGTCCTGGAACTAGCTCTGTAGACCAGGCTGGTCTTGAACTCAGAGAGATCCGCCTGCCTCTGCCTCCCGAGTGCTGGGATTAAAGGCGTGCGCCACCAACAGCCGGCTCTCAGGAACTCTTATTGTCCTTTAAGACTCAGGTAAGATATCACCTACCTAAAAGAGCGTGTCCACGTATGTACTTTCATGATACTGTGCACTTATCTCTGTCACCACAGAGGTTTAAAACCATTTCTTCTTTATTTGTATGTGTGTGTGTATTTGGTTTTGAGACAGGGTTTCTCTGTAGCTTTTGGAGCCTGTCCTGGGACAGCTCTTATAGACCAGGCTGGCCTCAAACTCAGAGTGATCTGCCTGCCTCTGCCTCCCGAGTACTGGGATTAAAGGCGTGAGCCACCACCGCCTGGCTTTAAAAATAGTTTTAATGTTTATTTACTTATTTATTACATATATATCGTTCTGCCTGTATGCCAGAAGCAAGCACCAGATCTCATTATGAATGGTTGAGTCACCATGTGGTTGCTGGGAACTGAACTCAGGACCTCTGGAAGAGCAGTTAGGCTCTTAACCTCTGAGCCATCTCTCCAGTCCCCTGAAATCATTTTTTTTTTTTTTTTGGTTTTTCGAGACAGGGTTTCTCTGTAGCTTTGGTGCCTGTTCCAGAACTAACACTGTAAACCAAACTGAACACGAACTAAAAGACCTCTGCCCGCTTCTGCCTCCCGAGTGCTGGGATTAAAGGCGTGTGCCACCACCGCCCGGCCTAAAATCATTTCTTAATAACCAAAGGCAGGAGCTGATGAGATGGCTCACCAAATAAGGGCACTTGCCACCAAGCCTAATGCCCTGAGTTAGATCTCCAGAACTCACATAAAGGGGGAAAAACACTCCTGCAAGTTGTCCTTTAACCCCCATGCTTCTGCACAGATGGACAGGGACACACACAGACATATGGACAAATGGATGAACACACACACACAACAGCTAGCTAGATGGATGGATGAATAAAAGACCCTGTCTTGAAAAAAGAAGGAGTGGCTAGTGTCCTTAAGCACTGAGCCATCTCTCTAGTCCCCTAAATTTAGATTTTTTTGGGAGGGGCATAGGAATAAATTGAGCCATCTCTCCAAGCCTACTTTCAAGCCCATTTATTTTTTTAAGGGATCCATATGAGGCTAGCCTGGTCTACACAATGAGTTCCAGGCCAGCAAGGGCTACATAATGAGACTTTTTCTTTTTTTTTTTTTTTTTGTTTTTTCGAGACAGGGTTTCTCTGTGGTTTTGGAGCCTGTCCTGGAACTAGCTCTGTAGACCAGGCTGGCCTCGAACTCACAGAGAACCACCTGCCTCTGCCTCCCAAGTGCTGGGATTAGAGACTTTTTCTTAAAAATAATAAAATTAAAAATGAACCCTTTTAAAAAGTGATAGAAATAGGCTATTTAAAAAAAAAACAAAAGGCTAGTGCTCGCTTTGGCAGCACATATACTAAAATTGGAACAATACAGAGAAGATTAGCATGGCCCCTGCGCAAGGATGACACGCAAATTCGTGAAGCGTTCCATATTTTTTAAAATATTTTGACCCCACAAAAAAAAAAAAAAGGCTAGAATGCATAGGGTATGGCATATGGAAATAAGGCTGCTAAGCAAGCTAGGTCAGATATCCAGGGAAAGTCAGATAGTGTCTGGCTTGATATAATACTGAAATGAAAAAAGATAAAAGAAAGAAAAGTATTTCTAGGTACTATGTGGTAAACGGAACAGGATTTGAATGAAAGAGAAAAAACAGAGTTCGTAAGATTATTCATCTTTTAGCTGTTCAGGAAAAAAAAAAGGTTACTACAAAAAGATTTCTTTTTTCAAGACAGGGTCTTATGTGGCGTTGGTTGACCTGGAATTCACTATGTAGACCAAGCTGATCTCAAACTTACAGAGATCCACCTGCCTCTGCCTGGAGTGCTGGGATTAAAGACGTGCCAACATGCCCAAATCATCATAAATGATGTTTCAATGGAAAAAAAAAAACCTACAGTAATTGGTGCCTGGGCATTCAAACTAAATGAAAACCATCAATTAGCCTACAAACTTTAGGCAACTGGGTAACTAGCACCTAAATTAAGGGCTGGGATATTTTTCTTTAAGGTTAAAATAGTTTCCCTGCCCCAAAGGGGAGAGGCAAAGCTACCTTCCATAGAATCAGCGCCTCTTGATTAAAAGTCACTGTAGAAATCACCTTGGATGCCAGAACAGTCTTTTCAATGTTCTTAGCAATTAGCTGGGCAGCCTCTGACCAAGCACCTTCAGTGATGGAGAGCCTAGACTTCTGAGACAGCCATTCTATTTAACAGCTCAAAGTATTCCTTATATGGAGGCAAACTTGCCTCCCTGCAGTTTCCACCCACTGCTCTCAGCCCTGCCCTTGGAGGGCACACAGGACAAGAGGAACCAGACAGAGAACAAGGGTGACCGTGGGCCTGACTGAAAGCACAACAGCATTCAGAGGAGGGCGAGAAAGGCAGTCTGGAGTTACAGGTATGGGGGGCTCAGAATGATGAGGCTAAGGCAGTAGCAGGTTCTATCCGTTTCTAGTGAGGGCCAGAAGATGATGTCCATTTTGGATGTACTGAGTCTGAAGAGAAGAAGCTTTTGAATAAAAATGTCGGGTAAGTATTTAGAAAGAGGGCCTGGGAAAGGATCAAGGCTGGAGATAATGTTTACAAGTCACTGGCAAGAAGAACTTCATGACATCACCATGCAGAGCAGAAGGAAACGATGAGCTTGATTCTCCAGCAATTTCTTTTGTGGCCTGAAACCAAGAAAAACTAGAAATGGCTAGAGATTCTTGCAGAAGTTGCATCTTTTTCCTCATTCTGCATTTTGTAGTACTGGGGACAGAAGCCACGCCTGGCCTCGTACACGCTACACAAATACTGCCGTTCAACCTCTTCATCCCAACAACATCTTGCTGCTCATTAACTCATACAGAAGGCAACAGGCTGGGCTACTCCAGCAGCTCTGGTCACAACTTCAGAGCCAGGCCTAAGAAATGGTTTCTACTTTGTCCTGTGGGAGTTCTAAGTCATCAACTCAAATAAAACGGAAATGAAAGCAACCGTCCAAGCCAGCCTATATTCCTAATAACCCAGCTGTCCTTGGACTTTCCTCTGTAAGCCTGCTGAGACTTCATCTTAAGAAAGAAACTATCGCGATGCAGTGGAAGTAGCCGCACCAAGAGGTTCGCTCAGGGTTACCTATTTATTTATGTACCCATGGACAGTGACTGCGCCCAAGGCTCCTGGTTATGGGGAGCAGCTGAACACACTGAGGAGAAAAACAAAGATTTACAGTGGCTATCACATTACGGTGAGGGACTTTTCAGCAAATTCTCCTTTTTTTCCAAAACTTAAAAAAAAAAAAAAAGTATCACTTTTTAGAATGAAAAAAAAGAGGGAAAACTTATTGCCTGGCGATGGTGGCGCACGCCTTTAATCCCAGCACTCGGAAGGCAGAGGCAGGAAGATCTCTGTGAGTTCGAGACCAGCCTGGTCTACACAAGAGCTAGTTCCAGGACAGGCACCAGAGCTACAGAGAAACCCTGTCTCAAAAAACCAAAAGAGAGAGAGAGAACATCTTTAATCCCTCCACCAGGAAGCAGGGCAGGCTGATATCCGAGTTTGAGGCCACCTGGTCTACAGAGTGAGACACTGTTTCAAAAAGGGGTTAAGGGATGAGGGAGAACACTATCTCTCAGGACATCTTTTTCAAGCTACCACAAAGTTATATTATTTTCCTTTATCCCTAACAATACAGAAATCCTTAGGACTAGACTCTAGACATGCTAACAGGAGATACCTACATACAGGCTGGTGTGCTGGTTGATTTTATGTCAACCTGACACAAGCTAGAGCCATCTAAGGAGGATTTCAATTAAGAAAAATGCCTCGTGATTGATGAAGGAGTGTTCAACCCATGATGGGGGTACCATCCCTGGGCTGGTGGTCCTGGGTTCTCTAAGAGAGCAGACTGAGCAAGCCATGGTAAGCAAGCCAGTAAGCAGCACCCCTCAATGACCTCCATTCATTCTCAGCCTCTGCCATTGGAATTCCTGTCCTGACTTCCTTCAATGATAGATTATGATCTGGAAGTATGAAACAGAATAAACCCTTTCCTCTCAAACTTGCTTTTTGTTCATGGAGTTTTGTTGCAGCAATAGAAGCCCTGACTAAGCCAGCTGACTTAACCCAGAAACCAAAGAATCGACTCTGCAGAGTAAAGATGTCATCTAAATCTAACCGAAATGAGAAGCCACTGTTCTTCCCTAAGATTTTGGTTTCACTGATGATACCAATGACATTTAGTGCCCAAGTCACTGCCACCTGAGGATTAGATTAAAAGAGAAAAGAAAGGCCTATCTTCTAGGGAGGGAAGGGATCCAACCCAATATCAGGGCTTGTCTCCTATTCCCTCCTGCCATGGTCCTCTGAGACTTCACGAGTGTTAGGTGAAACGGGTAATATCGCCGAGAGCCGTGGTCAGACTAGGAAACCAGCTGTTTCAGTGTTTGGGGCTAACAGACAACTCTGTGTGGCTATGGGGCCCCCCACCCTGAGAAGAGTATTATGAAGATTCAGCAGGCCCTTGTTACCTCCTTGTTTATACTGCACAGCAAACAACCACACTGCTGATTTCTGCCTGGATGGTTGCTTTAATAGAACAGCATTCCCTGCTCACAAATACAAAGATAGATTCAAAGATGAAATCCATCCTTAGCCATGATTCAGCTACAACGAGAGATATGAAAAGATCTGCGATTCTAAGTCTCTAATTAACTTAAATATAGGAATTGTAATGGCCTCTGGAGGAAAAAGAACTGAAACACTCTCCCCCCAAAAAAGAACCTCAAACAAAAATAGCAAGGCTGCTTATTCCTTCCATTAAACATTTCAACTATTTTCCAGCCAAATGGAAAAGTTTGGCACATGTCTGGTAATAGAAGGCAAACAAAGCTGCACTGTAGCAGAGGAATATTTTCAGAGCTTTGGCTGGTTTTTTTTTTAATTGGGCTTATATAATGGTATATCAAGAAGAAATAATTTCATGGTGAGTGCTGAAGTTATACTAATTTAAAAACAGAAGAACTACAAGCCTATCAGCTCTATAATCCCCATCCTCTAGAGCAAGCAGGCTAGCAGTATGAACACGAACAAAGCAGGAGTTTACATAGCCGTGGCACTGGGAGAGGCAAACCTGCTAACCTGCAGGTAAGTAACGCAAACTTTGCTGCTAGCACCTGCCAATCATTGGCCTTTCTCTATGAAAAGATGCAACTGGGGTGCTGGAGAGATGGCTCAGCAGTTATGAGCACTTGCTGCTGCTCTCAGAAAGGACCCTGAGGTTGCCAGCCCTACATCAGGCAGCTCACACTGTTCGTAACCAGCTCCAGGGGATCCAGTGCTGCCTTCTGGTCTCTACAAGCAGCAAGAGTGTGATTTACATACATCACTTGGGCACACATCCACATAAAATAAATAAATGTTAAAAAAAAAATAATAACGGCCGGGCGATGGTGGCGCACGCCTTTAATCCCAGCACTCGGGAGGCAGAGGCAGGCGGATCACTGTGAGTTCGAGACCAGCCTGGTCTACAGAGCTAGATCCAGGACAGGCTCCAAAGCCACAGAGAAACCCTGTCTCGAAAAAAAAAAATAATAATAATAACTGAAACAGAGGGATGCCCTGGAGGGTGGCAAGTTCTTTGAAGACAACCAAGGACTTTCTTGAAAGCACAATAACTTTCCGGTGCCTCAATGAAAACAAGTGATTCCTTCGTTCCAGAGTACGAAATGCTTATAATGTGCTCAATGCAGCTACAGAGCCTCCTCAGATCCCTAAGTGAGGGAAAGAAGCCCCTGAAGAAAGCACAGCTATGCTGTCTATTACACGTATGTATTGTTGTGGGTGCGCACATGCTACAGTGCATGTGTAGAGGTCAGAAGACAGCTTGCAGGAGTCGGTTCTCTCCCACCATGTGAGTCCCAGGCAGACACCTCAGGTGGCCGTGCTTAGCAGTAAGGGCCTTTGCATCAGGAGCCATCTCAGCAGCACCTATGGAGTTGTCTTCAGCAGTTCTCCACCAGGAGAAATTCTTTCCTCCACAAACATTTAGCAAAGTCTGAAGACATTTTTGGTTGTCACAATTGAGGAAGTGCTACCAGCATGCAATTGATAGAAGCCAAGGGTGCTGCCAAAACATCTTTATAGGACGGTCCCGAGTGTCAACTGTGCCAAGGCTGAAAAAAGCTGTTCTAATATAAGAAGCATAAGGGGAGTACAAATGACTCACATAAAATGCTAATCTGCGTTAGAAAGTCAAGTGTGCATATTAATTTTGGAAAGTGTCTGAGTGGGGCGGCTACAGCTCAGTGGTAGACAAGCAAGAGCAAGGCCCAGACTAATACCAAGCACTTCCAAAACACAACACAACATGGCACAGCACAAGACAACTCCTAAGAGTCTAGTCGTGGAGACACCATAAATTGGAAAAGGAATTTAGACTTGATTTTTTGGGATGTGAAGTTTTCAATAATAACGCGAATAATGGACAGAGGCTAAAAAAAACTATTCGTTTTAAAGAATTTTCAAAGACTCACTCTGGTGCAGAAAGTGGAATGGCCGGAACAGAAGACAGGCTAGTGGTAGATAAACTGATGATGGTATCTAAAGGAATATCACAACCACTGGGTGAGATAAAGTATATGGCCCTCAGATTTCAAACCTTGGCATTAAATTTCAAACCAAAGGGTTTAACTTCCAGTAACACTCTGTATTTGCTTTTCTAAGCACAATGAATCTTGTCTCACAGAAAACTGAAATAAAGAAGTCGTAACTTTAAAAGCTCAGTCTGTTTTTTTTTTTTGTTTGTTTGTTTTTTGTTTTTCAAAACAGGGTTTCTCTGTAGCTTTGGAGCCTAGACCAGGCTGGCCTCAAACTCACAGAGATCCCTCTGCCTCTGCCTCCCTCCTGAGTGCTGGGATTAAAGGTGTGCGCCAAATCCCAGCACTCGGGAGGCAGAGGCAGGCGGATCTCTGTGAGTTCGAGACCAGCCTGGTCTACAGAGCTAGTTCCAGGACAGGCTCCAAAGCCACAGAGAAACCCTATCTCGAAAAACCAAAAATAAATAAATAAATAAAGGTGTGCACCACCACCGCCCAGCTTGGTTTTTTTTGTTTGTTTGTTTGTTTTTTAAATCAACTAAAAGTTGCATGCACTACCAAGAACATGAATGAAGAGGTCCCAGTCAGGATGGAAACATTTCAAACACTGCCTCCTCAGAGCTGGATGCCCTAAGGGAGTCTACAGCGCTAGCTACCTCTTAGCCTGAAGGCTAGGCGATACTTTAAAGTATTTTATTGCTACCATTTTTATTAAACTTCTCTGAGTCATCAGTTATACTAAGGTGATCTCTGAAGTATTTCCGGAAGACTAGGAAATACTTTACTACAGAAAGCTCTTCTAGCTGACCCACACAACCAGCAAACTAACAGCCACAAACTAAAACCCAAACCCATTCGGATTGGACACCGAAAGCCCCTAACAACCTGGCAGATCCCCCAGCCCCGGTTTCTGCCCAACTCCAGGTCTGAGTACTTCTCTAAGCAGTACAGACCTGCCCCGCTGCTGCCCCGCTGCGGCCCCCCACACCTGAGCTCCTGCAGCGTGCTCTGCCTGGACCACCATATGAGACGTTTTTGGCCTGGCTGGCTGAACTACAAATACCTGGGAGGCTCCGGATTTTGTTCTGCTTGGTCACTCCACAACTTCAGTCCTCCTTCCATCGAGCCTTTTACATTCCTTGTCTGAATGGTACCACCCGGTTCCTTAGGCCAGAATACAAACAATTTCTAGACTACAACTACTTCTTCACGCCTAGAAATAACAAGCCTCCAGTTCTCTGGATTCCAGCCTTGATATCTGCCCCTGGCTGGTCTTCAGCTCGTGACTCTCCTGCCTCAAACTGCAGGTGCTGACATTACAGACGTGCACTACTACATATGGCCGAGACTCCAGTTTGAAACTGCTCAAACACAACCCCTCCTGGCCATTTCCACTTCCCCTCTCTAGTTCAAGTCCTGACATGGCAGCATCTTTTACATATTGGTATAAGCAGTGTCTGGTCCCTTCCCATTCTGTCAAGTGAGAAAACCCTTCAAACCCCTCATAGCCTCCAGGCTAAAATCCAGTTCTTTAGCATGCTTCCAAGAGCCTCCGGAACGTGATCAGCACCTCTCATTCTCTCCAAAGTAACACTGGAACTGAGCAAGGCTGACTGCTCACTGTCTTGCACAGGCTCAGGTCTCTATGTCCCATAGAGTACCCATAGTACTCTTTGCCTCGAGATGTGTTTTCTAGGTTCTTTATATGCCTAGGGAAATCTTGAAAGACTTAAGTCCTCCACTTCTGCCTAGAAGTGTGGCTCGGATATTTCTCCTCTATGCTCTCAGCAGCTCTGTGCTCACACAGTGCACACACTCAAGCTATCCTTCATTTGTTGGCCCTTTCCCATGCTGTAAACCCCACAAGTGTATTCCTAGCTACAAGGGCTAAGTGCCTCAACTAATGTGTTTCACACATAGTAAGGTCCAATAAATGCTTAGCGAATGATGAATGTGGCCTCACCCTGGAGCTTCCCTTCAAGGGGAACAGTACAAAGAGCTACAGCGGGCAGTTCTGATACTAACCTCTGTCTAAAATATCCTCAGCCCCATCTCATCTTCCACAGTGTTTCTGACTCTCCTGCTACGTCCTTCCACAGCTCCCTCAAAACATCTATAACTACTTCTTAACCGGCTTTGCCCCGCTAACTCCACGGGGGCAAGGACTAGACTTTCCAAAGCTGTATTGGACCAAACTTCCGCATTGCTGACACAGAATAAACACAATTTTGTTATCTGTTGAATTTAGTCCTGTGAAGAGATCAAACACCTCCACGTGAAAAGCGAAACAAGGCATTTAAAAAAAAAAGTTAAATAAGGAATCCTACGGCTACAGGCACCGGACGACTGAGCCAGACCCAACCTGAACCATCTGACTTCGGATCCAGAAGTAGACAGCACCTCCCATAAAGTTAAGCTTGGCTTCCTATTAATAGCGGCAGTCTAGGAGCAGGGGAGCTCTCCGAAAGTAAACGCAGGGCTTACTATTTTCAACAGGCATTCCAAAATTTTATTTATTTTTTTAGTTCCACAAAGCAGGTAGTCTTTAACCTGCAGCTGCCCAGATCGAAAGACTACCCCAAGTTAGAGCGGTTCCAAAGAAATGAACGTAGGAAGGACCCGAAACTGGAAATCTCTCTCTAAAACCAGATTCTTTTCTTCTCCGAGATCAATTTACCCATCCGTGCAATGGGAATGAGACCCGATCAGAATGAAATGCTAAGGTCCCGCAGAGTGCAGCCTCAGCGGAGGCTGTAGGCAGAGCTGCGAAATCGAGAGGAAAGTGGCTTCATCGGGATCTCCCGGCTCATTCTGATACCCCGGCCCCACCTCAAGAGACCGCACCCAGGAACCCGAGATCGCCGAAGAACCACGGTCCCCTCTACAGAGCTCCCCATACACAAGTAGGCTAACAAGGCCATTACCAACACCAGGAACGGGTGGGCCCCAAAGACCACCCCAATCCTTATCCAAACACCAACCCTCACCTTAAGAGTTCCGCCTCACCTCCGGACTGCGATCAGCCGCTCTCCACTTCCGGCAAGAACCGCCCAGCGGTCTTCGCGCGACCCACTTCCGGGCCCTCACTGGGCGCGGCACCCCCACCGGAAATGAAGCTCCGGCTGAAACGCTAGCCCGGGAGAGAGGAAGAAGTTTGGCCGCCCGGCTCGTGACTCCGCCCTCATTCCCCGCCACCGGAGAGAGATTCCGGCCCAGGAGCACTTGGGGAAGGGCTCCGCCTCCAAGGCGGGGGCGACTAGGAGAAGGGGCGGGTTTGCAGATTGGGCACGCCCCTAAGCTCGGACCAAAGAGAATCAGAAGTCCCTGGCCAAGCCACGCCTCCGCAAAGGAGGACAGATGAGTGGCTGAGTCTCCTGTCAGTTTGTGCTCGGTGACTGAGGCTGGTCCTTTTTTTTTTTTTTTTTGCCCTCACTCCGGAAGCGGCTCAGGGAACAACAGTAACGCTGAAGGCTCCGAGAGCCAGAGCCTCTGGTGGTGAGGATCGTAGCCAAGCTCCACTCTTCGCTGGGCGTACGAACTTTGGTTTCCCTGTCTGTGGTACGGAAAAGCACTGGACTCCCAGAGGCTGAGCGTAGCAGGCTCGGCTTTGAGCGTCTGGGCATGCCCACCCTTGCTCGGCTCTGTGGCTACGGCGAGGAAGGTGGAGAAAACCTTCCACTCGCGCCCCCACTTCCTGTTTGCTCTGTGCGCTTTGTGACCATAGATGGTCAGGTCTGTGGCCGCTTGAAAGCTTCCGCCCCGAGGCTTTGGAGTCCTTCCTCCCATCCAGCGGGGTGTGGTCCCTGAGAATGAAATGAGCAGAATTAGAGATCTGTCCCATTCCTCAAAAATCTTGCTTTTGAGGCGTCCTCGCCCCAGGCTACGTAGTCTCAGGTGCCCGCTAATGAATTCATGTGCCACTGAGAACTGTACCCTGCTGGGCAGTCCTTGCCTCCCTGCTTCTTAGACAGGATGTCACGTCTTTGTTTTCTCCGGACTTAACACTTCCCAACCGGTCATTATCCTCCCACAAAGATTTATTTCTAGAAAAAAAATTAGCGCTGTGCTAGGGTTCTTACCCCTTAGACTGAGTGACTGACAGCTCCATGTTCAAGTTGAATGCAGGTGTTATATGCTAGAGTCAATCACCCAATAAACACAGTTCTTGTAATAATAGCTACCATTTACTGCGTGCTGACTACATGCCAGGCTTGTGCTGAATGCTCAAACCATTTTCATTTAATCCTAATAGCAATTCTCTGCGGTAGGTACCATTTACATCCTCGGAATTTCAAAGGAGGAAGCTGAATAACTTGCCAAGGTCACAAAGTAGATGTTGGAACTTTGAACGGAAGACAGAACTGATTCTTAAAACCAATGAGTTTAATTAACCCCAGTGATAGATCGATCTGGAATCATTTGAGGCATTAGATGCCTCTGGCTCTAGATACACATGGGTTCCATTCCTGATTTGAGCCCTTTACTAGGGGCCTGAATTCGGACACCTTACTGGCCTACCTTACTGGCCTCTCCCAATTCTATGATCCTAGAACATTTAAAAGAAAAATGACAACATGGCAAACTGACAAAGTGTATATTTAAAATATGTACATTTTGGCCGGGCGGTGGTGGCGCAC
>NC_022016.1:61657209-61657757 GCF_000317375.1 Microtus ochrogaster | reverse complement strand
CTCACTGATGCTGTTCTGTGCCCAGGCCACCATGTCTTGTCCACAGCCTGCTCACATCTAGCACATGTGTAGTAAGTGCCTTGGATGATGCTGAAGTGTCATTTCCTGAGCTAAGGCGGAGGGGTAAAACAGTGGAGCCGGGAATTCGGCCAAGATGAGGTGAGTAGTTCCTGAAGAAGACGACTTCGACACACGGCTGGACGAAGAGGCTAAACCAGAGTTGAACGTGCAGACCTTGCTGCAGTCCAGTGCAAGTCCCCCACTGGCAAGATGGACTTTAATGGGAGAGCTATTCGGTTGCATTTTAGCACTGTGCTGTAGAGCACGGACTCGAGTAAGCAAGACAGAGAGACAGGGGCAGAAAGAGGGCCAGCACAGTGACTCAGTGAGTAGGAGTACTTGCTGCAGAGACCTAGTGACCTAAGTTCTATCCCTGGAACCTCCAGAAGGGTGAGAGGGGAAAAATGCCACGAAACTGTTCTCCGACCTCTGCATGGCTCTGTGGCATGCATACACATAAGCATATGCATCACACACACACACACACA
>NC_022016.1:61656341-61656981 GCF_000317375.1 Microtus ochrogaster | reverse complement strand
TTTTTTTTTCGAGACAGGGTTTCTCTGTAGCTTTGGGGCCTGTCCCAGAACTAGCTCTTGTAGACCAGCTTGGCCTCAAACTCACAGAGATCCACCTGCCTCTGCCTCCCGAGTACTGGGATTAAAGGCGTGTTCTGTCACCACCCGGACCAATATACCATTCTTATGAAAGGCATATTGATCATGAGGCTAGAAAGAGGATAGATGAATATGATCCTTTAGAGTACATTTGGTCCCCCAGGACTACCACTGGAATTCCTCTAAAACTCACATAGAAACAATCCTCATCAATAGCAAGTGATGGACCTCTTAGGATATGATTAGGCTCTGAGAACTGTGCCCTTATGGATGGCACTGATGCCTTTGAAAGGCTTGAAACCTCTGCCTGCTTGCTCTCCTACCTTCTACCCTGTAAAGACTTGGCAACCAGAAACCATCTCAGAAGCCCAGAGCAGGACTTTATCAGACAGCTTGAGGACTTCCAACCTCCAAAACTATTAGAAAATAATTTCTTAGTCTCGGGCATCTTTCTATAGTAGCTGGAAGGACTGACATTGCGTGTATATTTTTACTTCATATTACATTTCCTCCTCAGTGAGCACTATGATCCTAATTGTTGGGGGGGGGTTGGACTGACATT
>NC_022016.1:61649639-61655526 GCF_000317375.1 Microtus ochrogaster | reverse complement strand
GGGGCTGGGTTTCAGCACATTCTAGATCTGCAGAATGCTTTGTCTGGGGAAGGCTGGGTACCCAAGTCTCCTCCTTATCTCTCAGGGTTTCAGACCCAGAATTCTGACAGTTCATTTGGAGCACTTCCCAGCCTGGCTCGTGGACAGTGTGGATCCCTGCAGCCTGGCTCAGAGGACTGGGTGCATCTGTGATCTGTGTAGCCTGGCACAGCGCCTGCAGCATCCGGGCAGATCCTGTATCCTCTGCTAGGAGGGGCTGACGGCAGACAACAGTCTTCAGGAGACTGCCGTCCTTCTCCCCTCCTAAGGCGGGGGCCCCAGGCTGCAGCGTGAGAAAGGGTACCCTCGGCCACACTTAGGATTTGCCAACAGAAATAGCAAGGATGAAATGTGATGGTTAAAATCTGACTTCGGGGTCACCCGGACCTGGAAATGAATCCCGAATCTGCTACTTACTGTGTGATCTTGAAATTATCCTCACTTAACCTCCATGAAGGAAATTCATACCCAGCTGAAATGGTTGATAAAAATTAAGAAAGCAAATTTATACTGTTTATAAAAACAGTTGGGTCTTAGGAAACAATGAATGCTAACAGCTAGTACTCAGAACAAAGAACTCATTGTCTGTGCCCCTGGTGAAGGCCACCAGAGAGCAAAATAGGATCTGAAGTGTCAACACGTGGGCTGGTGCCTCCAGAACTGCCACTGCTGTCTCACCAGAAAGATTTCCACCGTCCCTGTTTGCTTTGCTTTCATGGCTATCTGATGGGCAGGGTCAGGGACTGTGCTCTTGGCTGCAAGTGAGACCAAAGCAAATCAGCTAGGAGTCTGAAATGCTTTGCCCACAAATAACAGAAAACCTGGCTGCAATGGCATTTAAAAAATGTTTTAATGGCTCAATTTCAAAGCCAGTATCTTCTGACCCCTCCCCTTGCCACTTTTTTTTTTTTTTTGTTTTGTTTTAAGACGGGGTCTCATGCTTCAGCCTTAGCTGACCTGGAATTAATTCATCCACCTGCCTCTGCTTTCTGAGTTTTGGAATTAAAGGCGTGTGCATCCCCACCCCTACTGACTCCCATATTTACCCCTTCAGCTGCAAGTAAGCTGCAGCAGCCGAAGCTGTCTTATCATATTTAAGGAAAGAGGAAAGGGAAGAAGAGGCAGTGTCTGAAATTGGAAAGCTGAAGTTTTCTCAAGAACCCACAACGCAGATCCTGTTTCCGGTCCCATAGCCAGATATCTCAGTGAGCTGAGTTCAGCTTCCCTGTCTCTCAGAGGGACCTTTCTGAGTTTTGTTTCACAATGTTTCCTCCCCAAAGGCCCTGAGCCCCCTTGCCCGTAGCTATAACCTCTCATTCGCTGTCTTAGGGTTTCTATGGCTGCAATGAAACACCATGACCATGACCAAAAAAAAAAACAAGGTGCAGAGGAAAGGGTCTATTTTCCTTACATTTCTACATTGCAGTTCATCATCGAAGGAAGTCAGAACAGGAGCTCGAACAGGGCAGAAACCTGGAGGCAAGAGCTGCTGCAGGGGCCATAAACGGGTGCTAATAACTGCCTTGCTTTCCATGGCTTACTCCCTCCGCTTTCTTATAGAACCCAGGCCCACCAGCCCAGGGAAGGCACCACCTACCATGGACTGGCCCTCCCCCATCAATCACTGATTGAGAAGATGCCCTACAGCTGGATCTTACGGCATCGTTTTTCTCAGTTAAGTTTCGCTCCTTTCGGATACCTCTGGCTTGTGTGTCAAGTTGACCAGCCAGGACACTCACAAATTCTGTGCTGTCTTTTCTCCCCTCGTTTGTCAGGCTGGAGGGGTAGCCCAGCTGGTAAAGTGTTTGCCTAACTTGGCTGAAGCCCTGGATTTGATTCTCAGTACTGCTAAACCAGATATATCGGCGCGTGACTCTAATCCTAGCCTTAGAGAGGTGGGGGCAGGAGGGTCAGACGTTCAAGGTCATCCTGGGCGACAAAGTGAGTTCCAGGCGAGGTCATCCTGGGCGACAAAGTGAGTTCCAGGCGAGCGTGAGACGCGATTCTGTCTTTAAACACACAGGTCAGATAACTCAAACTCACTTGAACTCATTTGTCTTTGGGAACTCAGAGAGATGGTTCAGTGGGTAAACATACTTGCTGCAGAAGCTGGGTGATCTGAGTTTGGTACCTGGAACCTACAGAAGTGGGAAGGAGGGAATTGATTCCACAGAGTTGTCCCCTGACCTCCACGTGTGTACCGTGACGTGTAGCGGTGTCCCTCCAACCTCCAAATACACATCCCACTAAATAACAGTAATTACAGCTAACTGTGGAAAGAGAGAGTGAAAGGACGAGAGAAATGGCTCCGTGGTTAAAAAACACTTGCTTACAGAGGACCCGGGTTCGGTTCCCAGCACCCACACTGGATGGCTCACAGCCACCTGTAATTAATTCCAGGGGCTCCAGCAGCCTCTTTTGTCCTCCATGGGCACCTGTACACACGTGTGTACCTACAGACAAGGAGGCACACATACATACAAATAAAGTCCATTTAAAAGAAAGTGGAATTGGTTGGGCCTAGCGCACTAGGAAATCCACGGTGAGCAGTGTCAGCTTTGGTAGTAGAAGGCAGCCGCTCTCAGACCCTCACGCGTGGGATAACCGCCTGCTATGACTGAAATCTGGAATGTGCCCCAACAGGTGCTCCCTTTGAGCATACCTGGTCCCCGCTTGCGACCCTATTTTGAAGGCTGTGGATGGAGCCTTTCAGTTGCAGGTCCTGGCGGGTGGAAATGGATGACTAGAAGGCTATCTTTGAAGGTCCTGCTCACCCACGGTTCTCATTTGCCTTCTCTGCCGCCTGGGTGGCTGCCATTGTGAACAGCTCTGCCATGGGATCCCTCCTCTGTGATGGCCACAGCACGTTCCTGTCCCTTTCTGTTGTGATGGACAAAGATCCCTCTGAAACTGTGATTCAAAGTGAACCTTTCTCCGCTTCAGTTGTTTCTGGCAAGCAGTCTGAGACAGCAGCACAAGGCCAGTGTGAAGGGGATGCAGGTGACGGCCCCATGAGAGTGACAGATGTACATATGCTAAACCTTTCTGAGTGCCTCACATCAGCATACACCCTTCTCTCTATTCTTACAGTGCAAAAACCAAAACAACCCCCAAGACCTCAAACAATCCCTTTATAATCCAATAGCATGTCCCACACCCACTTTCTACCCTAACAATGGAAGCAATGCAAAGCCCCTTCCAGTATTTCATCCAGCAAGGAGTCCAGGGTCTCCAGGTAATGTTCATGCTTCTTCCAGTTCCATAAAGACCCCCACCTGCTCAACTATGTTCATAGCAGCATTGTTTGTCATAGCCAGAACCTGGAAACAAATGCCCTTTGACCATAGAATGGATAAAGAGCATGTGGTTCATTTACACAATGGAGTACAACACAGTGGAATAAAAATGACATCTTGAAATTTGCAGGCAAATGGGTAGATCTAGAAAACATCATATTGAGTGAGGTAACCCAGAACCAGAAACATAAATATCACATGTACTCTCTTATACGTGACTTTTCGACATAAAGCAAAGAAAACCAGCCTGCAGTTCACAATCCCAGAGAACCTAGACAAAAATGAGAACCCTAAGAGAGACATACATGAATCTAATCTACATGGGAAGTAGAAAAAGACAAGATCTCCTTAGTAAATTGGGAGCATGGGGACCATGGGAGAGGGTAGAAGGGGAGGGGAGAGGAAGGGAGGGGAGCAGAGAAAAATAATTGCTTAATAAAAACAATTTTAAAAGAAAAAGAAAAAAGACACCCCCCCATCTTCATGCTCTGCCGACTATGGACTTTAAAGTGAGCCACTCCAATATGCCACAACTGCAGTAAGGGACTGGGGAAGGAGGACAGAGTTAGGTCCAAAGCGTAAATATTAAGCAGCATATCAAGAAACCTTCCAGTGACTGATCACAAGGCCTCAGTCAGTAGCTTTTCACTGCATGCGTCCCCTGTCCATTCTATACTCTCTTTGTCTTCATTCAACAATGAAAACAGAAAGAAGACATGAAATAGGCATACCATGTCCTAAAAGCCCCACTCCTGCCATAGCACATATCCCTGTGTTTCTGTTGAATCCAGTAGAGTGCATTCTACATAGCTTCAGGTTGGGACAATGGCTGAGTTTGTCATATGGGGACCGAATCCGTCTTTATCCATACATCCCCCTCTGTCTCTCCCTCCTCCTTTGTGTGTGTGTGTGTGCGTGTGTGTGTGCATGTGTGTGTGTGTGTGTGTGTGTTTCTCTGGCCTACTCTGGGTCCTGAATTCAATCCTCAGTGTTGCATGGAGGCAGGGCACAGATGATCGGTTCGTTAGGGAAAAGGAGCTAACACATTAATTACCCTTTTGGACTACCACTTTATTGGGAGAAAGGGCCTGGATCATGGTCTCATGATGGATGCTGAGATGAAACAGCATTAAAAAGAAAAGTACAATGTATGGACAACAGAGTAACAGGACCATAAAGGGAAGGAGAGGATTCCCTTTAAAACCTGGAGCTTTAGTAAGCCAGACAGCTGAAAGGAAGTAAAAGAGACAGCCTTCATGACTGAATGATGGGAAGTCCCAGAGAAGGAACCCTTCAGAGAAACCCCAGGACGAAGGAAACGTTCGACTTCATTTTATGAGCACCATGCCTGATTTTTTTTTTTGGTTTTTCGAGACAGGGTTTCTCTGTGGTTTTGGAGCCTGTCCTGGAACTAGCTCTTGTAGACCAGGCTGGTCTCGAACTCACAAAGATCCACCTGCCTCTGCCTCCCGAGTGCTGGGATTAAAGGCGTGCTCCACCACCGCCCGGCTTCATGCCTGATTTTGTTTGCACACCCTATGTGTGTCTGGGACCTGTGGAGGCCAGAAGAGGATGTGGACTCCTTTGGACCCTGAGTTACAGGTAAAGTTCTCTTCTGGAGTGCACTGCCCGCTATCAGCATCGGCAACTTCTGTTTTCCCAGTCATTGTTAAAGCTGGAGAAGCTCCGTCGCAATTGAATCTCCTGTCCTTTGCTGACTGGAATCCAGCTGTCTTGTGGTGCTGGGACCTGGGACTTCTGCAAGGGCAGGAAGTGCTCTTAACCTCTGAGCCACCTCTCCAGCCCAAATCAACTGTTTCTTCCCCTTTTCAGAGTTCCCTACTAGATATAAGTGTTGTTGTTGTTGTTGTTGGGACACGGTGTTTTGTTTGAGTTTGGGGTTTTTTTGTTTTAAGAGTAAGCAATCAAAGTTTATTTCAACAGGTGAGCAAGCTGCTGAGGAGTACACCCTCCCGAGCCTGAGGGCAGAGGAAACCAAGAAATTGGCTGTGTAGCCCCAGCAGCCTTGAGCTCACAGAGGTGGCTAAACCTCTCTCTCTGGAGTGTTGTGATTAAAGGAACCACCTCTCTGAGCAGATGAGATGATTCATTTTTTTGTTTTTGGGTTTTTATTTTGTTTTTCAAGTCGGGGTTTCTCTGTGTAGCCCTGACTGATCTGGAACTTGCTCTGTTGACCAGGTTGGCCTTGAATTCACTAAGATCCTTCTGCCTCTGCCTCCCAAATGCTGGGATTAAAGGCGTGGGCCGTCATACTAGGATTCATTCTTTTTCTTTTATTTTGGTTTTTTGAGACAGGGTTTCTCTGTGTATCTCTGACTGTCCTGGAACTCACTCTGTAGACCAGGCTGGCCTCAAACTCACATAGATCTGCCTCTGCCTCCCCAGTGTTGGGATTAAAGGCGCACCGGCACCACGTATTATGTAGAATATACATAATATGCCTACAGGCCAGAAGAGGGCACCAGACCTCATTACAGATGGTTGTGAGCCACCATGTGGTTGCTGGGAATTGAACTCAGGACCTTTGGAAG
>NC_022016.1:61648414-61649243 GCF_000317375.1 Microtus ochrogaster | reverse complement strand
TCTTAGGTCCTTTATTTCTTGCTCTTTCCAGTAATGGCGCAACCTTGTTTTTTGTTTTATTGTTATCTTTATCTCAGCTTCTCTCTGGAGTGTCTGATTTACTTAGGTAGAGCTTTACTTCTAGTTGCTGGGAATGACGTTAGCGAGCACACACTTAAGTGGCCACAAGATGGCAGCCTTGCCAGTTCTGGCTTCAAGGAGTCCTGTAACCTTCAATATTAAAGAAGCTTCTAAGTCTGAAATCTTAAGACTTCTTGAGATCCTGTTCTCCTGAGTCTTTCAATATATAGAAGTTTTTGTTTTTAATTTTGAAAAAATTAGGTTAATCCCTTTTCCAGACAATGAAACTAAAGTTGACCTGAGTCAACTTAGGGTCTAAAATCGAAACCAGAGTTTTCTGACCCAAAGATGGGTGGCAAGCTCCCACTAAAGAATTAAATTTCATTCTGCAATGGTGTTATTTAAGCTTTTCTTTTCAATTATGTTAGGGAAAATTAATTCTGGCCAATCTGACAGAGCAGTGTAACCAGACTAACAAGAATGACGATCAAATAAAGACCCACGTGTGGGGTTGGAGAGGTGGATCAGAGCTTGGTGGCTGGAGTGCCACCATCCCGTATCTCTGTGAAACCCTCATAGAGCTGCTCAGCCTGATCTTGAGCTCATTCCTTAGCCAAGGCTTCAATCTGTCCTCCTGCCTCGGCCTGGGTTTAAAGGCTCATGCCAACGTTGCCTAGCTGATTTTGGACTCTCTTGCAAGGAAGATCATGAATCTAAAATGATGTATCATTACTTTTTTTTTTTTTTTTTTTTTTTTTATGAGCCAGGC
>NC_022016.1:61643250-61648084 GCF_000317375.1 Microtus ochrogaster | reverse complement strand
ACAAATAAATAAATAAATAAATACATAAATAAATAAAATCCCCATCTGAAAAGGAACGGTCCCAAAGAGTCATGGAGGAGGGGCTAAAGAAGTGGCTCAACAGTTAAGAGTATTTGATGCTCTTTCAGGGGACCCGGGTCCAGTTCTCGATCCCCATGTGGCAGCTCACAACTTCTGTCACTCCAGCCCCAGTGACTCCATCGCCCTCTCTAGCCTCTGTGAACACCAGGCACACGGATCAGGGTGCATACATACACACAGGTAAAACACTCATACACATAAAAATAAATAAGCCTAGCTGGGCATGGTGGTGCACACCTTTAGTCCCAGTACTTGGGAATATCTAAAATGTTTAAGGAATCACAGAGTACCTAGTTCTTCAAGGTAAAGATTGCTGAGTCATATCCAATGCCCCGCCCCACTGTGTATCATTTCCTATAAACCGAGGAAGCCCGTGGGCTCTAATTTCAAGACATGTTCTGAGTCTCATCACATGGTCATTTTATCGCCAGCTATCCGCTCCACGCCACCGTCACCTCCTACGTCGTTGATCATAATCCTCCTTGGTTTGTCCCCTAGATGGACAGCCCTTCCTTCCACAGTGAACTGAACAGGCAGGTTGCTTCTGCCTCTTCCACAAACCGGAAAGGCATGGGGTAACCTCTGTGGTAGTACTCTCAGAAACAGAGCGAACTGGGAGCAAAGACAATTCTGAAACCCTAGGCCTCTCTCCTGTCTGAGGGTCACTCCCTGTGGCTTTGATTCCAACATCTGGGCTTTCAGTCACCCCTCCGGAATCATCCCTTCTCTTCCAAAGGGAAACTAAGTTTACGAATGACTAGGCCGCTCAGTCTACTTCCTGCCTCTAGGAGGGTAGGGGCAAAGGCCCTTCTCACTTCATCTAATCTGCCTATGTTTTTATAGGCCCTAGATGATAAAAACTCTGCCAGAGTAATTTTCTCTTTAAAGTTTGATTATAAAATGCCCCTCCCCCACCCCAAGCACATGTTTGCATGTTTGCTGCTTGGTCCTCAGATGACAGTTTTGAACAGGTAAGAAGCCTTTTGCACATGGGGCCTAGCTGGCAATCAGAGCTACGGGTGTGGGCTGTGAGGGTTACAGACAGGCTCCACTTCCCACCTCAGTTGTCTCTTCCCTGATTTGCCAGAATATAGCAAGCCAAACTGCACGCTCCAGCTGCCAGGGTCAGGAGCTGCTGCTCTAGGCTTTATGAGTGCCACACACCTCCAGTTGTGACCGCTGAATTACCTCCTGAACGGTAAATCGGAAATTTGGTATTGACAATGGTTGTGCAACCTTACAGATTTTTTTAATTTTTGTTTTGTTTTGTTTTGTTTTTTCAAGACAGGGTTTCTCTGTAGCTTTGGAGCCTGTCCTGGAACTAGCTCTGTAGACCAGGCTGGTCTCGAATTCACAGAGATCCACCTGCCTCTGCCTCTGCCTCCCGAGTGCTGGATTAAAGGCGTGCGCCACCACCACCAGGCTTCACATACCCCAAACTTTAAAAAGAAGTACACGCTATTGTCATCCTGTTTTGGATTTTAGACTCAAGCTAAAGCAAGGCTGGCGAGAGGGCTCAGCACGGAAAGGCGCTTGCCACCAAGACTGAAGACCTAAGTTCAATCCCCAGAACCCACATGGTGGAAAAAAAGGAACCTGATCCCACAAGCTGTCCTGGGACTGCCACATATGTGCTGTTGTACACATGTTCCCACAACATACATATTCACATATACAAATAGATACATAAATGTAAAAAGGAAAGGCATCGACTATGCATCTGAAATATTGGGATTGCTGTGTTAAGTATGAACGTGTCTCTAATTTTCCTGGAAGAGTTAAAGGAGACGCTGACTTTCTACACTATCTGTGCAGGCATTGCCTACATTTTGCAGAACTTTGTGTTACATTCGTAATTAGAACTGCACATGCTTTTCAAAGTTAGAGGCTCGTAATCCATAATCTTGTTCTAGCAATAACCTCTTGGGCAGTGCTGGATATAGAACTACATGCGTGCTCGTGGAGAGTGCTGCTACTGACTGCATCCCCAAACCCTTAGACTTTCCTTCTTCCTGAACAGTTTGATGGAAAACCACGCCGGGTGGTGTTACCAAAGTCCGCAAGCACTGGAATCACCTCGCTATCATTTCTGGTGTTCTTTATCAACACACAGTTCACACACTATCAAATTCACCCTCCCGAGTACATATTATGTACCTTTACATAAGGTTGTGCAACCACTGTCGCTATCAAACTCCAGGAAAGTTTTATTACCCCCAAGAGAAGCAGCAGGCTCATTAGCAGCCGTTCTCCGGTCCCTTCCCCTGGCTCCGCGTCCCGCTCCACACTTCACGTTAGGAGTAGCGTGTAGTACGTGGCCTGTTTCCTTCACAATGCCTTCAGACTTCATCCATGTGTAGCGTCTGCCACTTCACTCATTTAGGGGCCCAATATTTCATTTAGGGGAGCTTACGTTTCTATACATCCATCAATTAATGGACATTAGGCTGTTCGTGCCCCGCCCCCTTTTGGGCCCGTTCACACCACAGTCTGCACCAGATACACTTCCCTGAGGCTTTCACAGTGCATGTCATTATTATTCCTGTGAATGTGTGCAGAATCTGTGTTTGTGCCATCGTGCATGCGTGGAGACCAGAGGACAAGTTTCAAAAGAGTTGATTTTCTCCTCCCACTGCAGCTTAGTTCCAGGGATCAAACTCTGGCCTCCAGGGCAAATGCTTTTTACCTGAGCTCTTGCCTGCCTGTGGCACCCAACTCATACAGGCACACCTTAGGGAGTAGCTCTCAGTACAGTGCTTCAGAAAGTTCTGGCGTCTTCCCAGAGTGCTTTTCTAACTTTCCACACTGTGGAGGTATGCCTGGGGAGAAGATTGCCATGCGCATATATTAGAGAAGCTCGATCATTATAATTCCTCTCACTCGCGTGTCCCCTTTGCTGTGGTATTCTCCCAGCCGAGCTAATGCCAACGGAGCAATGGGAACTTAAGCTTTCTGGCTACAAGCGAGAGCAACCAGCTCTGACAAACTTAAGAAGGAACAGCCAGCCAACTGTGGTTCCTGCCCTCTAGTCCCATCATTCGGGAGGCTGGGAAAGAAGACTGACCTTAGTTTAAGACTGGCCTGGGCTACCTAGCAAGACCTTGCGTCAAAAATTAAAATCTTTGTTGAAAGAAAAATGTGAACGATTCATAGACTCAAAACAATCTGGGGAAAATGTCCAAAGGGCAGGGGAGTATTCTATTAAAATATCCAGGGATGTCGGTAGTTCCCAATACACAGATCACAGCGCTACATCAGTTCCAAGTGTTTTGCCCTCTCGTCTCCCACTATTTTTTCCCCAAGAGGAAGAACTTCCAATTGGCCTGGTTGTGATGGGATAGCATCCTTTGACCAGGGGGGCTTTGAACCGTGACTGACAGCCCCACCAAGTGTGCAGTGGGGGAAGGGCTTCTCCAAAAGACAGCGATAGAAAGCTGATAGAGGAAAACAACAGATGTCCCCTGCATTCCAACCACGGGTTGCCAAGCAACATCTTCCCACGTTTTAAAATACCATATACGATTTTTAAATGCTTCTGCCTCACATAATATGATTATTTCAAAGGCAAACAAAAGACACACTCAGCTCCTTCCAAAAAGACACAGCCCATGCCCAGGAACGGCAGCCATTCTTCCCCACACACCCCAGGGTCGGTCAGGATCCTCCTCCATCGTAACTTGTGGGCAGATGACAGATTTAACCAACACCAGCCCACAACACACGCAATTCTAGGGCAAGAGAAGGATAATTAGCTTTTTGGGAGGCATGGGGGTGGGGCGGTGGGAAGGGTTTGAGACAAGGTTTCTTTGTGTAGCCCTGGCTAACCTGGAACTCACTCTGTAGATTAGGCTGGCCTCAAACTCAGAGATCCATCTGGGATTAAAGGCGTGTTCGCCATCACCATTATTCCCTTTTAAATATATCTAACTTTATGCACAGTATTATATATATATATATATATATATATACATATATATATATATATTTAAACTAAAACACACAAATAAAAGAAGTCATAATACATAGTAAAAGAAGTGATAAGCTCCCCATTTACAGTTTCTTTTTTTGTTTTGTTTTGTTTGGAAGGGAGGTATCCTTTTTGGGCTGGCCTGGAACTCAGTATGTAGACTAGACTGGACTTGAACTCACAGAGATCCTCCTGCCTCTGCCTCCAGATGGTTGGAATTAGAAGAGTGTGCCACCACACCTGGCTTTGTTTCTGTTTTCGTTGTTTTATAAATTATATAATGTGGGGAGGGAGGAAAAGCGTGCACATGAGTGCAGTGCTTCCATAGGCCAGAAGAGGGCAGCAGATCCTTTAGAACTGAAGTTAGGAACCATTGCAAGCGCCCCCGCATCCCCCCACCCAGTATGTGGCTGCTGGGAATCTTACTCAGGTCCTCTGGAAGAGCAAAAAAGCGCTCTTGACTGCTGGGACATCTCTCTAGCACCTCCTCCTGGCATTTGTAATTCTGTACTCCCATTCCCAATCCATACTGTCTGGCCATTAACTGGCCAGCACCTCATTTGATTTAGTGCATTGCCAAGTGGTTTGTGGAACTCGGCCATCTCCTGATATTTACAACCTTGTGTAGCATTCTCCGGCTTGAAGTAAACCCTAGAATATTTCCAAATGTTGGAATAGCATTGCTGGGTCTTCTCCTCTCACACCCAGCCTGGAGTTTAGTTGCATTCATTCTGGACCCTGGAGAGTCTTCTGCATTAGAAATCACTTCTGTATCTCTCTCTCTCT
>NC_022016.1:61638788-61642910 GCF_000317375.1 Microtus ochrogaster | reverse complement strand
AAAAAAAAAAAAAAAAAAAAAAAAAAAAACTGTATAAATGTGATCCAAATGTGTCCACCACTAGCTATCTCTTTTTAGCCAGTGTGGAACAAGGAGTTTTCCAACTTGTCTAATCTATGGGATTACTGAAGTTGGAAGACCCGAGTGTTTACTTTTCTACCTTTCAACTGGAAAGAAGGATCCAGAAGAGCTGGAGCTCACAGTCATGTCCAGGTGGCCTATCACTGTGCCTGGTGCACAGAAGGGTTCACTAAAGGTTAGAGAATGAATAAGTAAAACAAGGAAGAAGAAATGACATAGCCGGCTGGACATTGTCTCTCGTTAGAGAAGAGAAGCACATTTTCGCACACGAAGGAGACTATTATATTAATCAGCTAAATGAGTAACGGGAAGGCCCACAGCAGACTGCTGTCCCCAGGACGGTTCTCTTTCAGAACCGCTGGTATTTATCCTTGAGACTTGCCTTCCCAATATCATCGTTTAAATTACAAATCAAGTAATCCTGAGTTTGCTTCTTATACTTGTTTTGTTTTGTTTGTTTGTTTAAGATTGAGAGAGCTTCCAGGGGAAGTGGAATTTGGCTGTGTTGACTTAGTTATAATACTGACTGGACGTGAATGTCTGCATGCTAGGGTAAAAGGAACAGAATTTACCTGCACACATATGCTCTTTGCATTGGTAATTCCAGAGCCCACTCCTGGACTGACCTGAAAATTCAAATTGTTTAGAGTCACATCCCACAGACTAGGGCATTTGAGCTGGTCAGTTTCGTGATCAAAAGAAATTCCTGAGTCTGGAGAGATGACTCAGGGTTAGGAGTGCCTGCTGAACAGGAGTTCAGTCCCCAGAACTCATAAAGAGTCTCTGTAGCTCCAGTTGTAGGGGGTCTGATGCTTCTGGCCTCCACAGGCGCCTGCATAGACATGTACATACCCACACACAGATACACATACCCACACACAGATACACATGTACATACCCACACACAGATACACATACCCACACACAGATACACATACCCACACACAGACACACATACTCACACACAGATACACATACCCACACACAGACACACATACCCATACACAGATACATGTGCACGTACCCACACACAGACACACATACCCACACACAGACACACATACCCACACACTGACACACATACCCACACACAGACACACATACCCACACACAGACACACGTGCACATACCCACACACTGACACACATACCCACACACTGACACACATACCCCAACACTGACACACATGCACATACCCACACACTGACACATGTGCACATACCCACACATAGATACACGTGCACATACCCACACACAGATACACGTGCACATACCCACACACAGACACGCATGCACATACCCATACACAGACACACTTGCACACATTACTGAGCAATAAATCTTTTTTAAAAAGGAAAAAAAGGTTTGGGTTTTTGCTGTTATTGTTTTGTAAAGCTGGAAGCAATGATGTAGCCTACAATCCTAACACTGAGAAGTCTGAGGCAGGGTGATTTTTAATTTGGAGGCCAACCAAAGCTACACTGGAAATGAGATCTCTCATTTTGGGGAGTGGGGAAGAGGAGGTTGAATTGATATTTTTCTTTTATACATATTTGTTTTTTAAAAAAGATTTACTTATTTTATTATGTACACAGTGTTCTGCCTGCATGTATCCCTGCAGGCCAGAAGAGGGCACCAGATCTCATTACGGATGGTTTTTGAGCCACCCTGTGGTTGCTGGGAATTGAACTCAGGACCTCTCAAAGGGCAGTCAGTGCTCTTAACCTCTGAGCCATCTCTCCAGCCTCCAAGATATCTCATTTTTTAAAAGAGGTTTATTTATCTGGGGACTCTGGAGAGACAACTCAGCAAGTAAAAACATTTGCTGGTCTTGCAGAGGATCAGGGTTCAGTGCCCAGCACCCACATAGTAAGTCCCGTTCCAAAAGACCAATTAATTGCTCTCTTGTGGAAAATGGAAACAAAATGCACTGTCCTTTCTATGAAATGGCTAAATAAAATAAAACTCCATTTTAAAACTAGCGAGGACACTTGGCAAAAACCCGAATGTCTGCAGGGAAAGCACTCCTGGAAGCATAAATATGTGCTCAAGGCTGTATCCTGTTCTCGAAACTTTCCAAGGCATATCAGCTTATCAGCCTTGAGTTAGCCTGTCCGCTGAGTGGCTGAGTGCTCCCTTCTCAGAGTGAGGCTCAGGACGCTTTTCATTAGGAATAAAAGAGATTGCTTTATGTTTTGTGAGCGTTTGCCAGCATGTTTGCATGCTCACCACATGCCTGTCCCACTGTGGCCAGAAGGGGGCAGCAGATCTCCCGGAAGTAGTAGAGAAGGTTGCGAGTTAGTGTGTGGGTGCTGGGAACTGAACCCAGGTCCTCTGTTCTCAGAATAGCTGAGCCAGCTCTCTAGCCCCAACTCCTCTCTCCGTAAACAAATAGGACGGGAGGGGGGGGGAGGGGGACACGGGACTTAGCTCAGTGATAGAACAGTTCCCAGACTACACAAGGCCTTGCTGAACAATATTAGCACACCAGAACTTCCTGTCTGTCCTTTACCACCCATTGGCCAACTTTCTCTACCCCCACTTCTCCAAAAGAGAGCTTTTCTGGAGTTTACTTTAGAAACAACGTTGAGGCCGGGCGGTGGTGGCGCATGCCTTTAATCCCAGCACTCGGGAGGCAGAGGCAGGTGGATCTCTGTGAGTTCGAGACCAGCCTGGTCTACAAGAGCTAGTTCCAGGACAGGCTCCAAAGCCACAGAGAAACCCTGTCTCGAAAAACCAAAAAAAGAAAAAAAAAAAAAAAAGAAACAACCTTGAGCTCTTTTTCCCCTCTTGTCCCTCCGCCTCCACCCTGCACCTCATTCATCATTACTCCGTGGGCGCTTCCTTCCAAAGGTACCCAGAATCTGTTTCCCGGAAGTCCTCAGTACCAAGACTAAACCCCGGCACCTCTCGCCTCCACTACCCCAACCCATCCACCGGCGTTCATTCCTGTTCCACCAGGAACTCTCCGAACCGCAGCCAAGATCAGAGCACATTAGGTCCACCATAGGCCTGTTTGAGAGGTAGCAGGTACACTTAGCCCCGCCACTCCAGGCTGCAGCACAGAAGCCGGGAGGCCGTCCCATTAATGATCTAGTTATCTATTTATTAGCTGCCGCGGTGAAACCAAGATCTCATGCATGCTAAGTATAAAATCCTTTCTCTACCACTGAGCCATACTCCCAGTCCCCATGAAATGAAATAAAAAAAAGGTCGGGCAGGGCGATGTTGTTGCTATAGGAAGTTATAAATAGCCTAGCTTGGCTCTTCTCCACGCTGCATTGTACGCTGCGAACAACTTCTGAGCAATCAGTGTGAGAACGCTTGGAAAACAGTCATAGTAACCCGGATGTTTTCCAGATAGGTTCCTGCCATGTCCAGTTGCTTCTCTCGTTTCAAAGTCGGCCTTTGATGGACTAAAGAGGCTGGATTCTGTGACCCGGCTGCTCTGATGTTATGCCATCCATTCAGCAAACATGAATGCCATGGCCTTTGGTTCTTTTCCATGCTGTCTTCCAGAAGAATAGATGGCCAGAAATACAGTGGGCCGGAAGAGACTTTCTAAATCTCGGGCAGACTTGGAGGCATACTTACTGTGAAACTCGCGGAGTCTAATTTATGACCCCTTTCTGTGTGACACCCTTCCAAGACCATGTACTTAACTTTGTATTCATATTTTTAATGTTTTCTTTTTCTTTTTTTTTTTGAGACAGATTCTTACGAACCCTTGGCTGACCTCGACTTACTATGTAGCTGAGGATGACCTTGAACTCCTGGTCCTCTTGCCTCTACTTCCCAAGTGCCAGGATTACAGGTGTGTACCACCAAGCCAGGCTTTATGCAGTGCTGAGGATTGATTTCTCAAACCCAGGGCCTCATGCATGCTACACAGCACTCTGTTAACTGAGCTATGTCTCCGTTCCCTGCGCTCATTTATTGTATGTGTGCACATGGTGTGTATGTAGAGGGGGCTTGTGTGTCACAGCATGTATGTGGCGGTCAGGAGGGCAACAGATTTGTACAGATGGTTTCTCAGCTGCT
>NC_022016.1:61636859-61638522 GCF_000317375.1 Microtus ochrogaster | reverse complement strand
CTTCTCCTTCTCCTTCTTCTTCTCCCACTTCTTCTTCTTTTTTTTTCTGACCAGGATCTCACTAGATAACCCTATCTACCCTGAAACTTGCTCTGTAGACCAGGCTGATCTTGAACTCACAGATCTACCTGCCACTGCCTCCCCAGTTCTGAAATTAAAGGTGTGTCCCGCTTCCACCTTTATGTGGGTTTCAGGGATCTAACTGGTCACTCGGCATTTGCAGCAAGCGCTCTTACCTTCTGAGCACCTCACTGGCCCCCAGTATTCTTTTTCCTTTAAAGAAAATGTCCCGCTTGGCTGGAGAGATGGCTCAGCAGTTAAGAGCACCGGCTGCCTTCCCAGAGGAGCTGAGTTTGGTTCCCAGCACCTCTGTCAAATGGGTCGCAACTTTCTTTGTAACTCAAGCTCCAGGGGATCTGAGGCCTCTGGTCTCTGAGGGCACCGGCACTCAAGTGCACATACCCACATATGGTCGCACATGCCAACAGATAATTAAAACCAGTATGGGCTGGAGAGATGGGTTGGTGATCAAGAGCGCTTGCTGCTCTTTCCAAGGACCTGGGTTTGATTCCCAGCACTCATGTGGCAGCTCACAACTGTCTGTAGTTCCAATTCCAGAGGCTCCTCCTCCTCCTCTGACTCTTCCAGTCTCCATGGGTGCACGTGGTACACAGATAGACATACACTCAAAACACCTATACCTGTAAAGTAAAAACTTATTTTTTAAAAAATCGACCCTCTTCCCAGGCTGTGCGGCTGCTCCCAGGAACAGGAAATTGAGGATCTGAGCAGTAGGGGGACACAGGGGGAGAGAACAGGGAGTGGAGTCCCCGTGGCTCTCCAACTGCTTGCCGGAGAGTTATCAACCCTCTGAGAACTCTGAGAACTCTTCATCCTTCCAGGTCATTTGGCAACCACGCCTTAATTCAGCAAACCCAAAAAGGGCTTGCTAAGAACTCTAAAAGATGTTACTGGGCCTGGTGGGCATGCTTTTAGTCCTAGGACTTGGGAGGCAGAAGCAGGCATATCTCTATGAATTTGAGGCTAGCCTGATCTGCAGAGCGAGTTCTAGGACAGCCAGGGCTACACAGAGAAATCCTGTCTTGGGGAAAAACAATCCTGAAAGACTACAACATTGCTAAGGCCCCGTTAAGAAAGGTGGTTTTTTTTCCCCCTTTAATATATGTATTTTGCCTTCATGTATATCTATGCGCCGTGTGCATGCAGATCCCGTGGAGGCCAGCAGGGCGTGGAGGATCCCCTGAGACTGGAGTTAGGGCTGGTTAGCAGCTGCACTGAGCCATCCCTCCTGCCCCATTTCTAGATAGCTTTTTTGTTAGCGCACTGGCCTCGTCTCTACGGAACAGTGAGAGCAGTGTGCAAACAGCAGATGCACTTGGCCTACTTCCTTCCCTCTTACCTGGAATTGTGATTCACTGATGTTTGGCGTGATGCAGTCAAATACTGCGGTACACAGGGAGACCTCTGGCTTCTTTAGCTTGCTTGTAACTGAGGCCTTTTGCTTCCGGCTCCACTCCAATTTCTTTTCTTTTCTTTTTTCTTTTTTTGGTTTTTCAAGACAGGGTTTCTCTGTGGTTTTGGAGCCTGTCCTGGAACTAGCTCTTGTAGACCAGGCTGGTCTCGAACTCACAGAGTCCACTCC
>NC_022016.1:61634949-61636399 GCF_000317375.1 Microtus ochrogaster | reverse complement strand
CCTGCCTCTGCCTCCCGACTGCTGGGATTAAAGGCGTGCACCACCATCGCCTGGCCTCTACCCCCATTTTTAAGTAAAAATTACCCCCAAGTAATTGTACTGTCATGGTTTGAATGAGTGTCTCAAAAATGTCCTGAAGTTATGGGCTTTGATCCCCACAAAATGGCAACACTGGGGAGATGGTAGTACCCCTTGGAGGCAGGGTCTTCTGAGAACTATTGAGGGGGTACCCCAGCTGCCTCTCTTTCTCTTGAGGTGAATGCAGTTCGGTCCACTGCTCACTCCTGCCATGTGCACTGTCCTCATCAGAGACTCACCCAGTCTCAGGGTGGTACCTCCAGAGTTGGGCACCCAGTCACAGTTAGCGTCTGATGGCCACTTGACACAACTCGAGTCACTTGAGAGTTACCTCCGTCCGAGGGGCCCATGGACAAGTCTGTGGGCGTTTTCACCCTGTTGGGTTTTGATTTTGATTTGCTCTTATAACTGTGCCCTGATTTCTCCCTCTGGGAATAAGGAAGCATGTAATGTATTCTGGATGTTACAAGTGTGTGTTCCAGACCAGCTGGGGCTACATAGCGAGACTCTGTCTCCAAAAATAAATAAAATAAAATAAAAATCACAAGGAAGGCGTGCAAGACCCTGTCTCAAAATAACAACAGCACCAACAAGCAAAATCCCAAACCTAAGCTAACTAACTTCACTCCTTTCTGTGCTTTAAGGAGTGGCAAATTAAAGTGTTCATTTAGAGAGACTTTGATTCCAATGTAAAGAAAAGTCAGTACACTCCTCATTAAACTCGACGTGCAGGAACACCTGTCTTTTCCAGCAGTCATCACCACAGCCTGAGCTGCTAGTCTGGCTAAAGCTCACCCTCCCAACTCTGCTTGTCCTGTGCTTCCTCTATAACGAGTTGTACAGCCTACCTAGAGAGTCACCAGGAAATGACAGCGCTGAATGAGACCGCCTCGGCTGGGTTTCTTGGTCGACTCACCGTGAGCTAGATGACATAGCATGAGAGAGGATGCTTCCCACTAACCACAAGACTCGACTCAGTGGCCAGAGTTAGCAGGGCTAAGGTCTGAACCGGGGAACTCTTCATTGATCTGCATGCCAGAGTGAAATAAACCTGGACTGCAGAAGGCAATCCTAGGACGGGGATGGGAGCAGAGGAAAGGGAAATCAGGTGATTCTGAGAGATGGGGAAGTGTGCAACTCTAGAGTACCTAGGAAACTGGGAGGAACTTTAAGATGGAGTTCCTCCTGCTGCGAAGTCTAAGTATACCTATTACAGACATTGGTTTCAGACTGAGACGGGCTTGCAGGAAGCTTTGGGTTTGAGCCACACAAACAGACAAATGACTCTTCATTTTTCTTTCCCTCGGCCTCATATATTTTTTTTACTTATTTATTAGGATTTATTTAGTTTTATTTTACTAATGGGATTTTC
>NC_022016.1:61631135-61634399 GCF_000317375.1 Microtus ochrogaster | reverse complement strand
AAAAAAAAAAAAAAAAAAAAAAAAAAAAGGAAGAAAGTGAGTGAGCCTCAGGGAAGAACACACAGCCAACTGCAGAGTATTTGCCTGGCATAAGCAAAGTCTTGATTTCCATCCCCAGGCACCACAAGGAGAAAAAGAGACAGAATCTGAAAACCAGAAGGATGGCCCGAGAATGCAGTCGTCGGGAATTCAAGATTCTTACTAAGAACAGTGTGGAATCCCCCGCAGGGTTTAGGACTGGATTTGGAGCTGATTTGAAGTGACTCCGAAGATAAAGAGCTTTGCACATTCATAGGTATGTCTGCATATGAGGGCGGGTCCCAGGCCTCACCCCTGTTCTACCTCCAGTTGCCCCTTCTTCTGACAGGTGTTTCTTGCACTTGACAACAATGAGGACTGTCACGTGCGGTTGGCTGCTTAGCATAACCTTGAAGTCACACAACTGGTACCCTTCTTTACAGACAGGGAGAGACAGCACTCAGGGAGCAGACGCGCATTTATAACTTGCACCAGCCGCCCTATGGTATAGAGGTAGCCCTAATGCCACCAACTCTATCAGAACAGGAAGGGGAAGCCTGCACCTCCCACTTCTGGCCTATACTGCACCTCCTGGCCTCCTTTTCCCTGAAGGTTTCTACAACTCCCCGCTGGGGCTTCCTGCCCTAGCAGCCTGACTCCCAGAATTCGCAAAGTTGCCACTCTCACAAAGGACTCGGGACTTCTCTGCAAGGAAGAACAGTTTTTTTTCTTTGATCCCTGTCCTTTCAAATCGTGCTCTTTTAGGCCTGCTGGGAATACCGGGCAAGCCTATTGAAGAGTCAGGTACCTCTTAATGACTTCTCCCTTTTCTACACAATGGCACAAAGGCTCTGCCAAAGCTTTGAAACTAAACCCTGCGACTCCTCCAGGCTGTGCCTGCACCATTATATAACAAGGAGCCAGGAGAAAGGGAGAAGGAAGGGGTCAAAGCCTGTGGTTCCCTTGACTCCTTACCATTGTTTGTGTTTGCTGATTAACAGGTGCGCAGGGCTCAGGGAGGGTCTCTAGCTTGCCTGTGGTTACACCCCTACTGGCTTGTGAGCTGGGAGTCCATCAAACTTAGACCCTCGAATGTGCAAGGCAGTCTCTCCACCATCAAGTCCCAGCCCCAGCTAAGGTCTAGATTGGACCGATCCCTGTCTACGCCCTGCAACCGACCCCCTACCTAGTGAGTGTTTCCTGGGAAGGGGGCTGGAGCAGAGGTCCAGAGGTGTGTCTTAGTTCTGTTTTATGCTGCTGTAACAGAATTCCTGGGACTGGATAATTCATAATGAATCGAAATTGATTCAGCCTATGGATCTGGAGCTTGGGCAATCCAGGATGCTGGGATCACATGTGATGTGGGTTTAATATGGTGAAAAGTGCCACTCAGTAAGAAAATACGAGAAGACCAGGCCTGCACTGACGGCACACCTGCTCCTGTAATACTGTTAATACATTCGTGGCAGTTTTGTCCGGGAGACATCTAGTTAAAATTGTTTACTTATTATTGGTGTGGGGATGCGTGAGTGTGTTGGAAGGATGCATGTGAAGATCAGCGGATATTAAAAAGTCAACTTCCTCCTCCCGTCTTCTCAAGGGCTCTCAGGAATCAAACTCGGTCCTCAGGCTTGCATAGCAAGTACCTTTGCCCACTGAGCCATCTTGCCAGCCTTTTAAGGGCCCACATCACTTGAACACATCAAGAATTAAGTTTCTTTCTTGTTTTGTTTCGTTGTTTTTGGTTTTTCATGACAGCGTTTTTCTGTGTAGCCCTGGCTGTCCTGGAATTCACTCTATAGACCAGGCTGACCTTGGATTCTAAGATCTGCCTGTCTCTGTGTCCTGAGTGCTGGGATTAAAGATATCGGCCACCAAGCCTGGCAAGAAATGAGTTTCTAACACACAAATTTTTGTGACACATTCCTGCTGTGGCAGGGTACTAGGAGACCTAGGGTAGCTCTGTGCCTGTACTCCAGATTGGAGAATAGGGCCAAACTGCCCTGACCTGCTCAGCTGGGACTCCATGCTTGTGTAACTAAGGAAAAGGAAGAACACTTAGTAATAATAGATTTGGGAAGTATTTTGAAGAAAAAAAAAAGAGAATCTCCAGCCAAAGATATTTGTTAGCGTTTGGGAATCAGGAAGTACAGAGGTCATGAGGCCCAACCACCAATGAGCTCATCTGCCAGAAACACCAAAGTGGGTGATTCATGCTAACGCCTGGAGGCTGCACCCTAATTCCCGGCTGCTGAAAGCCTCGACTTCCTCAGCGATGGCAGAGTGGTGGTGGCTTCTGTTTTCCTTCAGGCCTTGACTCTCAAGCTGATGAAGGGAACATCATCCCTCAGAAAGCGCCTCGGTCAGGTGTGCACGCCGCGTCACAGTTGAGGCTGTGAGCCTCACGGCCTTCAGGAGACAGTCTGTGGCAACGGTGGGAGCCCGGCAAGTACAACTGGGTTGCAAAGGCTGAAGAGCAAACGCTGCTGGGACTGTCGAGTGAAGCACCGAAGACTGTCTCAGAGGCAGGCAGGCTTTCCGTAGAGGAGGGACACCTAAGCCCAAGAGGGTGGCTGCTGCAATTTCAACAGTCGGTCATAAAAACTATCTACACACCCAGGACAAAGAAGAAAAGTTGCATTATAGTAGTCTCTATTTCCATACGAAGTCACATGACCGTAGTTAGACTGTATAACTGACTTCCTCTCCTTCCTAGTCCGTATTCTCTTTGCCTTCAGCCAAAGTCACTTTAAGGACCAGGACTTACTGGCCCAGCCACTGGAAGAGCTGTGAGTGGCAGCAGAGAAAGGAAGCAGTCTCTAAAAAGAGATTATTTTTTTATGAATTTATAAATTTTCTTTTTATGAATGAGCTGTGTCAGCATGATTTTACCCCCCTCTGGGGGAAGATAATGGTGCAGAAAAGTAGTAATGTTAAAAGCAATGGCCTTGATCTTGACTGGGGAAGAAGGAAGAGATTCTAGTAAGCAAGCAGAAAGATTGGCCCAAGCTTGGAGCCTGCTTGGTCTCCCTGGAACACAGCGGGCAGAGCTCATGGGTAGAGGTCCTCTGGAAAGGGAGAACAGATGACATGATTGAAATGGGGAAATTCTGACTTCGAGGTTCTGTGCTTAAGAAAAATCTCTCAGGGGGCTGGAGAGATGGCTCAGTGGTTAAGAGCATTACCTGCTCTTCCAAAGGTCCTGAGTTCAATTCCCAGCAACCACATGGTGGCTCACAACCATCT
>NC_022016.1:61616877-61630670 GCF_000317375.1 Microtus ochrogaster | reverse complement strand
CTGGCCTTCAGGAATTCACACAGACAGAACATTGCATACATAATAAATAAATAAATATTTAAAAAAAGAAAAAAAGAAAAATCTCTCGGGTTGGGGATGCGGTTCAGCAGTAGATCACTCGACCAGCATACATGTGGGTCCTGGGTTCGGTCCCCACCCCCCAAAAGTAAATAAAAAAGAGAAATGACAAGTCTCTATGGAGATCGTGTGGGAATAGATTGAAGCATAAAGACAGAAGGCAAGGAGACTTTAAAGAGTCAAAGCAACCAGAGCCAAGAGTAGTCTAGACTGGAGAGGGAAGAGGGCGGCGTGAGAGATGACAGCGTGAGAAACGTGTGAGCTGAGCCAGATGGTGCCTGCAATGTTCCCTGTTTCACTCAGAGTGAGAGCCAACACCTTTTCCATGACTGCTCAGACCCTGGGCCATCTACTCCGCTTTCTGATCTTGACTTTAGTTTATCTTTATGCTCTTGTTTATTTTCTTTTTTTAAATGTATTTATTATGTATACAGCCTGCATGTATGTCTGCACACCAGAAGAGGGCACCAAATTTTATCATAGATGGTTGTGAGCCACCATGTGGTTGCTGGGAATTGAACTCGGGACCTCTGGAAGAGCACTCAGTGTTCTTAACCTCTGAGCCATCTTTCCAGCCCCCTCTTGTTTATTTTCTATTGGCCCATTGAGCCAACAGAAAAGCTCAGGTCTCCTGGGCTGGCCCACATGCACAACTATTGTCATCAACATGTCATGGAAATCTAGGCACGGCTTTGTGTATCTGATGGTGATGTCAGTGCCTCTGATGAAGCTGTGTGCAGTCTGTGCTAACTTACTTGTACAATGTTTTATACAGTTCACTAGTGTGAATGCTCACACATAGAGCTGTTTGTGGGTGTTCTCAATTTGTCCCTCCTGGTCCACTTTGTTCTTTACACCCCAGTCCCTGCCCTCAGAAACTATATTTAAGAACTCACTTGCCAGGGGCTTGCAGTTGGGTACAGTCAAAAGAGGTTACTAGTCCCCACCCTGTCCTCCCAGGCCTGTGGGCGGCAGAGACTCTCTCATGCCTCATCATTCCTTGCTGATTCCCATAACTTTGCCAATATTTTATGACAATACTCCCTTCATCACACAGATCTCAATCAGGCTGGATTTGAGTACACCATCTGTTTCCTGCCAGGCCCTACTTAACACAGTAGACACATTTATTATCTTTGCGTTTCATTTCAGAACAGTACTGAGCCAAGTTACAAAAAGACATGTTATAAAAAGGGGAGTTGGTCCAGAATGTGGAACATTTTACAGGTCAGTTGAAGTGCTTCTGCAGGAAACCAATGGTTTAAAAAATAACAAGGGAGAAAGAACTGCAGATTAAAGAAACTGCAGGGTTCAAGTCAACTCGCTGTAATATACAGACCTTTCCTAAATCTAAATCGGAACCAACTCAGCCATAACGCGACCTGAGGCACTCAGCAGTGACAGGGCTGGTCACTCAATAACACCAAAGAACTAACTTAAATCCTGTTAAACTTGCCGGGCGGTGGTGGCGCACGCCTTTAATCCCAGCACTCGGGAGGCAGAGGCAGGTGGATCTCTGTGAGTTTGAGGCCAGCCTTGTCTACAAGAGCTAGTTCCAGGACAGGAACCAAAAACTATGGAGAAACCCTGTCTCGAAAAATCAAAAAAAAAAAAAAAACTTGCCGGGCGGTGGTGGCGCACGCCTTTAATCCCAGCACTCGGGAGGCAGAGGCAGGTGGATCTCTGTGAGTTTGAGGCCAGCCTGGTCTACAAGAGCTAGTTCCAGGACAGGAACCAAAAACTATGGAGAAACCCTGTCTCGAAAAATCAAAAAAAAAAAAAAATCCTGTTAAACTTGACGTGGACACCATAGATAGGTAAGAAAATCGTCTATGCCTTCAGGGAGTGCGTACTGAGATATCAGAGGGAAGGAAGACAATGCCCAGGATTTGTTTTACAACATTGTAAACAAAGAAGCAGAAATCCTGAAAATGGGCGGAGTCTTAGTCACTTTTCTATTGCTGTGATTAAGACTCCATGACCAAGGTACCGTCTAAAAGAAAACATTTAATTTGGGGCTCACAGTTTCAGAGGGTTAGAGTCCATGGTCATCGTGGTGAAGAGCATAGCAGCGATAGGTAGGCATGGTGTTGGAGAGCAGGGGGCTGGAGCTCACAAGCACAAGGCAGAGAGGAAGAAAAGAGTGAGAGCTAATGGGAAATGGCACAGACTTCTGAAACCTCCCCAGTGACACACCTCCCATATGGCCACACCTCCTAATCCTTCCCAAACAGTTTCACCAACTGGGAACCAAGCATTCAAATATATGAGCCTATGGGGGCTATTCACATTCAAACCACCACAGGTGCAAGTACAGTTAAATATTGAATTCCGGTGTCCATGCCCATGAACACATTTCCTTCCGTTTTGTATGTGTGTCGTGAAAAATAGATTACAAACCAAACATTCCTTGATTGGATCTGAGGCTTACTCCAGCCAAGTAATGCATATCTCCGCCTATAAACCTAGTCAAAAGTCCGTGGCAGGGAAGATCCTGGGGGCATGGAAGAGCATATTGCTATTGTTTTGCTAGACATATATGTTATCAAACCACCTTCTAAATATTTATGTTTGTTCCCTGTCTTGTTAGGACTTCTATTTCTGTGAAGAGACTCCATGGCCACAAGAACTCTTATAAGAAAAACATTTAACTGGGGCTAGATCACAGGCTTAGAGGTTTGGTCCATTATTGCCATGGTGGGAAGCAAGGCAGCATGTAGGCAGATATGATGCTCAAGGAGGAGCCAAGAGTTCTACAGCCGGATCAGAGGGAAGCAGGAAAAGAAGAGACACTGGGCCCGGCTTGAGCATTTGAAACCTCAAAGCCACCGGGCGGTGTTGGCACACGCCTTTAATCCCAGCATTCGGGAGGCAGAGGCAGGTGGATCTCTGTGAGTTCGAGGCCAGCCTGAGCTAGTTCCAGGACAGGACCCAAAAGCTACAGAGAAACCCTGTCTCGAAAATCCAAAACAAACAAACAAACAAACAAAAAGAAACCTCAAAGCCCACCCCAGTGACACCCTTCCTCCAACAAGGCCATACCTCCTAATAGGGCCACCCCCTGATAACCAAGCATTCAAATCAATGAACCTCTCGGGAGCCATTCCTATCCTATTTAAATCAGTCAGTGCTGCCGGAGAAGCACATCTGCCCTGAACATCAATACAGACACGTAGGTCAAAGTGCTGAGGATGAGTGACCTTTGGATAGTTGGCCCTAAATGGGACATCTGCAGCAACAACTCCGCCAGGTTCCTGGAGGAAGAGGTGGCTGGGCAGAAGGTAAGAGCCAGAGGATGGGGGCGGGGGGGAGGAGCTTGTCAAAGGCTCTCTTCTGACATTGTGTGGCGTTCATGAACTCACGAATGTTACCTACACAAGTCTGAGACGAAGTCAAGCCCGCAAGATAGATCAGCCAACATCCTGGCGGGCAGCACTAACGGGACGCGGTGGTTATTTTAAGACAAAGGAGAAAACATGAGGGTGGAAAGGGGTGTTTTTGAGGGGTTGAGGGGTGTCCTAGGAACGCTGGAGGAGAAAGCTGGGGGTGGGAATGATCTAGAAACATTGTACACATGTATTAAATTATTCAGGAATTGTTATTCTAAAAACAGGAACTGAAGAGGCATTCACTACTCTTAAAGAAGACCTGGATTTGATTCCCAGCACCCACACGGTGGCTCCCTTCTTTCTGTAACTACAGTTCCAAAGGATCTGTTGCCCTTTTCTGGCCTCTGGAAGAGGCAGGCACACACGTGGTACACGTACATACATGCACGCTGGCAAATCCCACATAAGCATAAAATAACTTTTGTAAAGATATTCTAGAAACAAAAAGAAAAAGAAAATAAATTTACAAGATAAAATAATGTCCATTAAAAGGGACTTTGGTATGACAAAGTTGAAAGTCACCAGCAAACCAAGCAAAGAAACATGGATGAGAGAAGATACTTGAGACAGGGGCCTAGAAACTTCAAGTAGACGTCTGGAAAGATGGGAGGTGAAGCCAGGAGGCAGTGAGATTCTGAGAAGGTTGTGAAGGTAGGGTCTCCATGACAGAATTTGTGCCTTATAGCAAGTAAAAGGGAGATCAGAGGACTCGCTCTCTCTTCCTCCCTCTCTCCGCCCTCCCTCCTTATGGTAGCAGTTAAAGGGGAAGTCTAAACTGTAAGAGAATTTAGATCTGGGTAGGCACATGGGCATCTCACTGCCTTATGAAATTATATTTGTTTGTTTTGTTTTTTGAGACAGAGTTTCTCTGTAGCTCTGGAGCCTGTCCTGGAACTAGCTCTGTCCTGGAACTAGTAGACCAGTCTAGCCTCGAGCTCACAGAGATCTGCCTGCCTCTGCCTCCCAAGTGCTGGGATTAAAGATGTGTGCCACTACCACCCGGCTTGAAATTATAAATTTAATAGCATAAATTTTCCTTGAGACTGGGCCACTGGATTACACTTCAGATGTCAATATTAAAAAATCATAATATAACATTATATAATACACCATAAAGCATCATAACATAAATGTTAAAAAAAAAAGTAATTATTGGGCTGGAGAGATGGCTCAGTGGTTAAGAGCATTGCCTGCTCTTCCAAAGATCCTGAGTTCAATCCCGGCAACCACATGGTGGCTCACAACCATCTGGAATGAGGTCTGGTGCCCTCTTCTGGCCTGCAGACATACACACAGACAGAATATTGTATACATAATAAATAAATAAATATTTTTAGAAAAAAAAAGTAATTATTGCTTGCTAAAGTATGGGAACCTTGCTTTGTTTTCAACCTTTTCTCTACACCCAATGCTGAAAGTAGTGTTCTTTTCTTTCTTAAATTTTTATTTTATGTGTTCGAGTGTTTTGCCTGCATTTATATCTGTGTACTACTTGCATAGTTGGTGCCCAAGGAAGTCAGAAGAAGGCAGTAGATTCCCTAGGACTGGAGTTATAGACATTCTAGACCACCACATAGGTTCTGGAAGCAAAACCTGGGTCCTCTGCAAGAGTAACAAGTGCTTTTAACCTCGGAGCCACGTCTTCAACTCTCAACAAAACATTCCTGAGTAACTTAAGCATTACCTAAATACATGCCCAAATTTTACATATTCATGAGTCAGAAGACTCAACAGTAGTTAGATATCATTTTGTTTCCAAAATGGTCAATTCAATGCAATAGTCAATTGTTGACTGAGGTTTTCTGTCCTACCCAGTCCTGCAGTTGTTCAGTCCCAAAGAAATACACAGAGGCCTACATTAATTATAAACTGATTGGCCCTTTAATTCAGGCTTCTTATTAACTCTTATAACTTACATTAGCCCATAATTCTTGTCTGTGTTAGTCACGTGGCTCGGTACCTTATTTGGCGAAGCAGTCACATCTTGCTTGCTCTGTGTCTGGGTCATGGCTGCAGACTGAAACTTCCCTCTTCCCACAATTCTCGATGCCCCGTCTCTACTTCCTGCCTGTTTGCCCCACCTATACTTCCTGCCTGGCTACTGGCCAATCAGCATTTTATTGAAAATAATACAAGTGACATATCCTGACATCTTTTATCAAAGACCATTGTCCCACAGCATTCGTGGTGATCAATACAATAGTCAATCAAACTCTCAGCAGCCATATTACGTGTGTGTGTGTGTGTGTGTGTGTGTAAGATGACAAGCTTATTCCCAAGTGCATATAATCAAAGGACCCTGAAATCTACTTATTAGTATTTATTTATTTATTTATTTATTTATTTATTTATTTTTGGTGTTTCAAGACATAGAGTTTCTCTTTGTAACTCTGGTTGTCCTGAAACTAGCTCTGTAGACCAGGCTGGCCTGAAACTCCTGCCTCAGCCTCCTAGATGCTAGGATTAAAGGTGTGTATGTATCCCACTGCCAGGCAGACACTGAACATTTGTTTAAATAATTTTTAAAAATGAAATTAAGGTTTGGAGAGATGGCTCAGCGTGTGTGTGCGTGCGTGTGCGCGCACAGGCGTGCACACATGCTGAATATGTGCAGGTACCTGAGGAGGGTGTTGGAACTGGAGTTACAGGCCATTGTGATCTATTAACTGAGGTAATGAGAACTGAATTTCTGTTCTCTGCAAGATCAACAATCCCCAGGAAGGAATTTTAATCAGCATAACTATACTAGGGAGACACAGGCAATCAGCAGCTAGCCCTGCCTTCATGAGGGACCAAGATGAGCTCTCAGGTTATATAGACAAGGGACATAAGTGGCCAGGTGGGGGGGAGGGGTGACAAAAATCGTGCATCATTATGTCAATCTTGTCTGCTTGACTAGCATCAGGATTGGTCAGGCAGGATCCTATAGCGATAACAAAGTCATTGCCACGTGGGGTCCATTTCCACCAGCTACTGCTGTCCGTGAAGTCCAGAGTGACTGCCGAGGAGCAAAGGAGATGAGTAAACTGGAAACAGAAACGTCAAGTTTTGTTTTCACTCATTTACTGTACGTGTATTGGTGCTTTGGTCTGCATTTGTATCTGTGCACCACATGCACACGTTACAGACGGTGGTGAGCTGCCATGTGGGTGCTGGAAAACATACCTGGGTCCTCTGGAAAAACAGTTGGTGCTCTTAACCTCTAACCATCTCTCCAGCCCCCAGAAAGGCCAAGTTTTAAATCCTGCTTTTAGCCACAGGACATTTGTAGGCAGAGTAAAGAGTTGGTGCCTTTAGCGAAAGCAGACCCCGAGTCTGTGCATGTGTCTGAGTAAGAGCATGTGTTTCATGTGCACAACGGTTCCAGCACCAGTGTATAAACACACAGGGTATGAGGAACTTGCCAGGAAAGTGCCAAGTCCTGTGTTTTCAGCTGGGAGGCGGCTTCATGAAGAGTAATTGAGCTGTATGGTTGCAATTTATATACCTTCCTATATGTAAATTAAACTACAATAAATTTAAAAGTTTTTATTATGGGCTGAAGAGATGGCTCAGAGATTAAGAGCATTGCCTGCTCTTCCAAAGATCCTGAGTTCAATTCCCAGCAACCACATGATGACTCACAACCATCTGTAATGAGGTCTGGTGCCCTCTTCTAGCCTTCAGGCATACACGCAGAGTGAATGTTGTATACATAATAAATATTTAAACAAACAAACAAATAAATAAATAAATGTGATAGTTCTTTTAAAAAGTTTTTATTATAAAAACATAAATGCACAATCCCACCGCCCACACACAAACAGAATATTAAAACAAGTATCACCCGAAGAATAATAATAAATGATTTCATTTCTAGGAATGGTGGTCTGACTTGCAGTAATCTGCGAGTCTTTAATGGGATAGATGGAGGATGTTCTTGAGGCAGAAGCCAACTGTCAGATCTAGACACTGCGGGCAAGGCATGAGGAGATGCCCTAGTAACAGGGACCTTGAGTGAAAACTAGCTCCTCTTGGTCAGGAGGATGAAGTCTCTGGCTCCGTTGAACAGGTCCCTGACCTGGCTAAGGGAGCATTCTTTCTGAAGGTGGCTTCACCTGTGTTAGAGGTGTGATGGAGAAAGAATTGGTCCGTAATGAGATAATGTGCTTTTCCTTCCCAGAATTTCCACCCCTTGCACAGGACCATGAGGTTTAGCTGGGTCTCCTGCCTCAAAAAGGTATAACTAATCTTTCTTCTTATCTTCTGTTTGTGTGTTGGGGGGTGGGGGAGGGAGGAAGAGAGAGAGAGAGAGAGAGAGAGAGAGAGAGAGAGAGAGAGAGAGAGAGAGAAGGGTCTCTCTGTGTAACTCTGGCTGTCAGGGAACTTACTCTGTAAACCTCAAGCTCATAGAGATCCGCCTACCTCTGCCTCCTGAGTGCTGGGATTAAAGGCGTGCGCTACCACTGCCTGGCCTTCTGTATTTTTTTTTCTTTGAGTGCTAGCCATAGCCTAAGATAATTTTTCTGGTACCTTACTCGTACTTCTCCGAAGTCCTTGCCTCTGCCTGCCACGATATAGCTGACCTCCACTCTGGCTCACCTCAAGTGAGCTGCTTCTCCATCTTCCCCTCCTAGCTGTTGCCAAGATTTAGAGGTTTTTCTTTTAAATTCTGATAAAATTGCCCTTGGGCTTCCATTTGAGTCTGCTCTTAAATTCTCTTAGCAATGAGGCTAAAAACCCCAAGAGGGAGCCCTGATTTCCTGAGTATTAGTAACTCATAGGGGATTCCCCCCAAATTTTCAAGTCACAGAAATATGTGATACTCAAGACAGGAAGGTCTTTTCAACACCACCCAAAGACAAAAGTCAGCCTTAGACCATAAAGAGCTGTCTGCCAATGGTGTATGCAAATAGGCCCAACCAGCTACCAGGAAGGGATGTTTGATCAGGCGAAGGTCAGTTTAGACAGCCCAGGCCTCTTCCTTGGCCACTGGATCCATTTAAAGACTATAGAGCAGGATCAACTCCTCCCTAATGACCAAGCCCATTTGCTAGAAATCAGACTTCTGGGAATTAACTCAGAAGTCTGAGCCTTGAAGGAAATGAAGGGCTGAAGAGCATTAGGTTTTGAAAGTGGGGGTGGAGAGGGAGTCAAGGGGACACTAAGATGGGTTCCTGGGGAATAAGGAGATTCTTGGAAGAGTTATGAATGCCATGGACAGACAGACAGAGGGCGAGAGCATGGCAGGGGCTCTGAGATAGTTCAGGCTCCAGCTCCGGGAGACAGACAGTAGGTGGGTCTCTAGAGTGACGAACTAGAGCCTCAGCAGAGGACCGACCGAGCCCCCTAGGGATGGTAGTACTTCACAGCAAGAACACAGAGCCAGACTCTCTGAGTCCCAGGCAGGAGGCAGGATGTGCTATGCTTGTGTCCCCTTTGATGTTGGAAAGAAGTTCGGGGTGGCAAGGAAAGAGAGTAGTCAGGGAGCAGAGGCAGGCAGATCTCTCTATGAGTTCAAGGACAGCCTGGTCTACTTGGGGAGTTACAGTCCAGCCAGAGCTACATAGTGAGACCCTATTCTGTCTTCAAAGAAACAACGGTGCAGACTTGCTCACTCACTGTGGGGAAAGGAAACCCACAGACGGAAAATACCCTTGGTTTTGATTCCAACGGAGTCTTTCCTGCTTTGGCTGGGGTCTGACCTCACAGTCTTTCCTGATTGACTAGTTTTAAAAGAATCTGAGCAAAGAAAACGAAGGAAATCAGGAAATCAAGTCAGACAGTTGAGTCCTGAGAATACAGCAGGGGCTCTGCAATATAAATTTTACTGGGCGGGGGTATTAAAACATTTATACGAAGGTATTACGAGGTGGGTAGATAAAAAGATTTGAATTCATGCTATAAACTAAATGCTTTACAGTGTTTGACAGAAGTGACATTACTGACAGTTAGCGTTTCTTACAACATTAACGCACTTCCCAGGTGAGAATTCTGGCGCCAGGATCATCTCACGGCAGAGTTTTAGTGGGAGCCTGAAGGTATCTGATGGGGGTAGAGACACTGCTGCATAACTGTGGTCTAAGCACAGACATTAAAAGTCAAAGGAAACTCCAATTCCTCAGACTCCAAAATGCAGCCCAAATATCCAGAAATGAGCTCAACTTGGATTATCGGAGGATTCCTGGTGGTTAAATAAAAGCCAGTGTACCTCAGGTCTTATGAAGCCAGCTCCTGACTGTGAAAGGAGTCATTTCCCTTACCTCCGGCCGCAGGGACATGCGCCTACCCGTGGCACCTGTCAGCATATTAGAGCTCATGGCCTCTAAGCTCCTTCAGTATCGCAAGTACCTGTTATACATTTCAAAGTCCATGCTAACATCCTAGCCCTTCTTACTGAAAGGAAGGAAGGGAGGGAGGGAAAGAGGGAGAGAGGGGGGAGGGAGGGAGGGAGGGAGAGAAGGAGGGAAGGAGGAAGGAAGGGAGAGAGGGAGGGAGGAAGGGAGAGAGGGAGGGACGGAGGGAGAGGAAAGAAGCAGGACCACTCCTCAGTACAGTAGAGAAGAAAATTTGTTATAGATATTGTGGGAGAGCATATTCAGAGGCAGGGACACCAGGGAGAGTCCAGAGTGGACATGACCAGACTGAGTTATACCATGTGAGAAGAGGGGGGAGGGGAGAGAGGAGAGAGAGGAACCAGGCAAAGCAGCTTGGAGGCCCAAAGGTACAAGGGGAGTGGGGTAACCAAAATGGTTGAATTATATAGGGAAGGGAGTTCAGGGCAGGGGGCAGGTATGCCATCCAGGAGGTCTCTGTCACAGGTAGGGACTGAGGGATGCAGGGAGAATCTAGCAGCCGGTCCTTTGTTGAATAGGCACCGGGGTCATTTGTTCCAGGCTTGAAACCTACCATTTATCTTCTCCCCTATTCTAACCTTGCCCTCTGCTCCTCATTCTCTTTATAGACCCGCTATTCTTGCTGTGCTCTCTTTGCTTTGCTCCAGAGTCTTCTGCTAAGCTATCTCTAGTCTCTCTTCCCTGCTGTTTCCCCTCTTACAGAAAGCCCTGGTTGGGACCAGTCCGCTTCTTTCTTCTGTGCTCTGGACTCTTCCAGATGCCTCTGGCTGTTCTTTCTCATCTCTACAGTAAAAACCTTTCTTCCAACCATACATGGATCACTCATGTTTCTACACAGGCCAGATTCCAACATCTTACAAGTAAAACACAACACAATGTCGTGCTTGGTGCTCAAGGAAATAGCAGAAACATAAAAATTCTAGTGAAAGAAGTAGACTTTCCCCAAAACTATCTGACATTCTATTCTGCTTCTGCTCCCCTTCCCCTCTCAGAACCTGGAGGTGCTGGGGTTTTCCAGATTCCGGGAGTTCCTGAAGGAAAGGTGTTAGGACAGTGGTTGCTGTGACTGTCCTGAAAGTTGAGAGCCCCAGAGGCTCCGAGTTTTGTACCCCCTAGGAAACCACCAGGAAGGCAGAGAATCCTGTCTCCCTCCACTTCCATCTCCTGTTCCTTTAGGATATCTCAGATTCTTCTCAAGCCACTTGGCCACATTGTATCACCTAGGTGGCAAGGACCTGGCACACCCATCCCAAGCTAGTTTCGAAAGGATTTCTGGCTGGGCGATGGTGGCACACGCCTTTAATCCCAGCACTCGGGAGGCAGAGGCAGGCGGAGTTCGAGACCAGCCTGGTCTACAGAGCTGGGTCCAGGACAGGCTCCCAAGCCACAGAAAAACCCCAAAAAAAAAAAAAAAAAAAAAAAAAAAAAAAAAAAAGTATTTCTGTCAACGGAAAGGCAACTTCCCTGGAAGGTGAATAGTCAGGACTCACCCAAGGCCAAGCCTCTTTAGAGCCCACACCTCTCCCGGAACCAGCCTGAGGCCACAGCAATTAGAGACTTCCTTGATTGCTCTGTAGATAGGAGCCCGGTCCAGTCCACCCTGGAGGAGAAAGGGGCTGGACTCTAGAATCTGGAGTTAGATCTGAACACACAGTCCCTCACTGCTTCTTATCTTTCTTTCTCTTTTCCCTGACTCCTATTGCCAGGCACTGATTTATATCCTAAGGACAATTTTCCTAGACCTTGCTCTAAGGAGCTCACACTCCTTGTGCAATTGATTTTCATTTCTTTTCCTGTCTGTGCCCTAAAGTCTCCACAAGTAACAAATTAGCAAATACTAGACTGTTGATCTCTGGAGAAACATGAGGTTAGATTCCTGAAAGTCTCTGCTAGTCACATCATTGCCAATTGATCAATGCATAACATGTGTGCTTCTATTTAAAGACACTATTGAACAAGTATTGTCGACTCATTGATTTCATGCCTGAATGAAGCTTCGCACACGAATTCTCTCTGTAAGGCATTATCACCAGCTTCTTGTCAACAGCCTTTGATATTATGGTTGAGAGCCATTTTAAATAGTGAACTCATCCAGAGGAGCACAAAGATGCCAATCACACCATGGCACTAAACAGACCACACATAGAACAATGGTGAACATCATGGGTCAGAAAGAAAGAACTCAAGAGAATGCCCTTTTCTATTGTAGCTTATTACAAAGGTCAGGTGTGTCTAGTTGCCACTCAAAAGTCAGTACACAAAAATGTCATGTTCTTTCTCATGTGCGTGTATAAAACGTGAGAATGTGACCACCCCAAGGTGTGGCTGGGGAGGTGTCTTAGTTAGGGTTTACTATTGCTGTGGAGAGACACCATGTCCACAGCCACTCTTAGAAGGAAAACATTTATTTGACTGATGTGGAATGTCTTTCTGTACACTATGAATATGTGTGACTCTCATTGGTTGATAAATAAAACTACTTTGGCCTATGGCAAGGCAGGATAGAGCCAGGTGGAAAATCTAAGCAGAGATACAGAAGAAGGGTAAAGTCTAGGAGATGCCCTTTAGCCACCCATAGGACAACATGCCAGCAGACTGGTAATGCCACAGCTATGTGGCAATACACATATTAATAGAAATGGGTTAACTTAAGTTGTAAGAGTTAGTTAGTAGGGGGGCTGGAGAGATGGCTCAGTGGTTAAGAGCATTGCCTGTTCTTCCAAAGGTCCTGAGTTCAATTCCCGGCAACCACATGGTGGCTCACAACCATCTGTAATGAGGTCTGGTGCCCTCTTCTGGCATGCAGACATACACAGACAGAATATTGTATACATAATAATAAATAAATATTTAAAAAAAGAGTTAGTTAGTAATAAGCCCAAGTCATTGGCCAAACATTTCTAAGTAATATTAAGCTTCAGAGTGCTTATTTGGGGACTGATAAGCAGGAGAGAAACTTCCAATTATAATTGAGGGTGACTCGATTACAGTTTCAGAGGTTCAATCTATTATAATCCTAATATATAATATAATCTGCTTGTACTGGGAGCAAGGCAGTACAAGCAGACGTGATGCTGGCGCTGAGAATGCTACATCTTGCAGGCAACAGGAAGTCAACCAACTGTCACACTGAGACAAGCTTGAGAAAAGAGATCTCAAAGCCTGCCCTCCACAGTGATGCTTTTCCTCCAACAGGGCCATACCTTCTTTGTGGGTGCCACTCCCTTTGGGGGCCATTTTTTTCAAACCACAGAAGGGAAAGTTTTTATTATAGATATGAGGGAGAGTACGGTCAGAGGCATCTGGAAGAGTCCACAGCAGGGAGAGAAAGTAGTAAACTAAACCAGGCAAGCACATGGACTATTGGGGGGAGGAGGAGCAAGAGCATTGAGGAGAGGAAGACGAAAGAGAGGAAGACAGAAGACCAAGAGAGTGCATGGCCGAAATGGCAGGGTTATATAGGAATGAGAAGCTGGGGGAAGAGAAGCCAATGAGCTGGAGAAGTTTAGGGGTAGGGGGCAGGCTGAGAAAAGCTGTTTAGGGACTTGTGATACTGAGGGCGGCTGGAGGCCAGCGTATGCTTTAGTATGCTAATATGTGCCACGTTTAGTCATTCATCCAGGAGTTTCTTTTGGACCTAATAATGCAGATCCTGATTTACAGTGTCATCTATTAATGTTTGTAATGGATTAAGTAAAACGCTGCAGGATCCCTGGATCCCCAGTGGCTGCAGCGGCAGAAATGCTGCAGGTCCCTGAGCTGCAGCAGTGGCCAGTGGGCCATGTGGCAGTAGGCAGCGAACAGCGGGTCCTGAGAGCAGCCAGTCCCAGGCAGGGACAGCACAATTCGAGAGGCTGCACCGGGCCACGAGGAGAGACCGATGGATGGGTGCACCACAAGACCACACTGCAGGTCTCCAAAGGCGGCTGGTTCCAGGCAGGGAGCCACGCAGTGGTGGGTGAAAGACAGAGACATGGATAGGCACGTCATG
>NC_022016.1:61609387-61616538 GCF_000317375.1 Microtus ochrogaster | reverse complement strand
TGTCTATATGCCATGAGGGTAAGAGTGGGTTTAGACTATGAAACCAGCAAGGAGACCACGAGAGGAGGAAGGTTGTTGAAGAAGGGGATGTGAGGATGGGGTAGATGACCTTAATTGTCAATTTGACACAGACTAGCCACTGAGAAGAGACTCCAGAGGAGGATTGTCTACATTGGGTTGGCCTAGGCATATAGTACAGGGCTATCTTAATTAAATTTATTGAGACAGAGTGTGCTGCCTCCTAGGCAGGGGATCCTGAACTATATCAAAGTGGAGAAATCAGACTGAGCACAAGCAAGCAATGAGCATCCCTGCGCTTGTTTTTCTCTGCTCTTGACTGGATAGGGTGTGGCTGTTTGAAGTTCCTCCCTTGACTTTCTCACAAGAGACTGCAATCTAGAATTGTAAATCTGAAGTAAATCCCTTTCTCCCCTAAGTCACTTTTTGTCCAAGTGTTTTTATCGCAGCCACTGAACTGAAGGCGGAAAAGGGGCTATGGAGGGACAGATGTGGACAAGGGAGCTGGGGATGGTGTAGGAGAATCAGCGAAACGATTTTCTTTTATTTTTAAAAATGTATTTATTTTGTATGTATGAGTGTTCTGCCTGCTTGTATGTATGTAGAGCACATGTGTGCCTGGTCCCCTGGAAAATCAGAAGAGGAACGTGTCTCTCCCAGGACTGGAGTTAAGGATGGTTGGTTGTGAGTCACCATGTGGGAGCTGGGAACCTAGCCCAGGTCTTCTGCAAGAGCAACAAGTGCTCTTAATCACTGAGCCATCTTTGCAGCCTAGCAAAACAATTTTTGCTTGGAATATCAGAAATATCAGCATACAATATATGCCAGTTTTAAAATATCAGAAATAAAACTGATACAGTATATGCCGATTTTAAAGAATATTCTTAAAGCCAACACTAGAGAAATGTGAACTGCATAGAAAGGCAATTTAGTCAAGAGCCAGAATTCTTAAAAGATAGAGGCATGTGCTGGCTAGTTTATGTCAACTTGACCCAAGTTAGAGTCTTTGGAGAGAGGAGGGAGCCTCCGCTGAGAAAATGCCTCCTTAAGATCAGGCTGCAGACAAGCCTGTAGGGCATTTTCTTAGTGATTGATGGGGGAGGGCCCAGCCCATTGTGGGTGGTGCCATCCCTGGGCTGGTGATCCTGGGTTCTATAAGAAAGTAGGCTGAGCAGGCCAAGAGGAGCAAGCCAGTAAGCAGCACCCCTCTAAGGCCTCTGCATCAGCTCCTGCTGCCCTCCAGGGTCCTGCCCTGCTTGAGTTCCTGTCCTGACTTCCTTCAGTGATGAACAGCAATATGGAAGTTTAAACCTAATAAACCCTTTCCTCCCTGTTTTATGGTTTCTTTTTATGTGACGAGACACCATGGCCATGGCGACTCTTATAAAGCAAAGTATTTAAATGGCTTCCTTACACTTCAGAGGTTCAGTTCATTATCATCATGGTGGGATATGGCAGCGTGCAGGCAAACTCCATACTAGAGAAGTAACTGAGAGTCTACAGCTTGCAGGCAACAGGAAGTGGTCAGTCTCACAGATAGTAGCTTAAGCATAGGAGACCTCAAAGCCCAATTCCACAGTGACACATTTCCTTCAGCAAAGCCACAGTTCCTAATAGTGCTACTTCCTCTGGGGTCATTTCCATTCAGACTACTACCCTCCCCAAGCTGCTTTTGGTCACGGTGTTTCATCACGGCAACTGTGACCCTGACTCAGACAAGCAACTACCATCCTCAGCACCCCATCTTACAGAACACTGGTACAAGAAAACCCTGTTATAGAAAGGAAAGAGGGACCAGGATCAGGAGACTAAATGTTTGGTAAGATTCTTGTCAAGCAGGACTTTTCTAGCTAGAACTTTTCAGTTACCCTTGGCCTTTCAGTGCTGGTTCCTGCTAGACAAATACATTAGTTCTCTGCATATTAAATCTCACAGCATTTTAACTGCTTTCCTTCCACTGCTGTCCAGGATTGAAGAACAAGGAAAGCTGTTGTGCTCTCTGTTGCTATCCGAAGGTCTTTTGTCTAGATTCTGCACAGCTGAAGAAAGATCGCACAGCAGTGAACGTTTTAATCTCTTTGGCGAAAATTCTCTTTAGAAGTTAGATTGCAGCCAGGCCATGGTGGCACTTGCCCTTAATCCAAGCACTCCGAAGCAGAGGTAAATGAATCCCTGTGAGTTCAAGGCCAGCCTGGCCTACTTCATGAGTTCCAGGACAACCACAGATACACAGAGAAACCCTGACTTGAAAAAAAGAAAAAATTAGAGTGCTAGGAAAAAGGAGTGAATACAACCTTGCAAAAGACAACCCACAAAGGAATGGCCACTGCTGCAACTGGAATGTGTATATCAGGCTACGCAAAGGTTTGGCTTTTCTGTGCCTGCCTATGACTCTATGTGTTGGTTAGGCGCTACGCAGAGAAATCTTGTCTTGGAACTATACCCCCCTACACACACACACAAAGTGTTGGTTTTGGAGTTTCCACTAGTTTCTGCAAATAGGCAATTTCACAAATATGGAATGTGCGAGTAGTGAAGACCACTGTGTGTGTCCCCAGAGGAGTTCTGTGGCTTGAATCTAAAACACACCTGTTGAGTGTGTGACGCTGTTTGGGAGGCTATGGGAACTTTCCTAGGTGTGCTTAGCTGGAGGGGGAAGGTGACTGGGGGAATGCCTTTGGTGAAGGGTGTAGCTGGTCCTCTCTTCCCTGCCCCCTGTCCACTGTGAGGGAAGTATGCTCTTGTGCTTGTTCCTTGTGTTCAGCTTGATCACAGGCCAGCATAAACAGAGGAAGCAACCGTGGGCTGAAACCGTGAGCCAAAACAAGTCCCTTCTCCCTCAGGTTGTTTATGCCAAGTTTTTGTCACAGTGGTAACTGGTCTGATTAACACAGGGCCCTGGAGGAACCTTTCACCCAGGCTGAAGGAATCAGAGAAAAGTCTCTGTGTCCCAATGCTCAGGGAGGTCTGTGCATGAAGTCCGAAGGCTAAGTCATGTGGTAAAACAAAGAACGGATTTCTTTCCTGTTACCAGGTGATGCCTGGATTTATTTTGTTTTATTTATTTTTTTTCTCTTAGAAATGAAGTCTTCTATTTTGCCGCGTCTCCTCCCTCGATCCTGAACAGTAAAGCCTTCTGCGAAGGCGGGGGTCTGTAGCCTCATTGTAGCTATGAGAACCTGGAAGGTGACTCTGTGTGACCGAGGAAATGAATTCTAATTCTTAATTGTGTTGAATCTAATTTAATCATAATGAATTTAACAGCCGCAGTGGTAGTGGTGATTATGGCCCACGATGTAGTTACGACCCATTGCGTGCTGTCTATGCAAGGGTACTCCTTTGTACGTTATTTCTGAAACCTGTTCACCTTTGCAGTGGCAATGATGCAGCTCCTACATATCCATTCTGTGCCCCATTTCTTACTGAGTTTACTTGTTTAGTTTTTCAGTTGATCTACTTGGATTCTCTTGGAATAAGCATATCTTTGACAAATGAAGGTAATTTTACCTAGCCTAGGTCACTTTTTGTTTTATTTTCTTATCCAGTTGCATGGGCCCAGCGCAGTTATTTATGTTATTTGCTTTTGTGGTCCTGAGGATCAGTCCCAGAGCCTTGCTGAACAAGAGCTCTAAGGAGCTACATCTCCAGGGTCTTCTTACTGTAGCCCAAGCTGGCCGTTGAGTCATGATCTTCCAGCCTCCTCCACACTGGGCTTACAAGCATGTGTCATTACTTCAAACATTGTCTAATGGAACTTACATATTTATATTGGCAATGGGCAAGACTGACTATAATTATCCTTGTTCTCACCAGTGAGTTCCTTCCTTCCCAACCCCCACCCAGCCTTTTTTTTTTTTTTTCAGTGTAGGAATTGAACTAGGAGCCATGTGCACTGTAGGCACGGACAGCGGAGCACCTAAGTAAGTATGATGTCTTTCCCAGTTATATGGAAGTGGTAGAAACGTGTGGCAGATACTCCTCCCGAGCTCGCTGCTCTTCTGGGGACTTCCGTGTCGCCAAATAGGGGTGTCACTCACTGTTTCCAGAGTTAGAACTCTGGGCACCATTTTCCCCTCTCCTTCCCTCTCTCTTCGCTCCCTCCATCTGCTCCAACTCGCTGCCAAGCCATCCTCTCTTCTCTCCTGCCAGCACCCAGGTGGCATGTTCAGAACTTCATTCACTCTGGGAACATTGCACAAACAGCTTCTTCATAAAAAAAAAAAAGGAAGAAAAAGAAGAAAAGTCTTCCTACTAGCCTGGTGAGATGCATGCGCAGATAAAGTACTTACTGGGTTTCACAAAGGTAGAAGAGCAGACAACACAAAGTTACCCTCTGACCTTCACACACAATGCTATGGCATGTGTGCCCTCTCATGTCACACACGTACACACACAGACACACACACACACACCCCGTGTTCAGTGTCATCATTTTTTTTTTTTTTTGGTTTTTCGAGACAGGGTTTCTCTGTGGTTTTGGAGCCTGTCCTGGAACTAGCTCTTGTAGACCAGGCTGGCCTCGAACTCACAGAGATCCGCCTGCCTCTGCCTCCCGAGTGCTGGGATTAAAGGCGTGCGCCACCACCACCCGGCTCAGTGTCATCATTTTAAAAATTAAAATATATATCTATATTTTGAGTTTTTCTGCTTTCTTTTCTTCTACTCTTGCTTCCTTGAGTCTTCCACTAGAAATAAGTTTGGGGTTCAAATAAAAGAGACCACAATTCCAACTGCAGTGTGTGGACAAGGAAAACTTTACTCCTGGTCAAGAGAGCAAACTCAGGGCAGAACCGTGTCTTTTCCCTATTGGCTGTCATCCACTTCATAGTCTTATCCGATTGGCTAGTCCGAAAAGAACAGGAAATGAAGGGAGAAGGGAAAGGGATCTCTGCTCTGAAGAGGAAGGGGTCACTGCCCTAGGCCATCAGGTTTCTGAAATGTGATAGGAGCCTTTAAGGGGTAAGAGGGAGTAAAATGTTTGCATACAAGTCTTACTAGGTGAGGAAAATAGAAAGATTTTAGTTACTTGCCCTAAACACAAGTTTCATAGTCCTCGGTGTAATGGTAAAAATAAAATGCTGCGGGATCCCTGAGTAGCTGCAGTGGCAGAAATGCTGCAGGTCCCCAAGTGGCAGTGACAGGCAGCGGGCCATGTGGTGGCAGGCAGGGGGCAGTGGGTCCCGAGAGCAGCCAGTCCCAGGCAGGGACGGTGTGTGGGACCTCGTTGCAGGTCTCACTACCCTGTCTCATAAGAAGGTGTGGATGGGGCTACATGTCCTTACTGTGAGCTGTGTGTCACTACCCTGTCCCATAAGAAGGTGTGGACGGGGTTCCATGTCCCTACTGCTTTTGTTCTTTTGTTTTTGAGACAGGGTTTCTTTATAGCTTTGGAGCTTATCCTGGAATTAGCTCTTGTAGACCAGGCTGGTCTTGAACTCACAGAGATCCTCCTGCCTCTGCCTTCTGAGTGCTGGGATTAAAGGCATATGCCACCATCGCCTGGTGAATTTTACTTGACATGAGGTCTCATTATATAGCCCAGACTGCCCTTGAACTAGCTGTGTAGATCAAGCTGGCCTTAAACTCACAGATCTGCCTGCTCTTCCTCCTGAGTGCTGGGATTAAAGGCATGTGTCACCACACCCAGCTAAAGATTATTTTTCTTAATTTGGACGTGTGTGTTTATGTGTGTGTGTGTGTGTGTGTGTGTGTGTGTGTGTGTGTGTGTGTGAATACCACATGTGTGCAGGTGTCCAGAAGAGGGCAGTGGATCCTGTGGGTGCTGGGACTAACCTGGGTCCTCAGGAAAAGCGGCAAGCACTCCTAACTGCTCAGCCAACTCTCTCGCCTCTAGAATTGTGTATTTCATTTTATTTTTAATTTGTCAGTTTGTTTGTTAATGTGTACTGTGAGGGACACACCATGGCACACATATGTGGAGGTCAGAGGACAACATGTGACAATCAGGTCCCTTCTTCCACCATGTGGTTCCTGAGGATCAAACTCAGGCCAGGCTTGGTAGTGAGACCCTTTACCCACTTAGCCATTTTGCTGGCCTTACGTCCTGAGGTTATGTATTATATTCTGTCGGTTTACTGTGGTTCTCTACCAGAAATTCAAGCTCTGTGCCTGTCCACCAATGTCTTTAGAGCCTGCAGGTGCATTACGTACGACTGACTCCCTGTAAATATGGAATACTATTTCAGATAAATGACCTGATCTGGACATTTTTTTTAAAACAATGTGGCCGTCTTGTCCTAATATCCCAGTAGGTGGCGCCAAGAGCACATCTGGTCCTCTGCAGTGGTGGGAGTTGGTGCGGGGGAGGGGGATGTAAATAGTTGAGGGCTAGGCCCGGCGCCAAGACCGGTGGCTGCAGTAATGCGGGATCCAGACTGATGGAAGGCAAATAGTGCGTCTTCCAATGGATGAGGAAGCATGAGAGAGGGAATTGTGAGGGCTCGAGAGGGGCCTGGGTGGCCAGTGCCCCAAAGGCCATTAGTGAGATTTCTGGATTAAGGCTTTCTGGAATCCTAGATGACTTTCCCTCTTTCACTAGGTTCTGTATCCGGTATCCGGCCAAGTCTCTCCTGTGAATATAGAAGAGGCTTTTAAAGAGCATGGTACTTTTCTGTGAGCCCAGAACTGAAGAGAAGCACGGGTTGTCAGTTTAAATCTTCATAGGACATTTGGGGAAATACCCAGACAGGAGCAAATTAGAGGGCCCGGAGGAACCAGATCTGGCCTTTTAATCTAAGCATTCTGCAGTCAGCTTTCATTCATCCAGTTCCGCGCACCCACCCTCCCATTCTTAGCCACGGGCTGTGTGTGAGAGACCACGCGTGCAAGGTAAGGGAGGCAAGGGAAGCGGAGGCGCCAGAACTGCCTCGCGCAGGGAGGCTTGCTGTAACCAAGACTTGTTGGGTGAGCACTGCAGGTAGCAGAGCTGAAGCAGGGGAGTATCTTGGATCAAGAGGTGGGCTAAAGAAAGGACTCAGATCTCAGGCCGGGGAGGTTGCGGGCCGCAGAGATCCCCAGGGAGCGCTTGCATAAAGATCCAGGTGAGAAGAGGTCTGAGAAGTGATTGCAGCAATAGAAGAGGAGCAGGCTTACACAAATCTTTTTTTTTTTTT
>NC_022016.1:61602206-61609287 GCF_000317375.1 Microtus ochrogaster | reverse complement strand
TTTTCGAGACAGGGTTTCTCTGTGGTTTTGGAGCCTGTCCTGGAACTAGCTCTTGTAGACCAGGCTGGTCTCGAACTCCCAGAGATCTGCCTGCCTCTGCCTCCCAAGTGCTGGGATTAAAGGCGTGTGCCACCACCGCCCGGCTACACAAATCATTTTTGTGGTTTTCGGTTTGCAGCGCTGGTGACTGAACACGGGACTTCAAGAACTCTACTGCTGAACTATTGGCACGGCCCCAGGTAATAATTGTAGCTATTATTATTGCTAGTGTTTTAAAGATAAGCCTTAGGCTATGGGTGTGGTTCAGTGGCAGGGCATTCGCTAGCTTGAGCAAAGTCCTGAGTTTGATGCCCAGGGGCACCATAAATAAATAAATAAACAAACAAACAAATAAAATAGAGACAGACAAGCCTTAGTGGCTACTGGGTAGAATCGAGGGAAGAGAAAACAGGAGTGGGTCTGAGCAAACATTATAAAAATCCCTGAGCAGCGGGGGAGGGAGAAAAATCCCTCAGTACACAGTTGCTCCTGTGGCTCCTGTCTTGTTAGGGAGCCTCTGAAGATGGCAGCTATTTTAAAGGCCGTGGGATTGGCCTAGTAGAATCAAACTCGTCACCGGTGAAGTGACTGGTGACAGACATTGGGGCCTACAGCCAAACAGTGGACTTAAATCAACCCACCCATTTACTGATGACCTTTGTCAATCATTTAGCTTCCCCAGGCCTTGGCTTCCTTATCGTAAAACCAGGATAATAGCAACACCTTCCTTGTCGGGAACTCCTGACTAAATGAATTAGCATGTATGAACACGTATAACATAACAGGGCCTAGTAGAAACACTTTATGAAGCCTGGCGGTGGTGGCGCACACCTTTAATCCCAGCACTCGGGAGGCAGAGGCAGGAGGATCTCTGTGAGTTCGAGGCCAGCCTGGTCTACAAGAGCTAGTTCCAGGACAGGCTCCAAAGCTTCAGAGAAACCCTGTTTTGAAAAACCAAAAGAAAAGAAAAAGAAATAAGCACTTTACGAAAATTATCATGTTTATCCATAACCACAGACCCTGAATCCAAGGACAAATCATTCCAGGACAGGCTCCAAAACCACAGAGAAACCCTGTCTTGAAAAACCAAAATAAATATATAAATAAATAAATAAAAAGCCGGGCGGTGGTGACACACGCCTTTAATCCCAGCACTCGGGAGGCAGAGGCAGGAGGATCTCTGTGAGTTCGAGGCCAGCCTGGTCTACAAGAGCTAGTTCCAGGACAGGCTCCAAAGCCACAGAGAAACCCTGTCTCGAAAAACCAAATAATAAATAAATAAATAAATAAATAAATAAATAAATAAATAAATAAACAAGGACAAATCAATCCCAACACTTCCCTCAGGGTCACTCCTGGTCCCGCCAGCTTTACTCCCGTGTTTTCAGAGCCTGACTTGGGTGTGTGCAACCCAATGGTATGGTAGGGTGACCCTTGTGGACTTGTTAAGAGCCAACTATTAATTTCTCAGGAACTTACAAGAGTAACTCGAATTGGCTACAGTGGGAATGTTACAGGCCTTCCCCCACCAGACTCACCACTACCCAACACCCACACCTGGACACAAATAGTGTCCACCTTCAACATTACTGACAACAGTTATGGGAAGTCTTCAGGGACACTACAGACCCACAACTAATACACCTAGCCCCACAGGCTTGGGTATACATATGGTGACAGACACACATAATTTCTCACACATGGGGACACAGGGAGCAGTGGCTACAGTGCTCAGAGGCTCCCAGAGATGACACGGAGCACCACCGACATCATTCTTCGCCATGTGACTTTAGCCACATCCCTTTCAATGCGAGAGCTTGGGTTTTCATCTTTGATCTTTAAGACAGGGACTAGTCCTGCCACGACACAAGGGCTCCACAGGTCCAATGAGATCACAATGAACTGTGTGCCAAGCCAGCACAAGGCACCTGGGACAGAGTAAATGTCAGTCAAGGCTGCTATCATGCCCTCAGGCGCACTGTCCCATTTCCCTGGCACCTGTGGCTTTGTGAGCCCACGGACTATCTGGGTCACAACAAAGGGCTCCATGGATGGTTAAGAAAGGAGATAGAAGCAGGCAGTTTTGTTGTCCAGTTTTTATGAAAATTAATAACATTAATAGCTCACAGACATATACATACACACATCACTATGTACATAGTCATTAAGTTATTAATTAGTCTCTGTATAAAACGTTTCTACATTAGTGTTCTGAGCTAGGCCCAGTCAGTCCTTGACATATTCACAGTTGCAGCCCTTGGGCTTGGCCCTGTGGGCAGGCGGTGAGGAGGTTACAGAGCGACCAGCCCTGCAGTGAGCACAGATGTGCTGGGCCGCTCACCCTCCATCCAGTCCTTGGTCCCTGTCTTGACACAGGAAGAACAGCTGCTCAGTGTGAGGACAAAAAGATCCCGTGCCTCATGCTGCCTGGTGCCCCGGTCCTTTGTGTGGTAGCTTCAGGTGACGTGTGGCAGGTCCTAGAGAATGCTGGCCAGCTCTGTGGAGTCTGTGTCAGAGCAACCTGAGCTACTGGCTTCGTCTCTGCAACAGAAAAGACAGGTCAGGCCAAGCGTTTTGACCCTCCTCTGCTGCCACCCGCCTTAGGAATCTTGGCCCTGGAGTCCAAGTCAGCTGTCGGTCTTGTGTACACCCAGGAGTTTCCTCATTCCCACCGCGGGCCTGGAAACTTCTGGTGGCTCTTCCTGCCGAGCGAAGGGCACGGCAGACCTCAGAGAGCCAGTGGCTCTGGCTGGCTGGCATGGTGGCATGAGTCACTCCACCTTGCCCTATCACTTCTGGCCACACTGGAGGGCCTGTGTATGCCAGGAGGGCACCAGAGTACAGGCTGCAACTAGAACACAGGGCAGGGCTCAAAGCCTTATCCACATTTCCTGGCTCAACTTCAATTCCCTTCATCTGCAGGATAGGAATCGTAAGAATCTTGCCATGGGAGTGGCTGTCGTATCAGCACCTAGAAGGCAGGGCCAGGTTAGCCTTGGCAACACAACTAGTTTGATGCCAGCCTGAGCTAAGTAAATGAAACCCTGCCTCAAAGCAAACAAATCAACTCAGCTGCCTAGGAATGGGTTTGTTAGAAGGTGGTGGGTAAGGATGGGGTCTGGAAGCACACACTAAACACAAGCTCCTTCAAGACAGGAAGTTTTGTTTGGTTTGAGAGACGGGGTCTCTCTACATAGCCCTGGCTGTCCTGGAACTCGCTACGTAGACCAGGCTAGCCTCAAACTCACAAAGATCCACCTGCCTCTGCTACCTAGAGTTCTGGAATTAAAGGCGTGTGTCACCAGGCCTGGCTTTTTTCTGTTTGTTTTGGTTTGATTTGGGTTTTCCTAACACAATGCTGGCATTCAGAAAGTGTTGCCTGTGGAGTAACTACATACAAAGGCAGTCAGTGTAGTACCTAGCGTGTAATTAAGAATGATCTGGACCCAGCCATCAGTGGCACAAGTTGAGAACTTAGACTGGCACGTGCACACACACACGCACATACACGCACACACACATGCACGTGCACACACACACATGCACGTGCACACACACACATGCACGTGCACACACACACACACACATTCTCCAGCCCTCACCGTAGAGCCTGTAGAGCTTTCTTATTCTGTCGCTGTTTCTCCTCATCGATGGGGTACATCTTGAAGAGCAGCAAGCCCAGGAGGATGAGGATGATGGGAGCCATCGTCACCAGCATCTTCAGTGTAAACTTGACCTGTTCTGGCTGGGAGCAGCCCTGCTTCTTGTACTTGGCAAAGCTGTGGGACCCAGAGGGCAAAGAATGGTGAGGATGGAGTGCCTGGACCTTGACCCTGTCCCCAATCTTGCCCAAAACTCACAGGCCACTCACTCAAGACTGAGGGTAGAGACACCAAGGGAGACTCCAGAGGCGAACTTGGTGAAGAAGACATAGAAGGAAAAGAAGATGGGCTCGGTGCCAGGGGAGTGAGGGTGCTTCAGGTGGAAGTCATCGATGACGTCAGGCAGCATGGACCTACGCCGAGTGAGAGGTGGCAGACATGAGTGACCGCCACCTAGCCGCTAGCCCGTATGGTATCCGTGGCCATGAGAAGGAACTGCCTTCTGGGAACTTGCAAACCCGCCTCATCCCAGACCCATAGAAGAGCAGGGGGAGAAGCCAGCAGAGCACAATCCCCAGTATGCTGGGGAATAAACTCTATGAGCCTGTATATACCTACCAGGGTAGCAAGAAGGCAGCCGCTACGCTGACACCAGCTGCTATGGCCACCACGTAAGTGACAATTAGATTGCTCTTCATAAGGGCCACCAAGATGAGAAAAGGAACTGCTGACTGCAACAGAGAATGAGGAAGATGGGTTACCTAGGAGGCTCCCGTATGTAACCCCACCACCACCTAACCCAACCCAAACTCTACCCCTTGAGCCCCACTCACTGAGATCCCAACATAGACAGCTGTCTTCTTGCCAAACCGGGTTAGGAACCACTGCCAGATGGGAATGGTGAATGTGGCCGAGAGCTGTGAGTGACAGAAAAGGTGAGGCAGGTGGTTTATTGCTGCAGAGGCCCCCAAAGATGCTCCCAGGTCAGCCACTGGCAGTGAGGAAGTTGACGGGCATGTCAGACGGCTTCCTGGGGGAGCCGAGAGCAAGCCATCCTCCCGGCTGTTCATAAATACGAACACAAAGCTGCACTAAGTTGCTGGCATCCTTGTTTTTGCTGTACTGGGCACCATAACCATTCAGAATCAAATCCTCCTTTTATAACCATCTCTAAGCGATTGTAGGTGAGGTCCGGGGAAAGCCCCCTCATCCCATCATGACTAGGGAGCAGCCTAAAAGTAACCTCCAACTGTCCAAAGACCCATTCATCAGTACCATACGCCCTGTACGCACCATGATGGCCAGGAGGAGGTTCTGGAACTCATTTCGGAAGCCCAAGGTATAGGTGCAGAACAAGGCAAAGTTGCCCTCCACCAGCTGGGGAAAGGGTCAGGACAAGGAAATGGAAGGTAGAAGGTGACTTGGGGATTCCAGAGACCTCGATGTGTCCCACTCCTTCCTGCCTGCCCCTCAGCCTCACCCCAATCCAAATCCTCTCCAACCCCATCCAATTAGACCTCCTCTCAGGATGAGCATCTCAGGCCCCACTCACCATGAACGCCAGGGAAGTGAAGAGAAAGCCCGCGATGAGCTTGACGTAGGGGCCGTGGCTCATGACCAGCCGGAGGCCCTGAAAGAAGGGCATCGACTCGGCCTGCTGGGCCTCATAGGGCTCTAGGGATCAGAAAGGATATTGAGGAGGAAGCAGAAGTCCCTCCCAAAGCCTGAAGACCAGGCAGAAGGGGACCACTGCTCCCTGGGCTGCGGGCTGAACCCTCCGCAGGATGTGTCTCACCTCTCTGCTCCCGCACGCCTAGAACCAGAATGACGGCGCAGATGACGTAGACGGAGGCAATGATCCCTGCTGCCAGCAGGTATGCATTTTGCTATGACATACAGAGACAGGGTCAGTCTGATCTCAGCCCAGCAGCCCCACTCCACGATCTCAGGCCAGGCCTTTCTCCTGTGGGGGCCTCACTGTCTCCATCTGTGGACCGGGGGGGGGGTCATCCTGGACCTGCTGCTGCTTCCCAAGGCTGGGCTAAGTCCAAGTATACAAAACGTTACACGGCCAGACTACGTAGTGTGTGAGCCCACAGCCCAAGTCTTCCCCCCATCTCTGCAACTCGCTGGGACCCCAGACGAGTTACTCAGCCTCCCAGGCTTCACTTTCCTTGTCTATAAAGTGGGTATATGTACATACTATTATTTATATTAACCACATGCCCACAAATTAGTGAACACCAGCTCTATTACTACTTTTAGGGTAACGGCAAAGCGCCCCATTTGTTCTTCCCCAACAAAGCCCTGCCCAAGCTGGAGCCTCACCGTTTCTTTGAGGGAGCCAGTGCTCTGTGTGCGATTGACAGCCTCTAAGGCCACTTCAGAGTCGTTCTGGTCCTGAAGGCAAGGTGCTTTGGCTTGGCCCACAATTTGTCCTTGGATCGCGGTGCCTATCACTGTACCCAGCACCTCCACCGTCATCCCTAGACAAGAAAAGGGTCTTTTTGGATGTGCTTCAAGGCCCGTGGGCCCAGGAAAGAAGGTCAGGTGGGAATCACTGTTGGCTCCAGGTCAATTGGGCTAGGGGACAGGGTGATGACATTTCAATCTACATTCATGGCCTTTCTCTGTGTAACCTTGAGAACAGTCCCTGTATCCCTCTGAGTCTCACTTGAGCAATAAAGGGATTGAAATATTTTTAATATGCTTTCATAGGCTGAGGGATATAATTCAACGGTTAAGTGACTGCTTAGGAGAGACAAGGCTCTGGGATCAATCCCCGGCATCGAAGAGACAAGGGAGGGCAGGAGGGGGGTTTGCCTCCCCCACCTTCCCAGGCACACACATGAGTAGAGCAAAGAGCTGGGCCCACAAAGTACAAGGTGTCTGTGGTGGTAGGCTAGGAGCAGAGCGGTCCAGCCCCCCCCCCCCCCCGTGGGCAGGGCCAAGCTGATGGGGAAGGGACTTACTGTAGGCTGTGGCGGAGTCGCGCTCACTCTGATCTGTGCTGATGAACATGGTGAGGGCTGAGTAGGGAACGTGGAAACACTGTTGTAGAAGAGAAGCTCTCGGCCAGTTAGAAGGATGGAGAGACACGCAGAGGCCCCACGGCTCACCCTTGACTCCTGCCCCTCACCAAGTTACCCACACTCACCGTGACCAGGGTCTCAAAGAGGCAGTAGAAAAGCAGGTACCAAAGGAACCCATGCGACCTTTCCATCCCTAGTGGGAAGTCAGGCACGAACCAGATGAGGAAGTAGGCAATGATGGCCAGGGGAGTGGAGAAGATGATCCTGAGGAAGAAGGGGGTCTGAGCGGAGGCTGGAGAATTCTAAGAGCTCAAATCTGTTCCACAGGTGCCAATCAACAGAGAAGGAAATTTCTTTTTTTTTTTTGTTTTTTGTTTTTTTTTTGTTTTTCGAGACAGGGTTTCTCTG
>NC_022016.1:61595538-61600371 GCF_000317375.1 Microtus ochrogaster | reverse complement strand
CGCCACCGCCTCCCATTTCCCTCCCCCTCCCCCAATCAAGTCCCCCTCTCTGGAATTATTTTTTGATGAACTCCAAGTTTTAGTTTGAAAAGAAGAAAAAGTATTAGGATACGATGGGTGGTAGTGGCGCACACTTTTAATCCTAGTACTCAGGAGGATCTCTGTGAGTTCAAGACTAGCGTGGTCTACAAAATGAACTCCAGGATATCTAGGGCTATGCAGAAAAAGAACAACAAAAAATAATGGGATGGAAGACAGTGATGGTCACACAAGGATGTGAACGTTCTTAATGCTACTTTATTGGACATCTTAAAAGAGCCAAGTAGTGATGCCTCATGACTTTAATCCCAGCACTGGGAAGGCAGAGGCAGGTGGAGCAGGTGGATCTCTGTGAGTTTGAGGCCAGTCTGGTCTATAGAGAGAGTTCCAGGACAGCCAGGGCTACACAGAGAAACCCTGTTTCGGGACAGAAAAAAAAAAAAAAAGCTGGGCATGATGTTACAGGACTATAGTACCCACATTCAAGAGACAGAAGCAAAAAGATCATGAGTTCAAAGTCAACCTGGGATACAGAGTGAGATCTCTTTAAAAAAAAAAAAATGAAGGGCACAGGGGCTATAGGGATAGCTCAGCAATTAGGAGCACTTGTTCTTGCTCCTAAGATTAAATTTTAAATAAGAACTAGATTAAATTTTTTTCTTTTTTTTCCCTCCCATTCAGGTCTTTATTAGGTAGATTAAATTTTCAGCACCCACATGGTAGCTCACAACCATTCATAACTCCAGTTTCCGGAGACCCAGTGTCCTCTTCGGACCTCAGGTACCAGGCACAGGTGTACATGCAAACAAAACACTCATACAGTTTGTGTGTGTGCGCGCACACACGTATGTTGATGTATTTGGTGTATATAGTCACACACACATATGTTTGATCTTGCTTTTTCATTTTTTTTTTGACACAGGATCTCTCTATGTGATCATGTAGACCTGGCTGGCCTCAAATTCAGAGAATCCCCTGCCTCTGCTCTCAAGAGGCAGGCAGAAGCAGGTGGATTTCTGTGAGTTTGAGGGCTACCTGGTCTACATAACAGGTAGTAGGGCAGCCAGGGCTACATAGTGAGACCCTGTCTCAAAAACAAAGCAAACCACGCAAGGGTTGAGCCTGGAGGGGATGGCACATGACTATAATCTGAGCATTCAGGAGGTGAAGAATCGGGGGTTGGAGGCCAGCCTGGGCTACACGGAGGCCAGCCTGGGCTACAGGGAACCTAGTCTTCAAGGAACAAAACGAAGATCAAGGCTGTAGAATGCTTGCTTGCTCAGCATGTGCCAGGCCCTGCATTTGAGTTCTACCACAAATAAATCCATAAATAGGGTAAATGCTAAGCTTGAGGTTTTTTTCATAGTCTTTATACAGTTAGACAACATATTAAAAGGTGGCAAATGCCATGGAGAAAAGAAAGATGGCTACAGCAGGCTAGAGCTAACGCAGGCTAGAGCTAACGCAGGCTAGAGCTAACGCAGGCTAGAGCTAACGCAGGCTAGAGCTAACGCAGGCTAAAGCTACAGCAGGCTACAGCAGGCTACAGCAGGCGCGAGACTTGGGGTGCAGTTCACAGCCGGCTGAGAGGGCAGTAACAGAGAAGGCGTGGATGTGATCAGGGAGTCTGCATTGCAGATCTCTGAGGCAAGTGTGGGCCCAGGCAGGGGACAGTCAGTACAAAGGTCCTTAGGCAGGACCCGTGGGCTGAAGGCAGTGAGCAAGGAAGATGGAATCAGGAGATAATGTGGAGAAAATGGGACACCTCACAGGCAGATGTAAGGACTTCAACTCTGTGGGTTGAAGTAGGCTCAAGTCTTAAGTAAGTTGACAGAAAAAATGTTGAACAGTACTTGGGGCATTAAGTGTTTGCCATGATCATTTCAGGAGGGCTCAACGGGAGAAGTGGCCTTCGGGAAACTACAGGCCAGAGCCACAAGTGGGCAATGCCTGGTAATCACTTCATCTCAGTCTCTCAGTGTGACCCTGCTGACGGGGTCTCACTGGTGGCCTTAGGAAGTTCCGGGGAAAGGAATGTCAGCATTTCGGTGGTTTGCAGGAGGGGTTTTGGAGTAGGAACTGCACTAACCTGGGAGGAGACCCAGCTAGGGCTAACACTAACCAACCGGCTCAGACCCGGCCTCTTTGGGTCTCTGGGCCTGAGCAGATGCATCCTGGGAGGAATGCAAGGGCCCCTCAGCCTCTGAGCCACCCCATGCGTTTCTGACTCACACCCAGGCACTTGCTACCCAGACAGCAGCCTAAGGAGTTTCCAGCAACTTTCCTGGAGTAGCTGTCACAACTGACCAAGCAAAAGTCCTCAGATCTCCCTCTCACAGGGAGGCCTTGCTGGCCCCCCTCCTCCTTCCACCCCATCACATCGCCTCCTCAGAGAACAGGGCTCCTCCTCAGTCTTCCCCAAACACTCCATCCTCCTAGGCAGGCAGCTGAACAGCAATGCCCGCCTAGGAACCCGATTTGACTGCGAGTGACCCTGTGCGGCAGCGCATCAGAGAGCGGCTTCCTATTGGCTGGGCCTCATGAGGCGATGTGGGAGCAGGGCCCCGCCCTCCACCAGCTGCCAGGAGGCCGGCATGGGGCCAAGTCTCACAGGCTGGCGCTCAGGGCTCCCTGAGCAGTTTGCCCAGGTAAAGAAGGCTCTCCTGCCCTCCTCTCCAGCCCCTTGGCCATGAGGTCTGGATCAAAGGCTCCAAACTGGGCTTCTGCCAGGGGCTGGCAGGATTGGGGTGGGTGGGGGGCCTCGTGGGAAAGGAAACTGTGGAGGTGCAGAAGCTGCTGGAAGAGCTTTGAAGGCCGGAGACCAGGTATGGGCGCCCCTGGGGCAGGAAGGCGCCCACTTAAGCTTGGATGGGCTGGAGATGAAAGGGGTACACCCCCCGCCCCCTGAAGCAGGATGTCCTGGAGGGAACCAGAGCCCCGGCTTGGCCTGTCTTGTGCGTCTCCACCGCTGTCTGATCTATGGTAACTGCCTCCCACAACTTGCCCCACAGGCTGAATCTGGCTCTGGATTCCATTCTCAGAATGGCCCCTACCATTAACCACCCTGGAGGAATGTCAACTTGTATATCAGTACCTGCCCGGCACTCTTTTGAGTGCTTTCCCTATTAAAATCCTCACCATACCTCTGTTTTACCTAAGGTTCAGAGATGTTAAGTAACTTGCTCATGACAGCACAGCTGTTGGTCATGAAGCTGCCATTCAAACCCAGGCAAGCTCCTGACCGGTCTAAAGACCTACTTCTGCCGCTATAGAAGTGCCGAGTGGGAGAAAGAAATGAGGGCTCCAGCTTCACCAAAATAACTGGCTGGGTGTCCCAGTGTCCATGTCTGGGGCCGCTAAGGCCTCAGCCTGGGCTTTTGACACCTTCGAGCTTTTGTGTCATTCCTTCCGCTCAAGCCCCAGACTGTGACAAGAGACAGGACCTAGGGCCAGAGAGCGAAGCCTGGCCTTCAGCACGTGGTAGGAGCGTCTCTACTTACCAGGGCATGAGGCGGCCCAGGCGGGTCCAGGAGGACTTGCTGATGCAGAAGCCCACCAGAGGGTCAGTGAAGGCATCCCAGGCTCGGCCCACGAAAAGGATAATGGAAGCAGGGAGTGGGTCCACCTGCCACGGGGAAGAGGACAAAGAAGAGTCATTCACCTCAGCGGGGCTTCCCTCAGTGCCACAGCCAGGCTGGCAAGACCTGCTCCCACCTGCAGCCTTTAACATTTCCACTCAACCCTTTCTCTGTTCGAGACAGGGTTTCTCTGTGCAGCCCTGGCTGTCCTGGAACTCGCTCTGTACACCAGGCTGGTCTTGAACTCAGAGATCCACCTGCCTCTGCCTCCCGAGTGCTGGGATCAAAGGCGTGCGACACCCAGTTTCACTCACGCTCTTAATAGTGACAGAGGCGGATCCAGAGGTTTAGCTCAGTGGTAGCATGATTGCTTGCCTAGAATGGATGAGGTGTTGGGTTCAATTCCCCCACACTGTAAAAAACAATGACAACAGCAGCTGGGCATAGTGGTGCATGCCTTTAATCGCAGCATCCCGTGGTCAGAGGCAGGCAGATCTCTGTGAGTTCAAGGCCAGCCTAGTTTACTAGTGAGTTCCAGGACAGTCTACATAGAGAGATCCAGTCTCCCAAAAGCAAAATAATAGTAATAATAATAACTAATAATAATGATGGTGATGACAATAGCATCTCTCTGGTAATTGTATTATCAAAGTAGGACTGTTTGAAGCATTTCTGGATCTTTCCTTCCTTCTGATGCACTTAAAAACATCTTGTCAGGGCTGCAGAGATGGTTCAGTGGTTAAGAGCATTGACTGCTCTTCCAGAGGACCACAGTTCAATTTCCAGCACCTACATGGCAGCTAACGACTGTCCATAACTCCAGTTCTAAGGGGATCATCTGGCACCTTTTTCTGGCCTCATGGGCACTGAACATGCATGGTACCCAGAAGTGGTACACAGACATTCATCCAGCCAAAATACCCATTCACATAAAAAAAAAATCTCAGCTAACAGAATGAACACAGAATCATTTCCTTCCTTCCCTCTCACAGCTCTGAGCCCTGACCCCCTGATGACAGAGCTAGTATGACTGGGCAATCACAGTGAACCTCAGTTTCCCCAGCTGCATAAGAGTTATAGGTTGTAGTGTATTTTATGAGGCCAGGCTTTATCCTGGGTATGGTAAAAGGAATTGATAGGTGCTTTCTTCATCTTCTTTTTTTTTTTTTTTTTTTTGGTTTTTTTTTGAGACAGGGTTTCTCTGTGGTTTTGGAGC
>NC_022016.1:61581872-61595438 GCF_000317375.1 Microtus ochrogaster | reverse complement strand
CCTGCCTCTGCCTCCCGAGTGCTGGGATTAAAGGCGTGCGCCACCACCGCCCGGCCCAAAATGAATTCCTAAAAAGAAGATGAAGAGCCGGGCAGTGGTGGCGCATGCCTTTAATCCCAGTACTCGGGAGGCAGAGGCAGGCAGATCTCTGGGAGTTCGAGGCCAGCCTGGTCTACAAGAGCTAGTTCTAGGACAGGCTCCAAAGCTACAGAGAAACCCTGTCTCTAAAAACAAAACAAAACAACAAAAAAAAAAGAATTCATTTTGTTATTTTAAATCATGTGATTGTGTTTGTGTAGTGGGGGTGCTGTATGAATGAATACAGGAGGCCAGAGGTATTGGATCCCCTAGAGCTGCAGTTATAGGCAATTGTGGCTGTGAGGGGCCCAGCATGGGTACTCACAACTCAGGTCCTCTGAAAAAAGCAGTAAGCCCTTAACCACTGAGCAGTCTCTCCAGTGACTTCCCCACCGTGACACTGCATGTGTGCGTGCACACGTGTGTGCATGTGCGTGTGTGTAAGGGGGGCAGTCTCCTTTATAGTCCTGACTAGTCTAGAACCTGGTAAGTAGACCAGGCTGGACTCTCACTTGAAGGATCCTCCTCTTGGTTCTCCCTTCCCAGTGCTGGGATTGCAGATGTGTGTCACTATGCCTACCCTATAGATGCTTTTTAGAAAGTGGCTGATCACCTCCAAACACTCTAGGTTCTAATACAGAATTTCCGGTTTCAACCTCATCCATAAAACCTTGATTGATTGATTGATTGATTGGTTGACTTTTCCTTTGTTTTTGAGACAGGGTCTTGGGCTGGTTCTGAAATCCCAATCCTCCTGTCTCGGCCTCCTCCTAACCTAAGTGCTGGGGTAACAGGCTTGTGCCACCATGTCCAGTTGTTATAACCCTGCTCTGGAAAGCTGGCAGCCTTCCCGAACTGTCACTCCACTTACTCTAACCCCACTTTATGCTCAACTGCAGGTTCCTCTTATTTATAACCCCCTTAGGGCCCAGCCATGGGAACTATTTGAAACCTAGCTACTGAATGGGTCTTCTGTCCTTTCGGGGGCTCATTGTTCCACACCTGCAAACGGAAATGAATATGCACTAATATGTCTCTCTTGCCCAGGGATGCTACCCAGAAGAGAGCCAGCGAGGGCACCCTGGAGCCATGGTTACTCAGTCTCCCACTCTCTCATCCAGACAGGGTGAATTCTTTGCATGCCAGGCTGCTGGCCAAGGCTTCTCAAATACACACAGTAGCCCTGCTTCTTCGGATGAGACCCCAAGTACGGGGGTACGTTACATATGCCTGCACCTTCAGGTTTCCCTACCCACCACCAAGCTGCCATTTCTCAGGTGAGGGTGGGATACAGTTCTTCCAAGAGCCTGGCAACACCCACTAAAAACCCTGAGCCAAGCCAGCTGACTGTCTTCCAGCCAGGGACATGGTGTGCCAGTCTCTTCTAAGAACAGCGTCACCAACCACCAACGGGTCCCATTCTCGCTCACAGCCGCTGCTTAGTCCTCCAGGCTCTCTTGCTCCTGCCAGGCAAGGACGAGTTGCCAGCTGTGGCTCCTGGGGCAGAAAGACTCCCCTTCCTGGACACTTCCTAAAGCCTTCTTTCTCATCCACTGGGGCCCTGAGTGGCAGCCAAGGAACACGATCTGGTCCTGTTTTGCCAACGGAGAAAACTGGGTGAACCTACCAAGAGGAGCCTACCACTTCCCACCTCTGCATATTGGAGGTGCCTAGGCCCTCAGGACACTCACCTTAGCCACATCCAGCAGGTAGATCTGCAGGAAGAACCCCAGGGCGCAGCCTGTCAGCTGGTAAGGGGCCCCTCCAACTGCATAACAAAGCTTGTTGCAAATGGACAATTGTTGCTTCTTCTTTGGTTCCTTCTGGGGAGAGAAGGAAAGACTGAAAATATGCTCAGGATTCTGGTCTCCAACCTAGAAGGTGCCAGAAGCACACAGCCCTTTCTCCCGCCAACTGGGCCAGGAGGAACGGCTCCACCTTGGGAAATCCCACTTCCCCTACCCCAGAGGAAGTTGCCCTTAAACGCAGACTCCCCCACCCATCTCCAGACTCTGAGAAAAATTGTCACCCTCCATCTTTAAGGATCTTCTTCCTGACCAGGTGTGTTGTTACACGCATTTAATCCCAATACTTGGGAGGCAGAGCTGGACAGGTAGGTCTCTGAGTTTAAGGGCAGCCTGTCTAAGGAGCGAGTTCCTAGACAGTCAGGACTACGTAGAGAAAACCTGTCTCAAACAAACAAACAAATACAAGACAATCTCCTGGGCCCTCAGTACTTGCTCCCTTCCAAGTTACTCAGAGAGAGCATGTTGAAGCAGTGGACCGGTTCCCACCCTGCACTAGCTGCCACAACCTGAAAATCCTCTTGCTGCCAAAAGCAGCCTGAGCCCAGCCCAGGCTCCCTCCCCGACACCCCTCAAGAATCCACCTGCCTACTGGGTGGAGGACACCAAGGCTGTGGGGGGGGGCAATCGAGCCACTGCAGCCACAGCTGTTCCTTCCATCTGTCCCAAAGTTCCCGGGTCCCTGCAGACAGTCCTTAGCTCCAGGCAAACCCTTGAGAAGTCCTACCCTCCGGATCCCTGACACAAACCCATTCCAGCTCCTAGGGGACCTTGGAGAGGGGTGGAAAGGGCTCCAGATGCAGGGCTCTGCCTTCTCCAGGCAGAGCACTAGGGGAGGCTGAGGTTGCCCGGGGAAAGTAGAGATTACTCATACATGGTAACAGCATAATTGCTCACTGGCTCCTTCCAAGATCAGTTAATAAAATTAAAAGGAAAAGTTAGGCACCTCCCAAGGAGATCTATTGTCAGCGATCCTTTTCCTGGGGCCGCATGGTTTCACCGGGGTGGTTAAATAGATCCATAGAGCTGGGACCCGTCAGAGTCGAGAGACAAGCGACAAGCGATGAACGCTGTGCGTGTTGAACGCTTAGAGTCACACAAACGCTTTCGGCATGCGGCTCCTTTAAGAGCAGAGCCCTTGTTCTTATGAATGAACTTGAGTGGCCCTTCTCAGAGTTAAAACGTGAGAGTAGAGAGGGCGGCGGGGGTGGGGGAAGAGATCGAGAACGAAGGGGACTCTCAAATTTTGGGGATCTCCCCAGATCTAAGGAGAGGGACAGCGTGGCTCAGCACAGGAGAACCTAGAGCTCTAGGGAGAGCCCCACGCCATGTAGAGTTGCCGCCGCTCTTGGCGCAAACCCAGCGTAGGGGTGAGCAAAGGGGCTATATATTTTCTTTCTCCATCACTCCCCGGTTCCGGAACACCCCTTGGACTTTCTTCTTTTTCCAAGTCTCACTGTACCCTGTTACACCCCCCTCCCCTCAGTGTCCCAAAGACCAAGCCTAATCTCAGACGCCCCTGTGCCCACCTCTCGGTCTGCCCACCACCCTTTACCCTCCTCTCGGCACCTCACCTTCACCTGGACCGGCCGTTCACTGGCTTGGAGGATGCCGGTGGGGAGCAGTCCCGCCGCGGAACCGCTCTCGGCGCCCTCTCCTTTGGCCATGACCCGCGGGCCACGCCGTCTGGAACCGGGACGCCGGGATGCTCCTGTGTTCTGCCGGCCCGCACTCTCCTGGGGCTCCCCGTTGTAGACGCAGCCGCAGCTACCAGCACGCTCGTCAGCACTGAGTAAACCGCGAACGCCGGCAAGGAAAACTGGCGTGCCCCCTCCGCGCCTCTTAAAGGTTTGGTCCTGAAGCCTCCAGCCAATCCCCGCACGAGCCTGCCCTACTCGTCTGGCGGAGCCTAGCTGCACAGCCACGTTCTCAAAGCCGGCATCCGGCAACGCGTGCTCCTAACCATCTGAGCCAGGCTGAGACACCCACCTGACTCGCCCAAGGAAACTGAACCCCAAGGCTGAAAGTGACCTGCCCGAGGTCCCCCAGAGTGAGTTCTCCCCGAGTCGAGCCTGCTAGCCCATAACTTTTGAACTCCGATGCCCCCCCCCCTTTAACAAGCTGGAGTCAGGTGGCTTCTCCCTTCCCCCAAACCTGAAGTCATAGGCTGTAACTTTCACTATCAATGTCCCTCTTTTATATCTCAAGATCGCTCATTCCTTCTTTTTGCCTGTGATATTTAGGGAACCTTTTTCAACGGGACAGGAAAATTTGCCAGCTCAGTGGCTGCCCTTTCCAGCAAGGAAGCTATCAAGTTCTACGAAGAAGTCAGGGCCACAGCAGCCTTTTATGGATAGCTTCTTAGAGGCTTGACACGATTTCATTGGGTGCTCATGAACTCCATCTGAGGGTGGTACTATTATTAACCCCACTTTACAGCCGAGGAAAGGGGGACACAGAGAAGAGCAGCAGCTATTATGACAGAGTGTACAGGCCAGGAAGGTTTTGTCCAGTTCCTGAGTCTGTGCTCATGACTCTCCTGTTCTGCTCCTCAGTATAAATTACAGAAGGCTGAACTGGGTATATGTGCTCCCAGACAGGAAGCCCTGGGAGATACAAGACTCCAACAGCCCTCTGTGTCAAAAAAAAAAAAAAAAAAAAAAAAAAGAAAGAAAGAAAGAAAGGAAAGCTCCGAGAAAGAGAATACAGAGGAATGTGGTCCTTGAAAGAAAGGAGGACCTTCATCTAAACAGGCCAAGCATAGCTGCCAGCAAAGAACTGCCTTTTCTTCCACCTCTGCTAACGTCACCCCAGACTTCCCAGATCCCCAGCAGCCTGGGTGAAGTCCAGCTCTCCTTCATCAGTGAAGTTACTGCTGAGATTCTCAGAGGCCGCTTACACAGGACCTGTGTTTCTCCATGCTGGGCTCCTTATTTTCTTCTTCTTCTTCTTCTTTCTTTTAATTCAAATTGCAGGGAAGAGATATTGAGATCTGACTCCCCCACGATGACCACAGCACACTCCCTGGTGTGCCCTGACCAATCCCATCTGGGCACATCACTGTACAGAAACAAACAGTGTAACAGTGAAGACCCTCAGAAGGCGTGGATGGGACTTTATATCCTCACTGTGAGCTGTGTGTTACTAACCTGTCCCATAAGAAGGTGCGGATGGGGCTTTGTGTCCCCGCTGTGAACTGCGTGACACTGCCCTGTCCCATCAGAAAGCATGGATAGAGTTCTATGTCCCCACGGTTTTGTTTTTTGTTTTCTTTTTTGGTTTTGGTTTTCTGAGACAGGGTTTCTCTGCAGCTTTGGTGCCTATCCTGGAACTAGCTCTTGTAGACCAGGCAGGCCTCAAACTCACAGAGATCCACCTGTGTCTGCCTCCCAAGTGCTGGGAGGAAAGGCATGTGCCACCACAGCCCAGCCCATGTTCCCCACTGTGAGCTATGTGTCACTACCCTGTCTCTCTTCCCTGCTCTAGTCTTGATTTGGCTAAGGAGTTCTCTCTGATCCCTCCCAGCCCTAAATTCTTCCCTGCCTTGAATCACAGCATTCCATAAAAGATCTGAATCACCAGGCCAGAGCATGCCCTCCTTGCAAATAAAAACTCTATCTCTTTTACTTCCACATCCCACTAAACTCCAGGGAGTGAATGTGCAAAGAGCAGAGGAGCCCATTCAGAAAAGCCACAGCGTCTCGGTGCACCAGCTATCCAGCCGACCCTGGGCATTTCTGTTATCCTTCCTGTGTACAAAGTAGGCACCTGCCTAATAGGGTTGTTTGGGGGCTATGACAAGAAACTGTACAGGAAGCATTTAGCGCTAGAGCTGGGGAGCTGAGGCTGGGCTGGTCCCCTCCTGGCCTGATTCCAGTCTGTCAGTGTAGCAGCGCTAAGATTCCAGATATGGCCTGACCAAGCCAGCACAATAGGCCTATTATGTCCCCCAGTCTGGACACGACACATTGTTAATGCAGCCTAAGACTGCTAGGCTTCAGAGCCTTCTCTCCCATGACTAGGTCCCATCAGGTTACGGTTAACTAAATCATTCAGACCCTTTGCACCAGAGCTTGGGGTCAAGTCGCGTTGCTTCACCATCCTCTACTTCAGGCTCTCGGCGGAAGAATGTCATCTCACTTATTTCAGCCTGCAGAAATTGTTTTGGACTCCGGTTCTATGGCCCACGGTTTTCTTCCACTCTAAATTTAGGTCCAGCTTGCCCTTACAACTTCAGTTCTGTCTGTATTGGTCAGGACAGAGCCCGGTAATGCAGCACTAGAGACACTCATTCACCATGAGCTGAGTCAGGGCAGCTCTAACACAACAATTCCCAAGTACCACACACCCGCCATGCACCATGCACCAGGCAAGCCTGTCCTGGAACTAGCTCTTGTAGCCCAGGCTGGCCTTGAACTCACAGAGATTCGCCTGCCTCTACATCCCAAGTGCTGGGATTAAAGGCATGCACCACCACTGCCCGGCTGAGTGAGTATATGAAGATCAAATGGAATGCTTAAAATAGTGAGTGTGACATACTGGAAGCCAGTGGTTTTCAACTCATGGGTCCTAAGCCCTTTGCGGGGGGGTGTCACATAGCAGATATTCTGAATATCAGATACTTACATTGCAGTTCGTAACAGCAAAATTACAGTTATGAAGTCACAACAAAATCATCTTATTGTCGGGAGTCGCCACGCCAGGAGGAACTGTATGAAAGGGTCTCAGCAGTAGCAAGGTTGAGAACCACTGCTGTAAGCACTTTATGAAGGGCTTCATTGTGGCTGTTGTTGTCGCCCCTATTTCTATACTGGGCCAAACCTCACTAAGCCAGGCTCTTTTCGCCTAAGAGATAAAATTTGGGTCTAACCAACCAGCTGTGTATCTTTAATCCCAGCGCTCAGAAAGCAGAGGCAGTCAGATAGATCTCTGTGAGTGTAAGGCCAGCCTGATCTACACAGACAGCTCCAGGACAGCCAGGGCTATAGAAAGACCTTGTCTCAACAAGAAAACCTGTTTCTGTTGTAGATGGTTGGGGGCTAGATTACATCTAATGACTCAAGATGGTGTTTCTGGCCCAGGAGGATGCTGCCAGGGCAGGTTAGCAGGAGTTGGTACTTGCACGTATTTGTGGAGGGCAAGCATCGCTGAATGCCATTGCTGCGCTCCGTCACTTAGTGGTGAGATTGATCTATAGTCCCAACCTGTCAGATCTAGGACCCTGACTTCTGGAGATGTCAAGCCCACACTTTGTTCAACAACTCACTCGCAAATTTACATTCTGTGTGGGGATGCTGTAGGGAGCGGGCAGGTCCTGCAGCAAGGACTTCCTGGAGTAACTGCCCGTTTCTGATCTTGTCCCTTTGTCCCATGAAGAGGAGGTGGGGCAGAAAATTAGAAGGAGGGAACTTTGAGGGTCCCGAGAGAGGCTCCTTGGAGAGGAAGTGTCTGAGGGCCCTTGAAGTCACTTGAGGCTGCTAGTTCCTGGAATATTGGTTAGGTAATTGTGGATCAGGAGAGGCCTCAAGACTGATCCATCTGTTCTCATGAGGCTGTGGACCACTGCACAGGAGCACTGTCTGAGCTGGATGACAGGTGATTCTAACCCCCAGTTCTCAGGGAACTGAGGGACGTGGAGAGTACACGGGGATTCTGTGGGACAATTGGTGCCCTGCTTCCTGCTAGTGCCTAGGGAGGTCTTCTCAGTCTGCCCTGTCACCAGTTCAAAGTTCCTGTCCCCAGACAAAAGAGACAGTCCTCCTCCCACTGCTGAGGCCATGTAAAGATGAAGGAATGGCAGAAGCTGGAAGATGTCACCCTTGGCTCACGAGGCCACGCTCAGCCCCACAGTGCTGGGGAAGCTGCAGTGGTTTGTGCCAAGCTACAAATGTCCTCGGGGCTCATGAGATCAAATGAGGAACTCTTTGAGCAAGAGCCCGGGCAGGTAACATCAGGAGAGAGGGTGAGGATTAGTGCCCGAGCAACACCTCTCCCTTCCTGGCTAGCCGGCATGAGGCCCTCCTCATGCTCACACCATGTCTCTGCAAGGAGTCCCTGCCCTACTTTGATAGCCTTGGCCCATTCATAATTGGAAGAGCCTAGACTCAGGTTAATTGGATAGGCAGGAACAGAGCTTGCCTGGAGTTCCTGGAGTCCTGCCCACTCTTTGGGCTTCCTTTTTATCCCTTTGAACAGATAGCTGTTTGCCATCTCCAGCTCATAAAAGGCATGCCAGGACCTTTTATGATAATGTTTGATCTCATCCATATTGATTAAAGGCAAGAAGAGATAACCGCGTAGCTGGGACCCATCTAGGTTCGCCGGGTTCCGTCACCGGTTACATATGTGATTTGGGGCAGGTCACAGCTTCTCTAACGCTTCATGTATTTCATATGTGCTTCTGCTTCATGGTGCTATCCTGATGATCTAGAGAGACAACGTGTGTGTTCAAAACAAACTTTACAGGTCGCAACATATGGTAGCTTCTTTGCTTTACTGTCAAGATGTATGCCTTTGATTAGTAGGCACTGGGAGAACAAACTTCTTACCATGTTTTGAATTGTAGAACTTAATGCACAGTGGCCTTACGTGCTGTGAGTGGGTGGGTGGACAGAGGTAAGAGGGGTGTGGGCGCTGGAGAACACGAAAGGATACTTAAAGGAAGCAGGGTGGCCTTGTGGGTAAAGTCATGGAAGCCTTCTTTGAACCAGCACGGAGATGAACAAAGTATGGTCCATCTTGTCTTTTCAGAGATCACATCTAGTTGTGGAGGGAGACACAGGTTGAATACATCCACATGGTAGGACCAAGGCCTGGAGAACTCTGTCCGGGTGCCCACACTTGAGAACCCCAGATTCTGTTTGAGGGATAGAGGTCTCGAAAGGCTTCCTGGAGGAGGTAATGACAGAGCTACGTGCTGGAGGCTGAGGCGAGGAAGTAGGATGTGAGACAAAGGGAACGCCTGGGACGCAGAGGCATGATGGGGTCCGAGAGTGCGGGAGCCGTGAGCAGGTTGCACTGGCTAGTGTGGAGATTGGTGGTCTCTGAAGCTGCAATGGCAGGACCTTTGCATTCTATCTTACAGACAGAGGGGAGCCCCAGGAAGAACGCTAAGCAGAAGAGTGAAGTGACCGCAGCGGCAAAGGGAGGATTCCCATGCAGAGAATGCATGTTTGGGGCCTGAGCTGGGTGATGGTGACTGCTGCTGAGCCTCAGTTGTGTACTTGGTGAAGACACTTGCTCCTCTTCCTCAGACTCTCATCCCATCCTCCCAGACGACAGCGGCGGCATGTCAGTCCCTCTAATTCAAGTTTTCTTCTGTTTTCTTTTTGCCTTTTTGAGACTGGGTTTCCCTGTGTAGTCCAGAAACTCACCCTGTGGCCCAGGCTGGCCTTAAATTCACAGAGATCCACCTGCCTCTGCCTCCCGAGTGCTGGAACTAAAGGCGTGCGCCACCACTATGCCCACCTCAATTCTTAATAATAATCAGAAGATTAAAAAATATCTGAGTCAGACGGTGGTGGTGCACACCTTTGATTCCTCCAGCAGAGTCAGGCAGATCTCTGGAGTTCGAGACCAGCCTGGTCTACAGAACAGCCATGGCTGCACAGAGAAACCCTGTTGGCTTCCAACTCACAGAGATCCGCCTGCCTCTGAGTTCTGGGATTAAAGGCTGCACCACCACACACAGCCTAAAGTTGGACTCTTAAATCTGGAGTTAAAATGGGGCCTGGCAAACCTGGCAGTGGTGGTGCACGCCTTTTAACCCTACACCTTTAACATGGAAGCAGAGGCAGGCAGATCTCTGAGTTTGATGCCAGCCTGGTCTACAGAGCAAGTTCCAGGACAACCAGGGCTACATACACAGAGAAACCCTGTCTCAAAAAAACAAACAAAAACAAAAGATGGGGCCTGACCTGGCCTGGGTTCTAGGTTTGGAGGTGTGTTCTGAGCTGGAATCAACTGCTCTGCTCTGCTTTAGCTTTGGTCTGAATTCTAGGGCTTTCTGAACACCAGGCTTTGAGTCTGTGAGCTGGATTCAGCTTAAGACTGAACATAAAATCTGAGCCTTGGTCTTTGGCTTGGGCTGGACTTTGGGCCTGGTCCAGGTGGTTCTCCAAGTTCTGCAAGCTGGGTCCTGGGCTTGAGACTTTGAACTAGGGTTGGGCCAGCTTGGGCTCTGGGTTCTGGGCTCCTAGTTGTATATTATTAGCACTGGGATGTTTTTGAGATCTGGGTCTCATCTCTAGATGAACTCAGGGGCTGGGCAGGGTTCTGGACTGAGATAGTTAGCTGTAGTCTCTGAAGCGCAGCTTATGTTGGTTATAGCGGGGTACTCCTGAAGGGAGCAAGGCCTCTCACCCCACTCCTCTTGGGAGCTCAGTCTTGCTCCTATTGGGACAGTGGAGCCAAGCGAAGGTACTACTAGGTTCATTGAGTTGCCAGAAGGAAGTAAAAGGTAAGGGTAGGGCAAGTGGCAAGTGGAATGTTCTCAGGTGATCAGAGACCATCCTGCCTGCTGTCGAAACCCTTCCACTAAGCAGAGAATACCCTCTAGCCACAGTGGGGTTAAAGCTTTTGGACTTCACAAGCATCTATTCCCAGGGCCTACTCATGCCTGGATCACTTCTCCCTTGTAACAGATGTGTGTGTGTGTTGTGATGTGCATGCACACCTGAAGATGCACTTATGCACACACATGGGAGTCAGAGGACAACTTTGGGTGTCACCTTCTACCTCATTTGAGACAGGGTCTCTGCTGTTCACAGTTCTGGGAGGCAGGTTAACAGGGCAGTTTCTTGTCTCTGCCTACCGTCTCGCCACACGAGCACTGGACTGAGAGGCACATGTCACAGTGTCTGGCTTTCTGTAGGTTCTGGGTTTCGAGTTCGAGTCCCATGCTTACACGGCACGCCCTTTACTCCTCCTATCCCCACTGTGTTTATCCCCTTGGCTGTCCCCTTCCACCTTTCAGGTGCTCCAGGGGTGCCTGCTCAGTGGATTCCCCTGCTGGTCCTGTGCACTCTCTTCCTTCACAGTGACTTCCAGGGGTTGGACAGCCCACCTCTTTGCTTACCCTACCCTGTTCACTTACCGCCTCCAGGGCAGGAACCCAAGACAGCCAGCTTCACTGACATGACAGGAATTGCTGCAGGGATAATGTTATTAATAAGAGATTTCAAGCCGGGCGATGGTGGCGCACACCTTTAATCCCAGCACTCGGGAGGCAGAGGTAGGTGGATCTCTGTGACTTCGAGACCAGCCTGGTCTACAGAGCTAGTTCCAGGACAGGCTCCAAAGCCACAGAGAAACCCTGTCTCGAAAAAAAAACAAACAAAAAAAAAAACAACAACAAAAAAAGAGATTTCAAACTGTGCATGTCAGCTGGGTGTAGTGACACACACCTTTAATCCCAGCACTTGAGAGGCAGAGGCAGGTGGTTTCTGTGAGTCTGAGGTTAGCCTGGTCTACTTAGTGAGTTCCAGGACAGGCAGGGTTTCGTAGAGAGGCCCTGTCTCAAAATAAAAAAAACAAACAAACAAATTGCAGGTATCATTCCTCCCTAAGGGGGTTACAGCAGCATCACCTGCTTGGTTTTTCACTGCTGTCTTTTTAGGGGTACACTCAGTTCCTAACTTGATCCACCCCGCTGTCCCAGATCCTCTTTACAGTCCTGGGAAGATACCATTGTTCAGTTCTCCACCAGCAAAATCCCCAGTAGCCTCTGTACAGAAAACCATACTCCCCAACATACACAGGGCAAGCTCAACAGAAGAAGAAACGGTAGGAAACTCCCAAATTCTGTTACTCATTCGGTCCAGAATCATATCACAGCAGGATGGCGGAGCGGAGGGAACAGGATGCAACAGACAGCTTGGGGCAGGTGTGGCAGTTTTAAACTTCAAAGTTTTGTCCCTTTAAAGTCTTTCTGCCCATGAGAAATGACAAGCTATGCCTGCTCCTCATTGTTTAGTCTTGGCCTTTAGGAACAAGTGGGGATGGCAGTGGGGTGGCTAAATGTGGATCAAACAGACACTTTGAAAGTGGTCCTTCTGTCCAGCAGTACAGTCTACATCCATACTGAAGAAGAGCTACTTTCTGAAAGGCCTTATAATCCAGTACCTGCCTCGGGTGAGACTAGGGCTCACATCAGTTTTCACAGCCATGCCAAAGCCTCTGCATGTGCCCTTCTGTTATGAGCCTGTACCACCGCCTACCATGCAATAGCAAGAGATCTGGCAGCGAGTGTGAACCTGTGATGGTTCCTTTCAGGTGCATAGTGTTCCTATAAGAGCTTTGTAATGACCCTATCTTTACCACAGATCAGGGCACTATCATGTCTTAGAACTGGAATTCGTCCCACCGCTGATCACAGTGATCCAGGGTGTGGGCCTTTGGTTGTTTAAGCGCATCTCTCTTCCTTTTGCCTCCGTTCCAATCCCCACTGGGTCCCATGGTCCTGGCAGCCCTGTTTATATGTTCTTAAAAAGCCTCAGGGTGTAAAAAAAAAAAAGGAAAGAAAGAAAAAAGAAAAAGGAACAAAAACTTCAAGGCTCAAACCTCTGCTCTCATTTTATTTTCTTCCTTCTTCCTTTCTTTCTTCCTATTTTTGTTTGGTTTTTTTTTGTTGTTGTTGTTGTTGTTTTGTTTTTTGTTTTTCAAGACAGGGTTTCTCTGTAGTTTTTTGGAGCCTGTCCTGGAACTAGCTCTTGTAGACCAGGCTGGCCTTGAACTCACAGCCGCCTGCCTTTAATCCTGCCCAAGTGCTAGGATTAAAGGCGTGCGCCACCACTGCCCAACTCTTTCTTCCTTTTAGTATTGGGGATTGAACCAAGGAGTCTCACGTGCTAGGATAGGAACTCTACCGCTGAGCTATGTCCCAGAGCCCCTTTCCTTTAAACCGCATTTATTTATTTATTGCCTGGAGGGTGCACACACCACACTGCCAGCAAGTAGAGGTCAGAGGACAACTTGTGGGAGTTACTTGGCTCCTCTCCTGCAGGTTTCAGGAATTGAACTCAGGCTGACAGGCAGGGTAGCAAGTGCTTTTACCCACTGAGCCATCTCAACCTTCTTGGCCCTTTTTAACTTGTATGTCTCTGTGTGCACGCATACCCACAGGCATTTAGAGAAATACGTTTGCGTCTTCCACCCTGATTGCAGTGTCTTTTGTTGCTCACAGCTGCATAACCAGGTGTTGTCTCTTGAGTTTCAGAGGATTCTCCAGCTGCACTTTCCATCTTGCCATAGGAGTATCCGCTTATAGACTTGGGCTACTATGCCTAACTTTACACGGATGCTCGTCATCTGAACTCAGGTCTTCACCCTTGTGCAGCAAGCACTTCATTCACCGAGCCATCTCCCCACCCCACCCCCCATTTTCCCTTGTTATTTTGAGACTATCTTCAGAAGTTGCCAGGCTGTCTTTGAACTTGCTCCCGTAGCCCAGGCACACCTTGAACTTTCAGCCCTTCCGTTTCTACCTTTGCAGTAACCGGGATTACAGGCCTGGATTTTGCATTTAGTTCTGACAAGTCTCATGTTGGTCATTCTGTCTTCCCGGCTATGCAGTAACTAGTTGAGGATGCCTTCACTCTAGACACCATTTGCTGAGCCATGTGTCGGCCAGAGTCCCTCAGTTCAGAGTCTGAGGGATGGTAAACTTGTAGTTTTAAATCACTAA
>NC_022016.1:61567609-61581265 GCF_000317375.1 Microtus ochrogaster | reverse complement strand
GAGGTAAGGGCTGTCAGCGCAGAGCAAACTACGTGTACCTTGAGGAAGTCTTCGGAATATATTGGGGCTGATGCACTGAGCCCACGCCAGGAGAGGATGCCTAGTGCTCACTTGCTAAAAGAGTTTATGAATGCAAGAACCATAATACTAAAAGTCACAATCAGCAACCTTTGTTAACTACTCATCTGAGGCCCAGCACCGAGCTAAGGGATTCATATGCGTTTTCTCATTTTAATTCATAGCAATCCCAGGAAGTAGACTCTTTATTATCTTATCTCTACAGACAGGGAAACTGAGACTTGGAAAAGTTAAGCATCTTGTTGGTCCCAGAGCTGCTGAACTAGGGAGTCAAGATGCAAACCCAGGCCCCCTGACTCTAGAATCCTGTGCCTTTCTGTCAACACCAATGCCCTTGACTTTGGACAGTAGCCTCTGTGCAGACCAGAGATACACACCCGCTCTCTGGTCAGGTCTTCTGGAGGTTTCTCAGCAGCAGTGAGCCCCAGGGAGTATTGGCATTTATCAGGCTCAACTCCACTGAGAGCTTCAAAAGAGAGAGAAAGCAGGGAGGGGATTGTGGGAGCCCAAGCATCTAGGAAATGACTCTGGGATTCTTGGAGTTCTACAAAAGAAAACAAAACAAAACAACAAACAAAAACAAATAAAAAAAACCCAACTATTTGGTGAGTTTATCTTGAATCCTAGCTTTGGTGAGACTTCATTGTGCTTTTAAAAAGACTGTCTAGTTCTCAGCTCCTTTATGTGCACCTTCCTTCCCACATGGCCTGCTGCCTAAGCCCTTAGCACTCACCAGCCCTCTACCCCTCTGGCTTCAAGATTTTGTTATTGTTGTTGTTTGTTTGTTTGTTTTGTTTTTCAAGACAAGGTATCTCTATATAATAGTTCTGGCTGTCCTGGAACTCTCTTTGTAGACCAGACTGGCGTTGAATTCACAGAGATCTACCTGCTTCTGCCCCCCAAGTGCTGGCTCTGGGTTTAAAGACATCCACTACCACGCCCAGCCTGTCTTCGAGATTTTTTTTTCCTGATCCTTTTGCCCAGGATGCTGAGACACCTGTCAGTGCCTTCTTCCACCATCTTGGGCCAGTTCCGAAGGTTCCTTTTGCAGCTCCAGACCATTGTGAATGGTTAGTAGAGATGATGTGGTCACACATACTCCGTGGCCTTTTGCCTGGATCTTGCCCACGCACGGACTCTCCCGCCCAGTCTTATTCAAAGACTTTTCTGCCTCAAGGTGTCCTTAAATGATAGTATTCAGAGGGCCTCTTCTCTTAATCCTCTTGTCTGCGTCATCCTCTTCCACCATTGCAACAACCATCTCGACTGTACGATCAGCGGGCCAGATCTATAGCCTGTTTCTATCCAGGTGCTGAAATGTGTATTTTAGACTCTTATTCATCAAATTAGCATGTCCTTTGTTAGGACACGTGTCTAGAAGACAATGTGAACCTTAACCTGTGAGCTCAGGACCTAACAAGCACATATATTAAACAGTTAGAATACAGAGTGTCTACAGAGAAAGCTGGGAAATACATGTTGGCTAATCTAAGAGCCTTATATCAGTTAGATTTGGCTATAGGTGACAAATTGAAAAGCTCAAATCCAGGCCAGTGAGCTAGCCCAGTGAGTAACGGCGCCTGCCAGCAAGCTCGGCTGATGGCATGAGTTTGATCCCCAGAAATCACATGGAAGAAGGAGAGAACCAACTCCCAAAAGTGTACCCACATTTTCACATGCATGTCTGTTCCTGCGCGTACGTATACATGCACACAGGCATGTACACACACACATACACACACACACACACACACACGTACACACATTTCAACTAGTTGTAAGTCTGGAAATGAGTATTAGTTCAGAGCTAGTGCAGTAGCTCCAAGGTCATAAAAGTCCCTGTTCTTTTTATTATGCCTCTCTTCCAACCCCTGCCATCCTGCACGACAGATACTTCCACCGCCAGGGCCCGATAGTCAGGCAGACTCTAGCCAACCTAAGGAGGTGGAGTGGGAAGCAGCGCACCCCCCATTTGTCACCAGTTCCCCAAAGTGGCACAAATGACTTCTGCCTAAGCTGTTGGCCAGGACTCAGTCACACAGCCACACCTAACTGCAAGGAATTCTGGAAAATAAAGATGTTTTTACTCCATGCCAGCCATTGGGGCAGCTACAAAATAAACTTCAGTGGCAAGTCCAGTAATGGCTCTTAAGGAACAACAAGTAGTTGCAGTTTCAGAAAGGCTTCGGCCGAGCTGACACTGAAATTGAGATAAGAGTCCGAATTAACCAGGCAGAAAAGGGTGTTTAGACTACACAGGGCATTCAAGGATTTTATTTTCTTTGAGGCAACAGCGAGTAACCCAGGCCTTGAATCGGGTCGGCAGCTGAGGATGACCTTGAACTGTCGCTCTACCTGCCTCTCACTCCAGAGTGCTGAGGAGAGTACAGGTGTGTACTGCCCAGGTGTGTACCGCCCAGGTGTGTGCAGCCACGCCGCTTGTGCTTTGCTGTGGGTTGAACCCAGATCTCTGTGCACGCGAGTCACAGCCCCATTCACAGGGAGCCCTTCTGAAAGTGCTGGTGCTTGGGAGGTTGGGGGGATGTGCCCCGCATCCCACTCTTTCCCTCTCTGCCCTATCCCCTCTAGATAAAATCTTTCTCTAATCCTGGAACTAGGCTGGCACCTGGAAAGTCCCAATGGTCCCTGTCCCTGTCCCCAGCAGTGCTGGGGTTAGAGAGGCAGCACATGTGACTTCTCCAGCGCTTTGTAAGGATTGCTGGGATCTGTGGGGGAGGCCCTCACGTTTGAGCATGCATGCTTACCGCTGAGCTATCTCCCCAGGCCCCAAGATCACACATTTTAGTCATCTTGAGAAGGGAGAAGTGGCCCCTGCCTGCTGGAGCAGAATTGTATTCCTGCAGAAAGCAGCCCATGTACATTTTGGACCTAAGAGTGTCCCTAGATTTCCCTGGCAAAGGCTTGAGTTTCAAGAGATATCGATTTGTAATTAGACCAAGTGCCCTAGGCAAGGAAGCTCTGGAAAGCCAGAAGCTGGCCACACGCGCTGAACAAAGAACCCAGGAGTGGTCACTGTCAGGATGGCCATTGGCCCTAGCACCTCAGCTGCTGGTCAACAGCAGGGCAATTTGTGGGGTGCTGAGGCTACACAAACTGCCAGTTGGGGCCTCCTCCCCAGACATATCACAGGCCATCCAAAGGTTGTGTTTATTTCCCTGATGTGGCCACAGACATGAGGGCAGGGCAGCCAGCTGGGCACAGCAACTCTGGCTCTTAGGAGTGAACTCAGTCCCCACAGCTCTGTCTCTACCGCCCTTCTTTCTTCCTATATAACAAGTGGACAATGACTTTGGCTCAGGTCACCTCAGAGAGTTCAGCTGGACATCCCGAATATTTCAACACCTGCTTACTGCCTGACAGAGCACCACAACTCACTGTTCCCTGACCCCTTCCACAAACAGGCATACATGGTATACAGACTTAATACACATGGACACCCAGGCCCTTATCTGATTCCATGTCTTCATAGACATACTTGTTCTCACACACAAGTCTCATCTGCCACACACACAAGTCATCTGCCACACACCTGTGACATAAAGGCAGAGCCTTCCCCCTACACATATCACATATAGACCCTATAGACTCCATACCCCAGCACACGCATTGCAGACATAGACACACTAAACATGCAATATTCTAACATGTCCATGCCCTCTCTCTCTATTTCATGTTATATGTATGTATACCACACATGTACCTATAGCTAGCTACTCATTCACCCACACATATCCAGGCCTCTACCAACACTGATCCCTATGTTTTCGAAGCAAAGTTCCCAAGCTCTTTTTTTTTTCTTTCTTTCCAAGATGGACTTTCTTCGTGTACTCCTGGCTGTCCTGGAGCTCACTCTGTAGACCAGGCTGGCCTCAAACTCACAGAGATCTGCCTGTCTCTTTCTCTTCAGTACTGGGATAAAAAAAAACTTGTGCTGCCATCGCCTGACGTTTTTCTTTTGGTTGTTGTTTTTGAGACAAGATCTTTTTGTATAACATGTAGCCCTGACTATTCTGGAACTCACCATATAGACCAGGCTGGCCTCGAACTCACAGAGATCCTCCTGAGTGCTGGGATTAAAGGCATGTGCCACCACTCCTGGTGCCAAGTTCTTATATCCATAGGAATCTTTGCCCTTTGAGCTAGAAGGAGACAGAGACTCAGAGAGGAAGTTGGAGAAGAGTTGACAATGTCTCCATTACTCCAACCCAAACATATCTACATGGCCCATAAGAAAGAAGGAAGACTGGCCTTTCCCCTACTACCCTATGAACCATTGTGTGTTCCTGACGTCAGGGACATGGAGTTCTGGCAGGAGATCCAGCATGATGCCTGGGCTCTGTATCTACTCTACAAGATACCCTGGAGACTACAGTCCCAGTCAGCAGCCTGGAAGCCAACCTGTGCCTGGCCCACCAATGCCACGGGGGCAGAAGAAGCCCTTGTGCAATAGCAGTTGACCCAGGGGACCAGAGGACAGGGCAAAAGGCTTCACAGTCCTCACGTTGCAGGCACTGAACCTGGACAGCCACAGCTTGGTTTCCTGTCATTCCCACATTGGATCTCCTTTTCATCTTATTCTCTTCAGGCATGGAGGATAGAACCAGGGCCTGAGTGCATCAGGCCATAGAAATACACCTTTGCTCCTCTGTATCCACTCAGACACGGAGCCAGGGAGATTAAACCTCATAGCCAGTAAATGGTAGTTCCTTCTTCTTCTTCTTTTTTTCTTTAGTCAGGGTCTCACTATGTAGCCTTGGTTGGCCTGGAACTCACTGTTGGCAAGGCTGGCCTGGAACTCACAGAGATCCACTTGCTTCTGTCTCTTTAGTGCTGTGGTTAAAGGCACCACCAAGCCTGGCAATGGTAGTCTCTGACATTGAACTTGGACTGTTGGTTCCCATGGCACTCAGAGTATCCTGAGGGCTAGAATGTTGGCTGCGGCTAGGTGGTCCCAGGCCGGGGTAAGGACTGCAGGCTATGGGAAGCTATTTTAGGCTTCTCATTTCCCATCCTCTCTGACTAGGAATACCGAGACAAGGGCCTTCTCCTAAGGGAAGTAAAATTGGGGATCAGGAGAGTGGGGAGACGCTTGGCTGTGCTAAGCTCTTAACAGACTGGGATATTGAGTCAACGCTGGCAGCAGGCCAAGACTAGAGCCACAGTTTGAGGCAGGTCAGGGCTAGAATCAGAGTTGGAACTAAATCAAGAACCAGGCCCAAAGCTACTGCCACTGGCTGGAAGAGACGCAAGCCAGGACAAGGGGCTGAACCAGACCTGGGAGGGAGGAGATGGAGACCCCGAGAAAGGTGGTCTGACCACGTGTTGGCGAAACCTCATTGGAATGTCAGGCGCAGTGCTGCGAACAGAGGGAGGAATGCGGGTGCTCACCTGTCTACAGAGGTGACGGGTTTATCATGGCAAAGGACCCTGCATGGAGCTACGCCTGAAGGGTGGTCCAAATGCCAGTTGGCAGAGTTGGGTAAGAGAGATCAAAGCGGGGAGAAACCGTGGAAGGTGGAATCGGTGGTCGGAGCCAAGTTCCTAAAACAAGAAAGCCCAGAACAGGGTCTGTTCTGAAAGGGTAGGCAATCTTTCTACTTGGCTAATGTGCACAGCTGGGCTCAGGACAGTGGCGTTAGCTCTGATGATAAGAACTCGCAGACTCTGGCGACTTGGTGAGGAATGTGAACTTTATTCAGAGGGCAAGGGGATATCACTGGCAGACGTCAAGGGTGGTGATGTGGTCAGAATCGTGTTGTAGAAGAGCCCTCTGGCTGCTGATACAAACAAGGAACTGACAGTGGGGAGACCAGAGAGGCAGCCAACGACACAGTCAGGCCAGGAGTCCCAGATGGAGAGTCACCCATACGTAATGGGAAAGAGGGCAGATGCTGGGTCTGTAGAGAGGCAGGATCTACAGGCTGTGGCGATCCTCTGGAGGTGGGGTGTGAAGGAGAGGTGGACCTAGCCAGACACCAAGGAGGCTGGAAGGCTGGAAGCCCATTGCAGAATGGGGCCACATCGGGAGAAACTAGAGGGCAAGCTTGCCCTTCCAGCTCTGCCTTTCACTAGCTGCGTGTCCTCGGACTGTGACTTCTGCTCCCTGAGCCTCAGTTTCCTCTTTTACAGAACGGGAAAAGTTCTATTGCCTCCAGAGGAAATGCACGAGGGCTAGACAAGACATTTCTGAAGGTGAGCCATGAGGGTGAGCTGTGAGGGTGAGCCATGAGGGTGAGCGAGCCATGAGGGTGAGCAAGCCGTGAGGGTGAGCCGTGCATAGCCAGTTATTGCATCTGGTCTCCGGCTCCCAAGCAAGATGCCGGCTGACCGACCTCAGCCGTGTGCCTGAGAGCTCCGGGAAGTGAGGCATGAACACTCTGAGGAGCTGGCAAGGCAGCCCTATCACTCCTGGCTGAGAGGAATGTCCTGGAATCCTATTTGCTCACACTCCAGCCAGTTGGGTCCTTCCCCCTCTTCCCAGCAGGGTCCCACAGCCCGTCAAGTGGCCCTGGATGGCTGGAAGAGCACTCAGAGGTCATGAACTTGCCTGGAACCTTGCCCCACCTCATCCTTTGTCTGACCACAGCAGGACCCAATCAAAGTCCCCTTGGCCGACTCCACAGTCCACCTCTGCAGTGAGATACCAGGAGCAGCCCATTTCTGCAGGATGGAGATATTTCCGATGCCTCTCCTCCTTTGACATCTTCCCAATTCTCTTCAATATACTTTCTTAACTACAAATGGATTCTCATGGCTGGTCCTACCTGACTCTACACACAATCCTGGGGCTGGTGGTACCCCTCACTCTGTAGACCAGACTGGCCTCAAACTCACAGAGATCCCCCTGCCTCTGCCTGGGCCTACCTCTGTGCTGGGATTAAAGGTATGGGCCACTGCAACCTGGCCCAACAATGACTCTTAAACCCAGCTCCCTCTCCTGGCCACTGGAGGTCTATTGGTCCATCACTCTCTGTGTTACTGACCCAGATTCTCTGCCCCTCTGACTCTCTCAGGCTACAAGGTAGACCCTTCTCTAGACCCTCAAAACAGTGAATGCGACCACCTCTTGCCCATTCTCCCAAACCAGAGACACACACATCAGTCTCGCCTCTTCCCAGCTCCGTGTCCGTCAGTCCTATTTTTTAAGCAGCTGTCTGTCACCTGTCCTCGCCACTCTCCCCATGGGAGATGGCTACATCTCCCCTGTTACAGACTCCTGGCCTCAGGGCCAGTTGTGCCAACTCGGATCTTTTCCTTGGTTTGGGGACTCCCATGGGTACACACGCTGCCCCACCATGACATATTCTAAAATTCTTTTATTACAAGATTGTCCCAGAAGGCCATTTTTGAGAAAGGTCAACCAATCAAGGATCCCAACCAAAAAACAAAATGAAACAAACAAACCAAACAAACAAACCAGTGTTTCAAAATAAATTTATCTTTCAGATCCTTGCAACAGGGAATTACCCAAGAGGTTTTCTTTAAACTTATATAACAATTAACATCATTTTGCAAGAGGACACTCGAAAATACAATATGAGAGAGAGAGAGAGAGCCGCCTCTAGGATAACCCAACAGCTTATAAAACACAGCCTTCCACATTTGTCAATTTTTTTTCAAAAGACCCCAAACTCTGAGTTGAAATTTTACAACTTTTAAATATTGCATATCAATTTGAAAGGTTTTTTTTTTTAAAGCATTGTGCAGCTTTAGGCTCTCCCACCAATGATCTTCTGTCATAATAAAAATAAAAATTAGTGTTGAAGATCCTTCCCTTGCCTGCTGGCGGCAGCGGATGTGCTGCACACCGGATTCACCGATTCCAGCACTCTCTAGAGCAATGGAGCTCCCTCCACACTTTCCCTCCAAGGCAGAGAAATGTCTCAGAGCAGCTCAGAGTTCTTTTGTCAGTTGCACGCTAGGTTGGTAGAGAAGCCATGATTCCAATCTACTCCTGAGAGACCACCTCCAGTTTCGAAGAACCAAAGGCTTATGGGATTATGGGCTGTTTTGCGTTTACTAGTGCCTCTGTTCAGTGATTGATGGGTGAAAGAATAAGCGAACTCCTTGGGGAATAAAAGAGTAGCAATCCTCTTCTGGTTAGGTCTTTTTCTGCTTGAGAACCACCGCCCTGAGCAGGGAACTCCCGCCAAGAATGTGCTTAGGGGGTCCTGGTGGCTCAGCGGGGAGCGGGCCTTGCACAATGCAGGTGCTGGCTGCTCCCTCCCTTCCGTTACTTTGAGGCTTAGGACTGTCCCAGCTGCTGCTTCCTGCAGAGCAGCTTTGGGCCTGCCACATCCGGCTGCCTGCATCCCAGCCCCAGAGACCCAGGCAAAGGTGGAGGACATGGCCATAGGGAAGAGGTGCCCTTTATCAGGCATGGAGCACTTGGCAGTATCTTGGCTCAGAGAGCTCATGTCCAGAGGGTACATTTTCCCGGCTGTGTGACACTAACATACTCACTGCTGAACTTGTTAATTCCTTGTCTTTTGCTCTACCACCTCCCTACTTCCTTCCTTGACACACAATGTCAGGGTAGTAAGGTGTGTCCCTTTAACTTAGCACCTTTTACATCACGGGGCACCTTGTTGGGTATGGAAACAGCCGGCTGAGAGCTTTGCTTGGATGAACTCATTGTGTCTAAGTGGAAGTCAGACCTGATGATACACAAGGATTTACCTGGGTTGGGGAGTGACTCAACAGGAAAGGGTGCCTGTCTCCAAGTCTGTTGATTAAGTTCAATCCCAGGATCCCACGTGTCAGGGGACTCCCACAAGTCAAACACAGACACACACACACACTCACAGACATACACACAGACTCACACACACACAGACTCACACACACACACAGACTCACACACACACAGACTCACATACACACAGACACGCGCACACAGACACACACACACACTCATGATTTTTTTTTTTTTTTAAAGAAGTGTTCAAAGAGCAGGACGTTAATCTCCGGGTCACAATGATTATGGCGTTGATCACCACCCAGGAGCAAATTAAAAACGGATGATGTTGAGAAAGGCAAGAGGATTTTTGCTCAGAAGTGTGCCCAGGGCCGCATGGTGGACGAAGGAGGCAAACATAAGACTGGACCAAACCTCCATGGTCTGTTTGGGAGGAAGACAGGTCAGGCAGCTGGATTCTCACACACAGATGCCAACAAGAACAAAGGCATCACCTAGCGAGAGGATACCTGATGGAGTGTTTGGAGAATCCCAAAAGGTACATCCCTGGAACAGGAATGAATGATCTCTGGACTTAAAAAGAAGGGAGAGAGGGCAGACCTAACAGTTTATCTTAAAAAGGCTATTAAGGAGTAATTTATGTCTCATGATTTTTTAATGTGTACCATAATTTAATTCAGACACCAAAATTCAGATCACGAATGGCTAGGAGTGTTTCTGTCACCGTCTCAGAAACAAGAAGACTGGTCTGTGTTTCAGTGTGTACTCCCTGGTCTGTAGCAGGCAATGTCTAAATGTCAGGAAGCAGATGTCTATTCTTGACTCGATGCTATTTTAATTAGAATTCCCTAAGTCAAAGGATGCTGCCTTTTACTATTGAAAGGCACTTACAAAAAAAGAGCGAAAGGAAGAAAGAAAGAAAGAAAGAAAGAAAGAAAGAAAGAAAGAAAGAAAGAAAGTATTCACCTTGTTTTTCCAAGTGGCAAAAGACCAGATCTGTTGGTTAAAGTACCTTTCTCTGGTCATACTGCTAACAGGTGGCACAGCTTAACTCCTACCACTTCACCGTCTCCTTGTATGCTGTGTGGGGTTTTCTGTTTGTTTGTTTGTTTGGTTGGTTGGTTGGTTTGGTTTGGTTTGGTTTTTAGTTTTTCAAGACAGGATCTCTGTGTGTAGCCCTGACTATCCTGGAACTCACTCCGTAGGCTGGCCTCGAACTCAGAGATCTGCCTGCCTCTTCTTCCCTGGGATTAAAGGCATGCTCCCAGCACTACTGTGTTCTGAGGCCAGCTTGGAGGCATAGATGAAGGTGGAAGCCAACCCTGGTCCTCAGGAAGCTCCCCTTCTGATGGGAAAGCATGTTCCATGCCAGGAGATGGCTGCGAGACAAGCAGAAAGGTAGGGCTGAACCGGAACAGGTCTCTGGAGCAGGCGGCAGACCCTGAGCCTGAGGCTAGCACCTTCAAGCCATGCTTGGACAATAATAGCCCAGCTGTGACTCATTCAAGGGGCTCCCAACAGCCTGGTTTGATGAAATGGACCAATCCCTTCCCAGGGATATCTGTGAGTGTGTCTCTGCAGACCTAGAAAAGCCCCGCCCCTCAGGACAGTCGCTGGTGTGAGAAAGACTTAAGCAGGCATTTAGATCAACGTATGGAGGAGGGGAATCAGAAATGGGAAACCCTGGTTTGTAGCTTGTGTGAGTTTGCATGCAGTAAATAGTCTTCCATGGCCGGTTTCAAGTTACCAGTTTTGAAGACAGACAGTGGCATACTACTCTGTAAGACTCCATGCATAGCAGAGAGGTGGTACCAGTTAAATAGAATAAAAATTAAAAATTTATGTTTAGAGTCATTATATTATTTATTTTGAGACAGGGTGTCACATGGTTTAGGCTGGTCTTGAACTCACTTCATGCCAGGCAGGACCCTGAACTTTACCTCCCAGATGCTGAGATTACAGGCGTGTGCTCCCGTGCCCGCTGCAGTCATTTTTAATAGAGTTGATTTAAGTATAAGTTTGAATGGCTTAATTTTTAATGACTGTGTTTAACAACCAGCTCCCATGAGCTCGGAAAATGCAACAAGTGGCTCTCGTCAAGCTGATACAAGCCAGCTCCCACACCGCACTGGGCTTGTATCATCACTCAGCTAGGCAGCGGTGGTCTCTCTGGCTTTATCAGCCTCCTGCTGGCTGCATTTCGCCGTCTCTCTAGCCTGGGTCTCCCTCTAGTGGACAGAACAGTAATTTTCAAGTAATTCTGCACCTGTGTCCGGGAGCGCAGCAACCCAGAGCAAAGTCATGACTCATGGGCAAGAGTTTCTTTCTTTTAAAAAAAATGTTTAAATTTATGTGCCTTTGTCTGCATTTATGTGCATAAGAAAGTTCCTTCAAGATGGGCAGTGGTGGTGCACGCCTTTAATCCCAGCACTTGGGAGGAAGAGACAGGTGGATCTCAGTGAGTTCAAGACCAGCTTGGTCTACAAAGTGAGTTCCAGGACAGCCAGGCCTGTTACACAGAGAAACCTTGTCTCGAAAAACCAATAGATCAATAGATCGATAGATAAATTTCTTTAAGAAAGACCATAGTGCCACAGGGGTGGCACACACCTTTTATCCCAGCACTTTGGAGGCAGAGGCAGACAGATCTCTCAAATTGAGGTCAGTCTGGTCTACAGATAGAGCTCCAGGACAGCTAGGGCTACCTACACAGAGAAACCCTATCTCAAAAAAAACAAAAATCAAGCAAACAAAAAAAGGACAATAGTTTTTCAGTTGTCCTGAGGCACTACACACCTGATAGTCCATCCCTGTGGAAGGAATTATCTCCAGAATTTCTGAAACCGTACCCCTCAACTGGAGAAATAGCTCAATGCATAAAGCTTCTGCTATCCACAGGAATTCAGATCCCTCGAACCCACACCGAACCAAAGACATCGTATGTTTCTGTATTCCCAGAATGCCAGTGATGAGAAGGGTGATACAAACAAGAGAAGCTCAGCAGGCCAAAGGGCAGCTAGTCTGGGCTAAATACCGTAATGTGCAACCCTCGCACGTTTATCTCAAAGAAGGTGGAAGGGGACTGCCACTCAAGGTCCTCTCTGGCCTCTATACAAATGCCACGCCATGTAATCTAGTACCCTGTCTGTGTTGCAGTTCAGGATGGCTACACCAGCCCTTCAGGCTTGAGGGCCAGCCCTTTCATTCTGCTTGTCAAGTCTCTCTAAGAACGCAAACTGGAAGGGCCACTTTGGGAAGCAAGGCTGGATGTCCACACCGAGGGGAAAGGAGCCAATCAGATACCGAGCTGAGCTCAGAACACCCCTTCCCTCACTGAGCTTGGAATCTCTGTAGTGATCTTCCCAAAGTGGAAATCCACCTGGCTTCTTCTGTCCCCAAACCTGTGACTGTCCCTCATTTTCCTTTTCAACTTTTCTGCCAAGGAGTCAAGCCTTGACTGGGAAATCGGCAGATCATTTGCCTCAATTCTCGCTCCCCCTCCCGAAAAAAAAAAAAAGAGCAGAAAACTGATCGGTTGGAAGTTGTCTGCACCAGGCAAGACAGCAGGCTAAGCAGACTGAGCTTTAGTTCTGCATGGCACCACAGCTGGGGGGCACCATCTTACAGACGGGGAAACTGATGATAGGTACAAGCTAGCCTAGTTTGACACGGCTTCCAAATGGAGACATCGTCTGCACAACCTGCTTCTCTATAGGAAAGCTCTTGCTGTCCCGCTGGGCCTGCCTGTTTCCTCGGGTTGTCTGCAGAGCTAAGCACAGAGTCCCCAGAACCCTTCCCCACTGCGGCGTAGGGCAAGGCCACATTCCTTAGAGGGTTCTAAGGGAAGGGGTGCTTTGCAGGGAAACCCAAGCAGAGACAACAGAGCCACTAATATGGAGTGGAAAATTAGCCCTTAATCTGGTTAAATACTCCAAATGTTCTTTCCTCGTTCTCTTCTACCTTTCCCTTTATTTCTGTTGGGAAACGTACGCGCGCATGCGCGTGCGTGCGTGCGTGCGTGCGTGCGTGCGTGCGTGCGTGCGTGCGTGTGTGTGTGTGTGTGTGTGTGTGTGTGTGTGTGTGTGTTGTTTTGGTTTGCAGTGCTAGGCCTCAGACTAAAGCCTTACCCATTCTACATCCCCAGCTCCTGGAATCTTCAATATCTTCAAGGCTCAGATTGAATTTTCCTCCTCCAGAAAGCCCTTCACACTCCCTGGCCCAGTCTGCAGCATGAGAGGAAGAAGCGCACTGTGAAAGGAAGAGCGGGTTTCTGGCTGAGTGTGAGGGTTGAGCATACACTCTATCCCCACTCACTCCTGCAGTTCACCCGTGCCACAAACAGTTTGGGGAAAAGATGTTTAAACTCACAAGGACAAGATAAAAAGTTAGACACATGCCTATTATCATACATGAAATAACTCATGCTGGGTGTTGTGTCCCATGCCTCAGCACCCCAGAGGCTGAGGCAGGAGGATGGAAAGATTCAAGCCAACCTGTGCTACAGAGCAAGACCTTCTCAAACAAAGAGAAGATAGAGGAAGAGAGGGAAAGAAAATTCACATGGATGTAAATAGAGGGGCGGGAGAGATGGCCCTGTGTTCAAGAGCTCTTGTTCACAAGCAAAGGACTGGCGTCAGGGGCCATCCAGGAGCCAGGTGCAGCCTCACACAGACCTGTAACTCTGCGCTGAGAGGGGCAGATGCAAGATGATTTCCTGGGCTTGTTGACTGGCTGCCATGCTATCAAAAACACAAGTTCCAGTTTCAGTGAGAGACTGTTCCTCAGAGGAAAGGAGGGATGACAGAGGAGGACACCCCATGCCTTCCTCTGGCCTCTGTGCACATCTTTACACATGTGCA
>NC_022016.1:61545248-61567169 GCF_000317375.1 Microtus ochrogaster | reverse complement strand
CACCACACACACACATACATGCACCACAGGTACATATGCACCACACACACAGGCACCACACACACACATGAACGCACATAAAGATCTAAATCTAAATAAAAGAACTAGAACTCTTTAAAGACCATAGGGATGAATCTATAAGGCCTCAGATTTTGCAATTGATTCTTAAATATGACATCAATATTTCTTAAGTAACAACAGCAAAAAAAGCAAATTAGATTTTATTAAAATTAAAAACTCAGACAGGCATGATGGCTCACACTTGTAATCCCAGCACTCTGAAAGTTGAAGAAGAAAGATTTTGACTAGTCTGGATTACACAGGCAACAAATCAGAAAAACTTCACACCCATATAATTCTTATAATTATATAAAATAAACAAAGCAGGGTGCAGTGGAGGTTCCTGTAATCCTGAAACTTGGGAGGTGGAGGCAGGAGAATAAGGAGTTCAAAGCCAATCTTAGCCAGGACCCTGTATCAAAATGAAAATAATTTAAGAGAAAGAAGAGAGAGAGAAACCTAGCAGGTCATCTATTGTCACACAAGCCTGAAAGTCTGAATTCATCCGTTAACCCATGAAGGTGAAAGGAGAGAACCAACCCTGACCTCCACACGTGTGCTCCAGCACGCGTGTCCACCCACTACCACTGCCTCACTATTACATAAAGGGAAAGGAGCCGGAGAGATGACTCAGTACTAAGAGCACTAGCTGTTCTTCCAGGAAGCAGGAGTTCAATTCCCAAGCCCCCCATGGTGGCTCACAACCATCTGTAACTCCAGTTCCAGGGGATCTGATGTTCTCTTTTGGCCTCTCAGGGCACCAGCCACACACAGAACCCACAGAGAGACATGCAGGTCAAACACCCATAGACATAAAATAAAATAATAAAAAATAAAACTTAAAAATAAATAAAAATTTATACCATGAAGCCAATTTTTCATAATTAAAAAAACTTTTATGAATCCAAGGCACTATTAAGAACGTGGGAAGAAAAGGGGCTGGGCAGGTGGCTCAGCGTAAGGAGCAATCACTGTTCTTAAAGAGGACCCAGGTTCAATCCCCAGCACCTACATGGTAGCTGGCAACCATCTATAACTCCGGTACTAGGGGATCGATCCTCTTCTGACTTCTCTTACAGTGCCAAGTATATATGTGGCGCACACACATACACACAAGCAAATACTCATACACATAAAATAAAATCAATAAATCTAATTTTTTTGAATAAAAATTGAAAAACAAGACAGAAAGACTCATTATGCACTTGAGGAAGGCCTCCAACAAAACAAAATAAAACAACAACAACAAAAAACACACATAGCATAGCAAACAATGAAGAATTTAAAGGGAGGGGCTGGAGAGATGGCTCAGAGGTTAAGAACACTGACTGCTCTACCGGAGGTCCTGAGTTCAAGTCCCAGCAACCACATGGTGGCTCACAACCATCTGTAATGAGATCTGGTATCCTCTTCTAGCCTGCAGGCATGGAGGCTGAACACTGTGTACATAATAATAAATAAATATTAAAAAAAATTTAAAGGGAATAGAAAAAACAGATGGAAAGGGAAAATTTTCAAGCTTTGTAATTATTGGGAGAACAGGGAGCTACAAGAGAGAACATTGAGGGAAGTGTAGCATCATGTTCCACACCTGCGGCTCCAGCACGCAGGGGACTAACCTGGGCTCTACTATTATAAAGTCAAACCCTGTCTGAAAAACACAACAAAATAAAACAAAAGCAGAAAAGAAGACGTGGGGAGAGAAGAGAAAGAGGGGGAATATTTAGGAAATGAAGAAAAACATTTAAGAAATACAAAACTATAATGGTAAATTAGTAACCCCACAAAAATCCTGAGCTTCATTGTTCATAGTTTGAATCGGGGGAGGAGGTCATGATCTGGTAAGGTATGATCACAGAGCCATTATCCAAATGACTGAACTCAACTCTAGCCCTATATCACCTGTCCCAGAGATCAGACTGATACCGGATGACTCAAAGCACCAATTTTTAATCACATGGTTGATCTCTCTGGCATGAGTCATCTTAACTTTGTAAGGGTCTACCACGAATCACCTTATTAGTACAAACTATCTGGGGGCCACCATGAATAACGAACACACTCTGATACTTGGGGAATTCCTGCCTCGCAAGGACAAAGTTTAGTCAAATTCTTTATTACAGTAGACCCACACAAGAGCACATTGTTGAATTCAGAATACCAGAGTACAACCTCAAAGTGTTCATTAAAAAAAAAAACCAGGTGACATACAAAGGCTCGTAGAGCAAATGATGTCTCAGCATACCACTGGGCGCCAGGAAACAAGGAAACAACACCTTTACAATTCTCAGGGGAAATCTAAAATTTTATACCAAGCCAAACTTTCCACCAAAATTGAGGTTATGATAAACAGCGTTTCAGAAAGGCTGCATCTCAGAATCTTATTTCTCAGGCAGATGTTGGGTGCTGTGCTTCACCAGGGTGAGGAAGTAAATCAAGAAAGAGGAAGAAATGAGTTCTGAATGACAGGCCATCAACGCAGGGCAGAAGCAGCGGGGATTTCCAGGATCAGAGAGAGAGGAAGTTCTAGCCTGAGAGTGGTGAAGCTGGCCAAGAAACCATGAAGTTCAGATTCCAATAGGAAGACGAATGGTTCCCAGACAGTGGTTCCAAGAAAAGAGAAGTGTAACTGACAGATTGATAACCCGGTATGCTGGGCTGAATGAAGTAATCTTTGTAGCTGGTGTCTGGTATGAATGGGAGGCAGGTGTTTCAACACCTAGTAAGTCCATAGAAACAAAAGTGAAGCAATTCAATGCTGAAGAAGTGTTTTAAAAGGAGCTAAAGTCGGGCTGGTAACACACACACATACATACACACACACACACACACACACAGAGAGAGACACACACACACACAGAGAGAGAGAGAGAGAGAGAGAGAGAGAGAGAGAGAGAGAGAGAGAGAGCACTGAGCCAAGTGGGCAAGATAGTTCAGCAGGTAGCAACACTTCCATGCAAACCTGACCACCTGAATTTGATACCCAGGAGTCCACAGAGGAAGAAGTAAACTGACTCCCAAAAGCTGTCCTTTGACCCGTACACTTAGAGGCAGTGGCAAGCATGCCAGTACTCACACACATCCCCCTAACTACTTTCTTATTACAGGCAATAATAAAGTTAAATTAAATATAGTCCTAAGGCTTGAAGGCCAAAACTCGGAGTTATCAAACTAGCTCTTTTTTTTTTAAAGTAAACAAATAGTCAATGTCCGTGCTATTTTGACTATATGGTTATACTGCAACTAAATGCATAAGTCACCCCTCTCTGTCTCTCTCTCTCTTCCCTTAGGATTGCCATGAGTTCAAAGCCAGTCTGGGCTACGGAGTGAGACCCCATCTCAAAGCAAAACAAAAATAAATAAGTAAATGATAGATAATTCCAGTACTTGGGAGGTTGAGACAGAAGGATTGACACACGTTCCAGGCCAGCTTGGGTTCAATAAGACCCTGTTTCAAAAAAAAACAAACAAACAAAAATCTCACCTAGATAAATAAGTAACATCTTAAAAAATGCAGACCATGCCAGCACATGGGAGTGGAGGCAGGAGGATCAGGCATTCAAGGCAGTCTTAATTACATAGTGTGTATAAAGGACAGCCTGCACTAGATGAGACTCTGTCTCAAAGCAATAAAAACAGAATATCAGGGCTGGTGAGATGGCTTGGTGGGTAAAGGCACCTACTATCAAACCCAGTGACCAGAGTTTAATTCCCAGAAGTCACATGGCGGAAGAAAAGTACTGCCTCCCACAAGTTGTCTTCTGACCTCCACATACCCCCCTGCCGTGTGTGTGTGTGTGTGTGTGTGTGTGTGTGTGTGTGTGTGTGCGCGGATGTATAATGTATATGCATATTTTTAATGAATTAGAACAACAACAACCAAATTGCAGATAATTTGGATGTCTCAAGGGTAGTATTTGTTACCTTGGTGAACGTTCTGGGTCCAGACATTAACTCAGAAACCACAGTTGTTAGTCCTAAAAGCAGCAGCGTCTCCTCGGAACAGACACACATTAACCAGGCTCCTGAGACTGATATTTCAAATCAGATGCCAATTCATTAATTTATAAGGGGAAGTGGGGCTTTGGAACAGCCTGGGTTTCTCTGTTTGTTGCGGAGTGCATTCTCTCCCAGTGGGCGGATTCACAAGGACGGCAGAACAGCTTTCTGAGAACTGCTGTGTGACCCAGAGCGTAAGTAAGGTCGGGGAATGAATTGTGTGGCTCCAAACTATGATGCCTCCATCTCCCCAGTCTCTGAGGCAGCATTTTCGTAGCCAGAGACATCTTGATAGATGCTGGTGATTACCGTGGCAACCCTCCTTGACCTCTGACTTTCTCTGCTGCTCAAACCCTTTTGACTAGCACCAATACTTTCCTAGCAACAGTAACACTTTTGGCCTGGGGATATGGCTCAGGAGTAGAGCCTTTGTCCAGCTTACATCAGGCCCTAGATTCAAGTCCCACCACTGAAGAAGAATCATTTTATTTTTGAGACAGGGTTTCAATATGTTGCCCAATGCTCAGTGATCCTCCTGTGGTTAGCTTCCCAAGTAGCTAGGATTACAGGCGTGTGCCACTGTCCCCTCATTACATTAATACTGTCAATCAGGCAGTAGTCTAGATTGTCTCCAGCAAGGGAATTGGTACATCGTCGTGTTACAGTTAGAAGTTTGCGTTGGGATTATAGCATAAGCCACCATACCTGGTCCTGTATAGTCAGTTCTAGGCCAGCCTGGGAAACAGAATGAGATTCTGTCTCAATAAATAAATAAATAAATAAATAAATAAATAAATAAATAAATAAACAAACGAACGAACAAAAGAAATAACCAAGTAGGCCCATTTTTCAAGCATACATTCCTAGCCTCCTATGAATTCTATGCAACAAATTCTTCCAGCTTATATTGGTGTCTGTCATCATAACCAAAACCCCTGGCCCCTACTGCAACCACCCCAGACAACATCCCAGACACCAAAATGAAGTGTAGTCTCTCTGCATCAGGGCTGCAATCAAACTTGGAGCCTTTTCTGGGCCTCTTGGTACAACACAGAACAGGGCATACAGGCCGTCTCAATAAAATCTATTTGGCTAGGTCACTCAGAAGTCAGTGCACAAATATTGCCAGCCGTCATTCTAGGTGCTGGGATTACAAAGCAACTAAGAGCCAATTCCTGCCTTCAAGGATGTCCCAAACACACCTTAGACACAACAAACAGAACACAGAGAGTCACACACACCCCTGCCTTCTCACCCAACTCATGGGTCATCTCACACCTCCTGTTCCCTGCCCCAAAACAAAGGGAAGTGTTTGTACTTTTGGCTTCAGTCTGTGGGGATGGCAACAGCGTGGAGTTTGGACTAGTCAGACAAAAACGGTGGGAGGAAGAGAAAGATGGCAGACAACCAGACACCAGACCTTGATGCCAGGTGGAAGATTCTAGATGTGTTGGCTGCTATCCTAAGTTCCTTGGACCTAAAGCTCAGGCTGTATAGCTTCTTCCTTTCTCTGAAGGTAGCCTGTGTAGGATAACACAAAGGAATTATATCGCCATCATCTTGGCCAGGGCTTCCAGGCAAAACTTCAAGTACCTTGAGCCCACAGCTAGAAGGGCAAAACAGAGGCCAGAATGAAGTTACTACACCCCTAGGCCCCAATCTCTAGAACAGCTCTTAGGAGAGCTTTGTGTAGAGGATGATTATTGAGAGTCAGGGCAGTGAAGGAGGGGTCAAGTGTCAGTTATGACCTGGAAGGGGCGTCTCACTAGAGGCTAAGCTGGTGCTGGTGCTGTTGGTATTCTCACACGTCCCTTCCCAAGATGCTCTTTTTAGTAAACAAATTCTCCCAGGCGACCCTCTGAAGTTATGGCCATCCCTTCATCTCACACGTAAAACCGAGGCTCAGAGACGTTCTGTGCTGCAGGCTTCATAACCCGGAATCTTCCCTTGCTGTTTAGGTTTGAGTCACCGTGCTAAGAAACGGGCTAACGGTTGCTGAAGCAATGGGTTAATTCAAAAACCCGGGTTCAGTGCAAGGGCCGCCAGGTGGCGCGGTGGAGGTGCAGTGTGTCCTTCCTTCCCCCCAGCCCTACCCCACCTCTATCAGGGGTGGGACGCACCTGAACCCTTTGGGGCGCACCCTGGGAAGTAGGCTAGCAGGGTGGGGCGGGGAGCAGCTCTAGGCCCTGGGTCTGAGTAGGCGGAGAGAGTGGCTTTAGTTAGGTCGCCGGGACCGCAGAAGCCTCTCTGAAGAGTCACGCCTCCACCAGGAGACTGCGGGGCTGCATCAGCTCTTCTGCTCTGCGCTCCCCAGCGTGCAATTTATTAGGGGGGCTTCAAGGGATAGAATAGAAACGACCAGTGCAGCCAGGAGGTGGGGCCAGCCCCACCTGTCGCCAGCGGAGAGAGGGGAGGGAGGGGGTGGGGCTTGTCTCCTAGGGACCACCCCCCCCTCCTGGTCCCCGAGCCCCGGGCACGCGACGAGATATAAAGCAGTCGGGAAACAATGCGCCTGCAGATCGCGCTCCCGCGTCGATCCCGGGAGCGTCCTGGCTGCCGTGTGCGAGCGAGGAGGGGGGAGCGCGCGCAGGGGGCGCGCTCTTGAGTGCGGGGCCGCGCGCTCGGTGGCGCGCATGTGTGTGTGTGCGGGCTGCCGGGCTTCCCCGAGCCGGCGGGGAGCCGCTCCGCTCCAGGTGGCGGGCGGTGGGAGCGAGGTGAGGCTCCGGGTGGCCCGGGCGCGGGTCCCCGTGGGACGGGCGGTCTACAAGGCTGCAGGCTGCCTTCGAGACAGCGCGCCCCCGCCCGGCCCTGCTGTGCCCCAGGAGCTGCGCTCCGGGCGGTGCTGGCAAAGTTTGCTTTGAACTCGCTCCCCGCAGCTTGATCGGCCCGCTACGAGCTGCCCTGAGCGTGCTGACCCCAGGCCAGGCTCCCCGGGACCAGGGATCAGGGCGCGGGTTGCCAGCCAGTGGGCCTGGGGAGGGACCGGAGCCCCGCAGCCGGCTGCGGCGAGGGTCTCGGAGCCGCCTCTTCCCTCTGCCGGCACCGCAGTCAGCACGTCTCCCCTTCCCTCCCGCAGGGAGCGGACATGGACTTCGACTCGTACCAGCACTATTTCTACGACTATGACTGCGGAGAGGATTTCTACCGCTCCACGGCGCCCAGCGAGGACATCTGGAAGAAATTCGAGCTGGTGCCGTCGCCCCCCACGTCGCCGCCCTGGGGCTCGGGTCCCGACGTCGGGGACCCAGCCTCTGGGATTAGTCCGGGGGAGCCTTGGCCCGGAGGGGGTGCCGGAGACGAGGTGGAATCTCGGGGCCATTCGAAAGCTTGGGGCAGGAATTACGCTTCCATCATCCGCCGTGACTGCATGTGGAGCGGCTTCTCTGCCCGGGAACGGCTGGAGAGAGTAGTGAGCGACCGACTCACCCCAGGCGCGCCCCGGGGGAACCCGCCCAAAGCGCCCGCCACCCCGGACTGCACTCCCAGTCTGGAAGCCAGTAGTAACCCGGCGCCTGCCACCCCTTGTCAGCTGGGCGAACCCAAGACTCAGGCCTGCTCCGGGTCCGAGAGCCCCAGCGACTCCGGTAAGGACCACCCCGGGCTAGCTAAGAGGGAGGCATCCCATGGGTGGCCAGAGCTCTACAGCTGTCTGAGGTCAAGCATTGGGTCTTAAACCTTCCCATCACATCCCTATTTTCTGACTGAAGCTGTCGGTGTAGCCCCCAGCTGTGTCTGTCTGGCACGTGGGTGTGTTGGTAAACAGTTTGGAGAAGTGGGGAGGGAGCCAGCGTCCCTCTGATGGTGATTGGAGCCCCAGGGGACAGGGGCGACGTGCTGAGGGCTGGCGCTTAGAGAGGACAATACTGGGGTTGAACTGTAGGGGATTTCTGTCTTTGGGAGGTTTAAAAGGGTGCCCTTAAGAGTCACTTCAAGCTTGAAGCTTTTTTGTTGCTGCCTCTTTCTCTGGGAAACTCACACTTCCCTAAGGGAGAAAAGACTAAGGAACCTTTTGTGCAGAACCAAAGTCTTCATCCTCTCGGAAACCTCCATCTCCTGCCTGCGTTACCCTAAGTTGCTTAGTCTCCCCTCCTATCCCAGTTCCACTGGTTACCACTTATGCACCCTCATCACCAGTGATCTATGAGACAGGTGGGGGAAGAATAAACGCTCCTCTTAAGGGATGGGAAAACCGAGGCTTAGAGACAGGAAATCCGAAGAGTGAGCCCCAGCCTCCTGCGGTCTGTCCAGCTTCTTTTCCTCAACCCCAGTCTCCCCTGATATTTAAAGGGAATATTTATTCCCCGCAGCTTATTTGGGAAAGGCTCCACCATGCCTGTTGCTTTGGATTTAGCTAGTGTCCAAGCTCCCTCCTAGCACATTTGTGGTCTTCAGCTGCTCGGCTGCATTCAACAAATGTTCAGTGATTCCTACTTTGTCCCACCTCTGGGAGAAGAGCTGCCGTTGAGGTAACGGTCCTAGTGCTCCAGGCCTCCCTCTGTGCCGATGAAGGGCAGACTTCGCTGAGGTCAGACCAACCAGCCTCTTAGCCCCCTCCCTACTCATGAGAAGGACTGGAGTGGGTGCTATTGCAGGTGCAGAGGGAGGCTTTGGGCACAGTCACTAATAGTGAAAAGTCACTGCAGAGATAAAAATACCTTACATGGGTATTTGGTAGGGGACTGGGGAGTTGGCTGTGGAAGCTGTTTGTACATTTATTGGTGGGGGGGGGGTTGAGAAGAACACAATTAAAAGTCGCTTTTTCTTCGATCCATTGTGATAAAGTCATTTTTAACCTGCAACAAGAGCTTGTGTGTTTGTCTAACGGCTCGAATGGGAATCTTAAGATCAAGAAACTAATGAAGATGCAGCTCTACCAGGGGGGTTAGAGTAGAAAGCTCATCATCTTGGAAGTTTGGAGTTCTTTATCTGCAGTCCAGACCGCTATCAAAATGACAGGGAGCGGGTCTGATCTGGGCCTCCGTTTCTTCTGGTGAAAATGAGGAGGGATGGACTTGGTTGTCCCGCTTGAGGACATCCCTTATCTTGTGGAATCTGAGACTATGTTCTGCAAAGGAGAATGGTGTCTTAAGTGATACCTTCCTTAGATACAGCCCTGTGTGCTGTGAGATTTAACAATGAAAATTAAAGGCTTGGGATGTACAGAAACTTGAATCATTTTCTGACCTGCCCTTTAACCTGAACCTGTTTGTGGGCTCCTGGTTCACTCTCTGGCCACATGGCCTAGAACAAAATGCAACAGATTGCAAACAATGAGGGGGTGGGGTGGGGAGTGTGACTGATGGCACAGATCAGCCAATAGGGATTGGGGCTGGGGAAAACAGCATTCCAAACACTCCTTAGCTAGCCAATCACAGGCTTTGAGGCCAGGGGGCTGAATGGTCAGGTTTTATTAATGGGGAAATAATGCGATTGTCCACACAATGGAAACCTTCCTGACAAAGGGGCTCAAGCCTCCTGATATGCAAAAGAGGCAGAGATCGGAGCTCTTCTGTTGTCAGCCAGAATGCTTCCAAGGTGGCCTTCTGTGTTGAGGGCTGCAGAATGTGGGGAGCAGGAGATCTTTCCCTGATTGCCTGACCAGATTGGGTTCATCTCACAGACCCTCCAGCTAGGAAATGGTACAGACACTTCTTGGTGTCTCTGAGTCCCTGGCATGGTGGCCTTTTTATCTAGGTCATTCTGCTGTTCCTTGTCTGCCTCTGGTGCAGCTTGTTGGGAAACGGTTGTTTTTGTACCTTTGTGAAGTTCCCAAGGCTCTTGTGACCTGTGATTATAAATCCAACCCTCTTCGGGTCCAGTGGTGGGGGTGGGGCAGGTGACCTATACATGATGGATGGCTTTAGAAACCCATTGAACCCAGGGACAAAATGCTCCTGAGGGAGACCCTTCCCCTCCCCTCTGTGGCTGGAGAGAACCGGTTGTTGCCCTCCCTCCTCGGTGTCTTCAGCTGAAAGGATGGTAGAACAGAGAGGTGGGGAATAATAGGATTTATAACTTGTGAAAAGTAACAATTCCCAAGCTCAGGCTGTGCTGGGCAGGAACAAAGGGCAACTCTGCCCACAGACCCCTCATTTACAATTCTGATGGGGCATGAAAGAGCCCTAGTGGGGAAGATCTTTATAGCTAAACTTTGTCCTAGGCCACTGGCTCTTTCCATCCCCTCAGTGGGGGAGGAGGGAGCCTGTGCAGACTGGGGGCTGTTGGCTGGGGTCTGCCTTTTGTTCTTATCCAAGCCTTGTACAGAAGGAAACTGGAGACTATTTTCCTTGTTTATTTCCCCCTTCACTCTGCCATTTTCCTAGAATAAATGAGTTGGCGGTCTCTCTCCTCACTTGAGTTTGGTGATAACTAAACCATGGACACATCGCCTATTCTCACAAGCCGAGACATTGCGAACTGAGGCTGTAGGGTGTGTGTATATGTGTTCCTCATGGGATATGTTTCTTCTCTTCCTATCTCTTCTTGGACAGAGGGCGAAGAAATCGACGTGGTAACGGTGGAGAAGAGGCGATCTCTGGACATCCGAAAGCCAGTCACCATCACGGTGCGAGCAGACCCCCTGGACCCCTGCATGAAACATTTCCACATCTCTATCCACCAGCAACAGCATAACTATGCTGCCCGCTTTCCTCCAGAAAGTTGCTCTCAGGAGGGGGCTCCAGAGAGGGGTCCCCAGGAACCAGAGGCTCCAGAGGTAGAAGCTCCCAAGGGGAAAGAGGAGGAAGAGGAGGAAGAGGAGGAGGAAGAGATTGTGAGCCCCCCACCTGTAGAAAACGAGACTCCCCAGTCCTGCCACCCAAAACCTGTCAGTTCTGACACTGAGGACGTGACCAAGAGGAAGAACCATAACTTCTTAGAACGAAAAAGGAGGAATGACCTCCGTTCGCGGTTCCTGGCCCTGAGGGACCAGGTGCCCACCCTGGCCAGCTGCTCTAAGGCCCCCAAAGTCGTGATCCTAAGCAAGGCCTTAGAGTACTTGCAAGCTCTGGTGGGGGCTGAAAAGAAGATGGCTACAGAGAAAAGGCAGCTCCGGTGTCGGCAGCAGCAGCTGCAGAAAAGAATCGCGTACCTCAGTGGCTACTAACCCAGCAAAAAGCCTGACTTCTCTGTCACACACACACACACACATGCACGCATGCACGCACACGTTTATTTTCTATCTTCTCTCCCCCTTTTAGTAATTTGCACATTTTGGTTACAGCGGGGCAGGCTGGACAGTCGATCCCAGAATGCATTGCAGCCAGTGCACACACAATAAGGGCTTGCATTCTTGGAAACCTCGAAACCCAGCTCGCCCTCTTGCCTGACTCATGGGAGTGCTGTCTTCTCTGGCGCCTTTGGCTTCTCAGCGGGCGGCTAACTGAGGAGACTCGGGGTCTGCCTAGCTCACTGGCTCCGGAGGAAAGGCTGATGGATGCTATGCAACAGGTGGTGGACGATGCCAGGGGCTGCAGCCTGCATGAGATCTCACACTGTGCTAGAGCTTTAGGCTGGGAAAGGATGCTGCTCCCACTGGTGTCTCTGAGGATGACACAAGGCTGGGCCTGGATACTGTCCCTGAGGCCCTGTTTTCCAGGACACAAGCAAGCTGTCCTGGGTGAAGAGAAGCTTGCAGTCTTGATCAGCATGGACCATTACCTCACTGTTAGACACTTTACAGTAGCTGAGGAGTGGAAACCTTTAAGATACTTTAGGACATTAGGCCACACCCTTCCCTCCACTCTCAACGCTAGGACTTTGAAAACATTTAAAGGGCTCGGCCTATAGAGTCTTTGTCTCAGAGCTCTCTGAGCCTCCTCAGAGAGAGACCTGCCTATCCTTACAAGGTATTTTGTTTGTTTGTTTGTTTGTTTATGCCTTTGTTATGCAATTGGCACCACAGCGCCCTTTCAGGCGGATCAGAACTATTTCTGCAGGACGTGCGAAAATGATTCATGGGAAAGCCTTGGCATCCTGGCTCATGAACATCTTCCTTGCCCGTGTGTTTTCTGCAGGGCCATTTGAAGCCCAGCTTGGAACCTTCTCTCAAGGCAGACACAAAGAGCCCAGGAGGAAGTGCCCGACCACTTCCTCTTTCCCTCCTGCCTCTCAAGTCAGTTCTTGATTTTTGTAGAAATTCTGCAGGAACAGTGTAAACCTGTCCTTCTGAAGCAACTTCAAGGAGTTTGCTGGCCACCATCCTGGTTCTCTGGGTCACCTCCTTCTCCCAGAATCTGGGCCTGATAGATACTCTGGGGGGAGCTGCTGGGATTCATCGGGTGCCCCAGAAGGTACATGTGGGTTGTCAAGGTGCCCTCGGAGCAGAGCTCAGCCAACCCCTACTGGTTTTGCTCCAGCTGTGTTCTACAGCACCAGGTGGAATCTAGGTACAGCCCTCAATAGGGAAAGTGACCCAAGCTAGCCGTGGTCATGTGGGCATCCTCGGGAGATCCTAAACTTTGCCTGAACGAAGAGTCAACCTTTTCAGAACTCTGCCCAGAAAGGCCAATTCCTTCCTGCTGGCCCTGCTTTTGGAAGTAGGGGAACAGTGTGGGGGGCAGACAGATGGTAAATACTACCTGTGCCTCTCAAAGACCAGCTGCCACTTCCAGATCTGCCCACCACGATGGCTTGGCATTGCTTCCTGGCCTCAGAGAAAGCTTTGGAAGTAGCCGTTCTGCCTGCTGGGGCAGGACTTTCAGGCACCAAGGGACTCCTGGGACTCTGGAAGGGTAAGTGGGAAGCAGGCTACTGAAGACTCATCTGAACGGCTTGTGTTCTATAAGCTGCTGCTGGGTTACGTGCTGCGCGAGTTGTTTTTTTTTTTTTTTAATACTGTATTTTTGTATGCTTTTTGCAAAGTGGTGTTAACTGTTTTTGTACAAGAAAAAAAAAAACACAAAAACCTCCTGTTGCAAGGGTCTGGTTTATTTTGAAAGGCAAGTTTACCTGAAATTTTGTATTTAGTTGTAATCATTAATTGCTTGATTTTAAACTGTTGCCTTCTGGGACATCTTCTAATAAAAGATTTCTCAAAAATGTCAGAGTGGGGGTAGCATATGCCATCTGAGTCCTCCTGAACCGGAGAAAACTATTTCAGAGTAGCCACAAGCCATCTGGGTGGCTGCATTTTTCTACCACGTTGCTAACCTGGTCATTCCACTCTGGGTCCCTGAATGCCCTTTCAGACATGCCTAAACAATGTCCTGTCTGCTCAGGCCTCAGGGTTCAGTGAAAACAAAATTCCCTGGTGAATTGCAGAGTGCTGAGCTGTACGTTCCAAGGCTGGAAGCCCCGGTTCTGCTGCGGCTGTGGCCTTTACTTTTGTCTATCTGAATCCTCGATGCCTTATCTGTGAGATGAGTAGAAAGAGTTCACTGGGTTTTTGCGGGTTTCAAGTGAGGTTGTAGATTTTTAATTTCTTTCTAAGTTATACAGCCTCATACAGGGACTGTTCTTATGGAGTCCTGGTTTTATTTGGTTTTTGTCTCTTTTGTGTGGGGGGTTGTTTTTATTTTATTTTGAGATAGGGTCTGTCTCTCTACATAATCCTGGCTGTCCTGGAACTTACTACTTAGACCATGCTGGCCTGGAATTCTCAGATATCTGCCTGCCTCTGCCTCCCACATGCTGAGATTAAAGGCGTGCACCATCATGCTCAGCTTGTTTTTGGTCTTTTGAGACTGGGTTTTATTATTATATAGCCTTTGTTGGCCTCCGTAGACCAGGATGGCCTTGAACTCAGAGAGCATCTACCTGCCTCTGCCTCCTAGGTACTGGGACTAATGGTGTACAACACCACACCTAGCCTCATAAAACCATTTGTAGGATGGTTTTATTTCCCTATCTATCTGTATGCCCGTCCGTCTGTCCGTCCATCCATCCATCCATCCATCCATCCATCCATCCATCCATCCATCTATCTGGTTTCTCAGAGTTTCTGTGTAGCCTTGGCTGTCCTGTAATTGACTGTGAGGACCAGACTGGCCTCAAACTCACAGAGATCTGCCTCCCTCTGCCTCCTGAGTGCTGGGATCAAAGGTATGAGTCATCACCACCCAGCTAGCTGTAGGATGGTTTTAAAACAATTCTCTGAGAATTTCTGGTGTAATGATTTTTTTCCTCTCTCAATTAATGAGAGGAAAATTAAGGCTCTGCAGAGATCTCCCATTAATTGTTGTGAATGCAAGGGCAGAGGATTTGTCCATAGCCCTTCCTCCTGGATCACTGCCGATTCCTAGAGCCAGAGTTCGTTATCCTTTAAATGATTCTGATCAGCTCGTTTGATATGGGAAGTGCCAAGAAGGAGCAGGAGAGTCCACAGTCAGTTGCTTGTTCCACTGCCTCTGTTTGGGGCCACTGTGCCTGGCCCTTTCTGGGATGAAGTGAAACAAATGTCCCAAGAGCAGCCTGCCACCCCGCAGCAGCATCTGTGGCATGGGTTGGATAATTTCACTCCAAAGATGCCTTCTGTGAAAAGAGAACAGTTGCTATTCAAAAGGCAATGGACACCATGGGGGAGAGAAGGCTACTTGGGTCTCCACTAATCCTACCTTACAGTTGGGACCTCACTGCCTGCCTTGATGCCTGGATGCCTGTGGAGCTTCTCCTGGGGCTTGGGACATACAGTAGTAGAGCACCTGCTTGGCATGTGCAAAGCCCTGAGTTCAATCTCAGGCAGCATCAAAAATGAACAGAAAAGCTCTTAGCTCCTCAATCTCCCAGGTGATCTTTATTACAGCCTGGTAAGTAAGCAACAGCAATCACTGCCATACTGTACTGCACAGTACTGTACTGGGGCCCAGTGTGTTTTCTTGCCCAAAGTCATACAGTAAAACAAGTTTGCAGGGCCGATCTTTTGTTGAGTGAGTATTCCATCGGACTGCCTCTTTCTGGACCGACTGCCCCTAGAACTTCAGAAGATATCTCAGAAAGCTTTTCTTTTCAATTTTCAAAGATTTATTTATTATTTTTGTTTTGTGTGTATGAGTGTTTGCCTGCATGTATGTCTGCACCGGCCTCGGGTCACCAAGCGTTCTGAATGATAACAGGATCTCACGTAGCCTAGGTTGGTCTTGAATTCACTATGTAGTAAAAAAATGACCTTGAACTTCTGACACACACACAACCCCCCCCTCCACTTCTAGAATGCTAGGATTAAAGGCATATGCTCTCATACCTGGAAGATACGATCTTTCTTAAAACTCCCAATAGCTTCTTTATTTGCTGTGGTGTATTTGATGGTGCTAGGAATTGAACGCAGGGCATGGTACATTTGAGGTATATACTCTTCTGAGCCCATTTGTCAAGAGACTGATTTGAAGGATTACCCCCACACACTCCTTGAAAGAATCCCTGAGCCTTCCTAGAGTAATAAGGACCCAGGGGAAAGGCGGCAACGCTAGCTTCTTTGCCAATCCTTACAATAACCTAGAGAGCAGGGGCCGGGGGTGGCCCCATTTCACAGAAAAGCAAACTGGACAATTCGGAGGCAGTAAAGCTGCTCTCTGAACTCACACACCGTACGTCTGGAGCTACCCAAGTTTCAGCTCCTCTGAGTCAGTCTGAGAAAGGAAAGGGGGAATAAAGCCATCTCCTGGTGGGGGGGGGGGGAGTTTCTGGAATGTGAAGTATTTTAAGCTCTTTCCTAGCTCATTTCTGCAAACTCCTACCTCTGTCTTTGTCTGTGAATAACTCAGAGTTTATTCCTGGATTTCAGAGAGCGGTTCCTACAAATTAGGTTTGCCTCTGAAAGGTATACCTGCGGGACTGCACACCCACCTTGGCAGGAACATATTAAGGGGCCATGGAAAAGCTACATTCAGCGTAGAAAACAGGTCATCCTGTTTGGACAATAACATGAGTGAGACTAAGGTGTATGCCATACATGCGTAACTCCTGCTCCAGTTGGCTGTTACAGGGGAACCTGAGACACGTTAGACTCTCCTATTTGATCTGAAGTGACCAAAGGTGCGCCTGAGATCCAGGTGTTCCAGAATGTTCCCTTTAGAAGAGGAAAGGGATCCTGACTGGGCAGAGGGCTGTTGTCTGGGACGGATCTGAAAGGTGACAGGCTTGCTGGAGGTGTTTTTTTTCTAAGGAGAAGATAGCCAGAGATCGTGGATGTTTGAGTGGCTAGCAGGGGAAAGTATCTAAATGTGTCAGTTTAAAGTTCCCTTACCCGTGGACATAGCTACTGCAAACTCGGTGGGCGGCATTTCGTTAATGTCTGTTTATTTAGGATGAAGCTGCCAAAGGGATCCGACCATATTAATGTTACCATTCTCTTGGCAAGGAAATGTAAGTATGTTCTTAAAGTCTCTAATCAGGTGTGCTATTAAACGATTAGGCTCAGAGCCAGGGGTCTACTAGGAGCCTGGCAAATACTGGATTGCCTCTAAACTTGAGAACAGTAAGCTAAGGGGCCACTCAGACCCAACAGACCTCAATTCCAAACGTTGGCTCTGCATTTTTCTAGCTGTATGATTGTTGGCAAGTTACTAACCGGCCTGGCTCCAATTTCCCCAACTATTAAAAATTTTAAAAAGATAAAAAGAATAACACCTTCCTAATTGGGTTGTTGTGAACAACGGTAGCTGTTCAGTAAATGATTGGTATTATCGGAACAATATTAGCGAGCCAATTTAGTGAACTAGAGATGACTCAAGAGGTTAAGAGCACTGGCTGCTTTTCCAGAGGACCTGGGTTGCATTCCCAGCACCCACTTGGCAGCTCACAGCTGTCCGTAGCTCCAGTTCCAGACTTCCTGGCCTGCACAGGCATCAGACATGCATACCCATGGTACACAGACTACATGCAAACAAAACGCCCAGATACATAATTTTTTTAAAAAACAAGCCACATTTAGACAACAGATTAGTCATATTTGAAAGGTGATGGACAGAAGGAATTTTAAAATGAGAAATGTTTCCAGCAGGGGCTGGGGAGATGGCTCAGCTGGTAAGGCACATACCCCACAAATGTGGGGCTCTGCGTTCAGTGGGGCTCTGCGTTCAGTCTTTAGAACCCATTTAAAAGCAAAAGCCGTGTATGGTGGAGTCTGTTTGCAATCCCGGTGCTGGGGAGGTAGAGACAGGTAGATGGCCAGGAAGCCTAGCCTATCATCAAGTCCCCAGTCCCAGTGAGAGACTCCATCTCAAAACAAAAGGTTGGATGAGTGGTGGCACACGCCTTTAAACCCCAGCACTCCGGAGGAGGCAGAGGCAGATGAATCTCTGAGTTTGAGGCCAGAGCTCAAACTACAAGAGCTAGTTCCAGGACAGGCTCCAAAGGTACAGAGACACCCTGTCTCAAACAAACAAACAAACAAAAAAAGAAAAAGGTGGATGGTGTCTGAGGGGAACTGACTGCTGGCTGGGAAAAGTATCTATCTGTCCCCCTCCCCCCCACAAACATGCACCCCTCCACCCGCGACACATGAAATTTTCATGAATGATTTCTTAAATTGTAATGCCCACACTGGTGAGCTCATGTGATGCTGAATCATCACGGAAGGAGCACTGAGGGTTTGGTAGCCTGAGATAGGCAGATGAGGAAGGTGAGAGCAAGTCTGGAGGCTCTGACTGGGCCCCAGCATCCAGGGTTCATGGTAGGCAGAAGCTGTATCTCTATAAACCTGTTTTAAACGCTCCATTGTAAGACACAGGGCATTGTGGTGCCTTTGGACAGACATAGCAAACTGACCCCATTCAGTTGTTCTGGTTAGACTCTTAATTGGTTCGAGACAAGATCTCCCACGATAACCTGGGCTAGCCTGGAGCTTACTATTAGACCAAATTGGCCTGGAATTTGTAGTAATCCTCCTGAATCAGTCACCCAGTATGCTAGGATTACAGGTGGGTGTTTAATCATGCCTGGTGCTCTTTAAAACTTTGATTTTGAGATAGGTCCACCCAAATTGCCCAGGCAGGTAGGTCCCTTGCCATTCTCCTGCCGTAGCCTTCTGAGAAGCTGGAATTGCAGGCCTTGCCTTATCAGGCCTGGCAGAGGCAAATGGTTCTCAAACTTCTGTGCGTCTTCCCACCCCTAAGACTGTCACAGAAGTTCAGGGTCTGGAATTTGTCCTGTGTCTTAGCGTTACTATTGCTACAACCAAACACCATGACCAAAAAGCAAGTTGGGGAGGAAAGAGTTTATTTGACTTGACACTTCCTATTGCTGGTCATCATTGAAGGAACACAGGACAGGGATTCAAACAGGGCAAGAGCCTAGAGACAGGAGCTGATCCAGAGGCCATGGAGGGGTGCTGCTTACTAGCTTGCTCCCCATGGCTTACTTGGCCTGCTCTCTTATAGAACCCAGGACCACCAGTCCAGGGATTGACCATTCCCCATCAATCACTAACTAATTAAGAAAATGCCTTACAGCTGGATTTTATGGAGTTATTTTCTCAATTAAGTTTCCCTCCTTTCAGATACTTCTAGTTTGTGTGTCAAGTTGACCTAAGACCAGCCAACACCATACTGCTAAACAGGCAAGCAAGCTGGTGGACTTGAGATGATACACAGAAGAACATTGGTACAGGTGCCCAGAGGATCATCCGCCATGCAGCGTGCAGTAACATATGCTATAGTATATGCAGCCCTGGTTCCTGCTTTCTGGCTGGCTGCCTCAGTTAGGGTGGCGATTGCTGTGGTGAAATACCATAACCAAAAGCAACTTGGGGAGGAGAGGGTTTATTTGGATCACATATCATGAGTCACAGACCACTGAGGGAAGCCAAGGGAGGAACTCAAACCAGTCAGGAACCTGGAGGCAGAAGCTGATGCAGAGGCCATAGAGGATGTTGCTAACTGCTCAGCTTGCTTTCTTATAGAACCCAGGACCACCAGCTCACGGTAATACTAGCCACAGGGGCCTGGCTGTCCCCCCCCCCCAATTACTAACTAAAAAAAAAAAATGTTCTCTAGGCTTGACTACAGCTCAATCTTATGGCAGCATTTTTTTCAATTGAGGTTCATTCCTCTGAGATGTCGAGTTGACATAAAACTAGCCAGTCACACTGTTCAGGAGCCTGGGTCACAGGGTCACAGATGAGGGTTGCAGACTCTGAAAGAGAAGAGAACGTCAGTGGTTATCACATCAGTAAAGTCCTTGCACAGGTGGTGTGGTTAGGTATACTTGGAGGGGAAAATGCTCTGGGATCAGGGAATAACTTCAAGAGAACAAATTGGGAAGTCCGTGTCAGAGCTAGGCAGAGGGGAGCAATCTGGTCTCCTTTACCAGCCAAGAGCTCTCATTTTGACAAATTAGAGTCAAGGAGATCTCTGAAGGGGTCCTGTCAGAAGCAAACATCTTCTTGAAATTCTTTGAAAGGGAAGTCAGAGCTGGGAATGCTCAGTAGGAGCATTTGCCTAGCACACACAACAAAGTCCTCAGCTTTGTCCTAAGCAATGGACACACACATTCACACACACATCTCTGTCTTAAGCACTGGACACACACACACACATACACAGACCTCTGTCCTAAGCAATGTATACACACACAGTTTTCTGTCCTGAGCAATGTACACACACACTCACAGAATCCTCTGTCCTAAGCAGTGGACACGCACACTCACAGAATCCTCTGTCCTAAGCAATGGACACGCACACTCACAGAATCCTCTGTCCTAAGCAATGAACATGCACACTCAGAGATAGGAAAGTCAAGGAAAGAAACTGAAAATTGATTGTGGTTTGGAGCACAATAAGACTGACATGATGGGATCATCCAAAGTGAAGCTCCCAACAGAAAGCTGGAAATAGCCTTAGAAAGGGCTTGAGGCTGAGGCAGTTGGGGTACCGTGAGTGTGAGTACATGAGTCAGAGCTACATAGTAAGACCAAGTCTCAAAAGACAAACCAAAATCCAAAAACGATCTCAATGGTGATGTGGCTCAGCTGGTAAAGATGCTTACTACCAGACCTGATGACCTGAGTTTTATCCCTTGGACCCACAACATGGATGGAGAGAACCAACTCTTTCTGCAAGCTGTCCTCTGCCTTACACACACACACACACACAGCACCCACGTGTATACATATGCAATGAAAAAAAATAAAACATACTACAAAATTTAAAAGGATTTCAGCAGAAGACACAAGCTTGAAACTCACAAAGATATAAAGATGTGTAAGACCCAGAATGTCATCCAAGAGAGAGAGAGAAGGTTGTCAAGTAGAGAGAGAGTTTGAAACACCCACGAGATGAGGATGAGTGAGCTCCTCTGACGGGTCTTTTTGATTCTCCACCATCCTAACTGTACAGATTTCCTACAAAGCTGAACAGGTTGTCTCTGAGAATATTCTGGTGTGCTCTGGAGTAAATACTATGACACAGCTTTTAGTAGAACACAAACTCAAGAACAAAGGGAGTATTCCTTTCTTCTTCCCTCGCTCATATTGAGCAATTATGATGTTCCAAATCTCAGCTGGCCAATCACCAGTGCCAACAGTGACTCAGAACACAATATAACACACTGTGATTACTTAATCCATATGGACCGAACAGAACCTGTGAGTGTCACCTTGTTTAGCAATAGGATAGTTGCAGGTGTTATCAAGTTAAGAGTCAGACATACTGGATTGGAGTGGTCCTCACTTCAGTAACTGTTATCTCAAGGAGAAGGCACTTCAGACAGATAGAAAGAGGTGAGCCAGGTCGTGGTGGTGGTGGTGCACACCTTTAATTCCAGCACTGGGGAGGCAGAGGCAGACAGATCTCTGTGAGTTCGAGGTCAGCCTGGTCTACAGAGCTAGTTCCAGGACAGTCAGGGTTACACACACCACACACACACACACACACACACACACACACACACACACACACACCCGTCTTGAAAAACAAAAACAGAACAAAAAAGAAAGAGAAAAGAAAAGAAAGGAAGAAAAAAGAAAGAGGAGAAATAGCCCAAGTAAAAAAAGACAGAGATCGGGGTTATATGGCCATAAACCAAGGAACATGAGGTGGTGCTGGCAACTACCCAAAGCAAAAAGAGAGAATCCAGGGGCACGACTTTCAGACAGCTTGCTATCAGATATTTGGCCTCTAGAACTGTAAGAAAATTAATTTCTCTCGTTTTAAGCTACCCAGTTTGTGGTAATCTCTTACGGAAGCTCTAGGAATTAATTAAATGTGAATTTATTATGAAATACTTCCCAGAAGAAGTTCTTTTCTTTGGGATATATAAGACTGAATTTTAGATGATTGAATCATGATAAAGTGAAAAACAAAACAAAAACAAACAAAAAAATAAGACTGAGTTTTACTGCAAGGGTATCTTTGGTTGTACCCAAAAAAGTTAATACATTTCTGTTTTTTTATGCCATCCTGGCTGGCCTGAACTCAGAGAGTTGCCTGTTTCTGCCTCCCAAGTGCTGGGATTACAGGTGTGTGTCATCTGTACCCAGTGAGGTTTTTTTTGACCCAGCTTTCTTACCTTGAGGACCAACAATTCAGGCTTCCCATAGCCTGTTCATCTTTCTGCTCTGCATGCCACAGTACCCTCCAGAATCCCACCTTAAATGTTCACATCTTCTACACAATCTGCTTTAGATTGACCCCTCTACTCTATTGGCATCATTGCTTGCCTTCTTATACCTTTCCCCCTAAAAATGAAAAACCAATAGGTTATCTGGGGGCTGGGAGATGGCTCGGTCAGGAAGGTGTTTGCTGCCCAAGCGTGAGGACCTGAGTTCAGATTCTCAGCACCCACATAAAAAGCTGAGCATAGCCGGGCGGTGGTCGTGCACGCCTTTAATCCCAGCACTCGGGAGGCAGGGGCAGGCGGATCTCTGTGAGTTCGAGACCAGCCTGGTCTACAAGAGCTAGTTCCAGGACAGGCTCCAAAACCACAGAG
>NC_022016.1:61509169-61545148 GCF_000317375.1 Microtus ochrogaster | reverse complement strand
AAAACCAAAACAAAACAAAACAAAAAAAAGCTGAGCATAGTGGTATGTGCCTGCAATTCCAACAGCGACAGGAGGATTCCTGGGACTTACTGGCCAGCCAGTCTAGCCAAACTGGTGAGCCTTGGGTTCAATGAGAGACTGTCTCAAAAAACAAGTTGGAGAATAACTAAGGAAGACACTTGATGTCAACCTCTGACCTCTGCAGACATTCTTGTGCACTGCACACACGAGTATGTACACGTACCCCCCACCCCCACGCACATCCAAACTCTAACAGAATTGGAGACAGTGCAAGAGCACTCATGACATCATCTCCGAGCATGTTTCATCCTGGTGTTTGTCTCTGGTGGGGCTATGCCCTCCCGCCTACATTTGTTTTTCTTTTCTTTCTTTTTTTTTTTTTTTTTAAAGAAGGTGAGAACGGGGCTGGAGAGATGGCTCAGTGGTTAAGAAGGTGAGAACGGTACAGAGAGATCCAACCTAATAATATACTTCCCCCTAGGGAAACACACACGCTGTGAAAATTAGGTACCTGTCCTTGGTATTTCAGAAGGATAGGAAGGAATCACTACTCTCCAAGTAGCCTGGATGTTCCTAGAACTGAATTCTTTTTTAAAAATTCTTTTCATTATTTACTTATTTTTATGGGTATTGGTGTTTTGCCTGACTGTGTATGTCTGTTGGATCCCCTGGAACTGGAGTTACAGACAGTTGTGAGCTGCTGTGTGGGTGCTGGAAATTGAACCAGGGCCCTCTGGAAGAGCAGTCAGTGCTCCTAACTGCTGAGCCATCTCTCCAATCCCTAGAACCTAATTCTTATGTTTCTAACATACTTTTCCTAACTCAACCTATTTTGGCATTTTTGCCTTTAAAACTAAGATTTCTTTTTTTGGGGGGAAGGATAGAGTGAGTGCCCAGACCACGTACTTGCTATGAGTCCAGGCTGACCTCAAACTGGTGACAATTCTTTGGTTTCAGACTTCCAAGCACTGGGATTATAGGCATATGCCACCACTGGCGACTTAAAACTAAGATTTCTGAGAGCCTGCCATGGTGCTCATATTTCTAACACCAGTGCTCAGGGGGCAGAGGTAGGAGGATGGTGGAGGGTCATCCTGGGCTAGGTAAGGAGAATCTTCTTCAGAAATAAGCAAACAGAAATAAGATTTTTTAGCTGAGGGTTTAGGCTGGTGGTAAAGTGCCTTCCTAGAAAACACTAACCCACTGGGTTTGTTCTCCAGCACCTACGCAAGCAAGCAAGCAAGCAAGCAAGCAAGCAAGCAAGCAAGCTAGCAAGCAAGCAAACAAAACCCCTCTAGGATTCTTTTGTTTGCAGTAGTCTGACATGAAACATGAAGTATGTTAGAGGTGGGTTTCTGCAGCGTCCTTTCAGCCTGGGCTATGAACATACACGTTAAGTGACATACATATTCTTTTCTCTTGAACTTCCTTTCAGAACAGAGTGAGTTTCTTCTCTGGTCCCATGGAAGAGAGGGTCAAGCTCTGTACCTGGGAATGAGTACAAACAGCTCTTCCAACTCCCCGTGTGCCTTCTTTTATTTCCTCATTACCCTGGCAGTGCTTCCTGTTCAAAGGCTTTATGCTGTTGCTGTCTCAGAAGCACTTATCAACTCCTGGTTATAGACTTCCATTTCCTATTTTCCCTTGAATTCAATGCCTGTGATTAGAATTTCGAATTACAGGATATCTTTCAGGAACTGTTTTTAGTATAATTCAGAGTTCAGAAGATCACTACAGTAGAATCACAAATAAAAGAAGTGTGTGTGTGTGTGTGTGTGTGTGTGTGTGTGTATGTTTGTGTGTGTGTGTGAGGAGGGGGGTGGCTAATGCCCTTGTTTTCTTTCGGTAGGACCAGTGGAAATGCAATGAATGGAGACGGCGCTGTGCCTTTTCTTGCTTCTCCTCATTTGTTTTGGACCACAGGCTCCATTCTGATTTAGGAGTCTTTGCTGCTCAGCATTTCAGTGATAATTCTCCCCATGGTCTACAGGATCCCTGTTCTCCTTGTTTCCATAGCAACAGCCCTGTGTTGCTTGGCTAGAAGCAATTTTCTGCTGCTGTGGTGAAGCCCTATTTTTTTTTTCATTCCTTTCTCTCCAGTTGCCTTGGTAACCAGCCTCTTCCTCTTCTGGTCTCTTGGTGGTAAATTCCACCCTCCTGTTTATCTCTTTCTCTAGTAACAGTCACCTGGTCATGACTTGGACAGCGCGAGCCCGTCTGTGAGTGAGCGTAGCCTGTCGTCGTCTGGCTGTCATCGTGAAACCAGCCTCCCCTTTCTCTTTATGTGCATCATCCCTCTGCCCTGCCATCTTTCTGGTGGTTGTCATGGTAACCATACCCTCTGAAAGTCTCCAGGCAAAGGCTCTACAGTTAACAACCGTCATGTGAGAGTGTCTGCCAATATGTGGCCACACATCTCCATTTTAAACTCAGCCCCAGGCGGGTACCACAAATTAGAGAGAACAAGGCTTTTCATCAAAATAGCCTGGATTGAGTAAAGGAGGTACTAGGGACCCAGAGCTAGTAATAAGAGTTCTCTAAAACAATATATGTCACTACACGGTTTAGCTTAGGTTTGTAAGAGTGGTCATTTTGCCTGAAGAAATTCAAGTGACTGGAAAATATAATGGCAGTCACTCTAGACAGGCCAGTCACATGCTGTGGGTGGGGGGCGGGGCAGGAACACTATTTTGACACAATGAATTCTGGCTTTACCTGGGAGCTAGACAGAGGCAGCCTCAGAGAAAAAGCATTTATGTCTCCCTTCCCATTCCAAGTGCTGACTGAACCCAGAGCCTCATGCTTACCAGGCAGATGCTCTACCATTAACCTGCATCCTCAGACCCCCTAAACTGCCTGGCTAGATAGAGGTTGGCAGAAGGGGTCCTTAAGGGTCTTCACACATTACTGGAACATTCTCTGCCCTTAGGCTTTTGCTTTTACTTATGTAGGGAGGCAGATGGGGTTGTACAATGATAATAATACAAACTGTTCAACAAATGGTGGCCGTGCTGTGCAGGGCATTTGCAGCAAGCACTTTCCAGACATTATCTCACTTTTCCCTTATGGCAATCCTCAGAGGAACTGAAAGAGAAATCGTTGAGGTTAGGAGGTGAAGTAAGGGACTGGGGGTACACGCCGTGCTAGAGTGCATGGTGAGCATCCAGGGGGCCTGGGTTCAAGTTCCAGACCAAGAGGGAAAAGAGTGATGTTAGCGGAACGTCGCACAGCAGATGAGTCTGAGAGCTGAGATTTGCATCCAGGTTCATCTGGTTCCACGGGCGTTCTTTGTTCATTTTAAACTTCATTTTGAGTGTGTGTGTGTGTGTGTGTGTGTGTGTGTGTATGTGTGTGTGTGTGTGTCTGTCTGTCTGTCTGTGTATGTACACAGAGGTCAGCATCAGTTCTCTCCTTCCACCATGTGGATCCTGGGAATCGAACTCAGGTCATCAGAGTTAGCAGCCGGCACCTTTACCTGCTGTGCCATTCCTCTGGACTCCCCTGAGGATGTTTCTTAAAGGGGTGTGTGAAATCTTTTGAATTTTGTTCATTTTTGGCTGTAGTTTTTCTTTCCCTCACTTAAATCTGCTTTATCCTGCCCCCCTCCCCCTGCCCGACTTCTTCTATTTTGTGGGTTGTTCACTTGCTTGTTCTTTTGTTCTCAGCCTATCTCTTGCCGGCGCTGGCTATGCCGAGGGAAAGTTGTGTCCTGCTTTCTGATTGTGTCTCAATAACTGTGGAATGACAATATTAGAGCCAAGCCCTTGTCTGACAACTGGACAGATCTGACTTTGAAGAATGCCAGTCTCTGAGCTTAATAGCTCCAACAGAAGTAGGCAAGCTGTTTTTCTCTGTCCATTTAGTCGTAATTGGTGTCTGTGCTAGGCTCGGAAGATACGGCAATAACCTAGTCAGAATTTGCCCCTTGTTTTTGTGAAACTAACAGCCTACAGTAGAACTCAGACAATAAACCCGAGGCCAGTTCTGCAGTTTTATACTGGAATTAATGCTATTAAGAAAGTGAATTGGGTGTCTGGATGCAGTGTAGACAGAAATATTTTAGCTGGGTTACCATCTCTTTTTTGAGAAAGCAAGTCTTTGGACTGATCCCAGCTAGTTGAAGGCAGTTACGTCATAAGCCTTCCAAGCTTGGTACCTTTGTCCGGCAGGCAGTTTCCTCCTCCTTTGCACCCTCCCTTCAGAGCCGGAGATCCGCGCCGGCGCACTGACTGTTGCCATGGGGACAGCTGCTTCGGCGCACGCGCAGTTCTCTTCAAGATGGCGGCGGCTGCGGCTACACGAGCAGTTCCTGTGAGCTCAGGATTCCGGGGCCTGCAGCGAACGTTGCCACTTGTAGTGATTCTCGGGGCCACTGGCACTGGCAAGTCCACCCTGGCTGTGCAGCTAGGCCAGAGGCTCGGCGGCGAGATCGTCAGCGCAGACTCCATGCAGGTATGGCAGCGTGCTTGGCCCAGGGCCTGGGAACCCTGGAGGTCGCGTGCGGGCCTCTGGACTCATCGACACCCTGTCGCGTGGCTGCAGTGGGTGAACCCCGGGGCTTGTGGGGATGCGGATGAAAAGAACCCACACCTGCTAGAAACCCATCCAATGGCAGACAATGCCGACTGTATCTTGTGATCACTTCTCAGGCCATTACTGTTTCATAGATATTACCAATAGTTTTTTTTATGGATAAAAATGTTGGGGCTTGGGAAGGTGAAGTGGCTTTGTGCTTAGCACATTGCAAATAAGCGGAGGAGAGGTATTCGCACGTGTAAGGTTGACATGTACCCGACGAATTTCAAGAAATGAAAATTACTCCGGAACTTTAGCCATAATCTTAATTCTAGCCCTATGAGACCAAGATAAATCAGATGCCACCTGTGAGTGGGCAGCAGCCTAGGCAGGCGACCCGGATCGCAGTCAGAGGCAGCCATTGGGGCCACGCCACTTCAGATTAGCAGTGCCCTTTATTTGAACATTACTTTCTTGGTAAAGTGGAGGAAATGTCATTTCCCCCAGTCACAAGGCTGCAGTGATTGAGACGTTTGAGTGACACCGGCGAGCCAGGGTGGCCAGCTCTGAAAAAGGTCAACAATTGTGGTAAATGTTGCCTGGAGCTGAGGATTTTTTTCTTGACCCTTTTGTCCTCTTTGAGATAGGACATGCAGAAGGGATGTCGTACTCATCTCCCGTGGAAGCGTTCGTGCTGGAGAGTAGGTGACATCTTGGGGGAAGGAAGGATTACAAAAGCCGTTAGGTGTGTTTAAAGGTTCAGCAACTTACACAGTCAGTCACCGAACCTAAACCGGTGGGCACTAATCAAAAAGGGTGGTTCTTTACCCCAGTCCACCTCCTAAGGCTCCTGGTGTGGCTTCTGCCCTCATTGTTTCGCTTGTGGATGCTAAGACCAGCATATGCTAAAGTGGTAGGTAACGCAGCAACTCGTGTCGTTTGCAGCCCGTTTTGTGCCGGCTTTGGGGGGGACAGAATTTAGCTTGAATCTCAGCCTGAGTTTCCCCAACTTTGGGCTGACTTGAATAGAGATACATTTTCTTCTTCTGTAAAATAGGAAGAATAGCAATAACAGCATTGGGATGAATATGAAGTAGAATATATGAAGCATTTGATACAACTTAGTGTTAAAAAATATGGTAATAGTGAAAAAGTATGGCCGCCATTATTTTTTGTGTGTGCAGATAAGGCCATACTCCTTATATTGGAGAATGATAGTCTGGGTTGACATGACCCAAGGCAGAGCTAATAAGTGGACAGGGCAATTTCCAGAGCGTTTGTAAGTGGCCGAGTTCAGGAGAATAGACCACAAGTGCTGGATTTCATGGTAAACTATTACATGTTATAGAATTCTTGGGAAATCACTGAAGGTCAGGGAGAGTCTCTAAAGAAGGGCCGAGGCTGGGGAGGTGGCTCAGTCAGCGAAGTGTCTGTCTGCTACTCACGGACCCGAGTTCAGATCCCCAGGACTCCTAGCATGGGGGGCTGTAAGACTGGCCGATCCCCAGAGCTCACTGGCAAGCTAGTTCAGTCAACTGGTGAGTGCTGGATTCAGTGAGAAACCCCGTCTCAAAACATAAGGTGGAGAGCAGTTGAGGAGGACGCCGGACGTTGACCTCTCTGGCCTCTACAGGGCATTTCTGTATGTACACATACACACATGCACACACAAATTCAAAAAATAAAAATGCGTAAGAAAATAATGAATTTTAAAGAAGAGCCTGAAGTTGGGCAAGGTGGCATACATTGTAATCTTTGATCTTGGCAAATCGAGGCATGAGAAATGGAGGCCTGAGAACTGCCGTAAGTTGGAGGTCAACCTGATATACTTAGGAAGTTCCAGGCCAGCCAGGGCTACCTAGTGAGACCTTGTCGGTCTATAAGAGCTAGTTCCAGGACAGGCTCCAAAGCTACAGAGAAACCCTGTCTTGAAAAAAAAAAATTAAAAGAAAAAGAAGATTAAGGTTTGAAAAATAGGAAAATGTTACAGAGAAACCTTGTTTCAAAAAAGAAGAAGAAGAAAAGAAAAATGGAAAGGTATATAACAGGAAGTAACCCAAAAGAAGGCTAAGACTGGCGGAAGAATGTCAGTGGGGTAGTGAAGAGACTTCAGTAGGGCTGGATCATAGTCTTCTGCCCTGGGAGATGAAGACAGGGTCAGAGCAGTCTGTTAGGAACACTGATCTGTGAGCAGTGTGCATAGTGATTGGGAAGAGCCTCTGAAGGAATTCAAGTGGTCTGAATTCTAGTCCTGAGCCCTGCACCTCGGAGACTTGATCGCCTAGGGCTTCAGTGAGATGGAGCCGCACTATGCTAAGAACCATTCCAGGCCTTGTGTTCTGCAGTTCTGGGTTGGTGAAGCCTGAGTGGAGATGGTCCAGTTGAGGCAGAAAGAATGAGCCTCGTGTGGTGCAGGATTCAGGAGTTGGGGGCCTGAGAGCGCGTGATCAAGCCCCAAGTCAGGAAGAGTTTGCAGGGTATCCAAGGTCAAGTCTGTTCGTGGCTATTTGGGGAGTGTTGTAGACAGGAGTGTATTCCAGGACTCTTGGGTTTGAGCCTCCCTTGATTTTGTATGCATCCAGCGTGTTGCGTTTCTTTGTTCAGACCTTTCTCAGAATCATCCCTCATCTATCAGACCTAGTCCTTGTCAAACACCCTTTACGTAATTTTTCTTGGTTGTTTGTTTGGTTGTGTTCTTGAGATGGGAGCTTCCTCTGTAGCCCAGTCAGGCTTCACACTGGTAGCAGTCAGCTTCAGCCTTTGGAGCACTGGCGTTAGAGGCATGAGCCTCCACGCCTAGCTAATCATTTTAACTTCTGTTAAGTTTTGAGTAATTGAGGGGTTGTGGGGTTGGAGATGGGATGCTCTCTGTAGTGGCTGTATCTCAGCAATGGTTATCTATGCGTAGCTGTGTTATCTAAGGGCTGCTCAGAGTTCTTTGTTTTACACTGCCCTGTAAATCGCTCACAATGTGGTAGACCTTTTGTTTATTACAAAATAGTTCATTAAAATGGTACTTTTTTTTCTTGTGGTGTTAAGAATTAAACCTAGGGCATGCTAGGACAGTTTTTAACCATTTAGCTACACTCCTAGCTCCAAATAGCACATCTTTTGTGTGTGTGCTTGTGTATGTGTGGGCACATGCATGTGGTGACAGAGGGCCACCTTTGTGTCGTCGCTAGGTGCTCTTCACCGTTTTGTTTGTTTCTGAGCTAGTCTGTCTCAGAACTCTAGCACACTCTCATCTCCCGCTCCTTCCAGCGCTGACCTTCCACATTCACGCCCCCCCACCCTTTTTAAATAGCTTGCTGTGTCCATTTAGTGCTGCCCGCAAGGGCATCCTACCAGTGGCCACAACCCCAAATTACTTCCCTCTCTCAGCCGCCATCACTTGCAAATATCACCTCAGCTAGGGTCGGAACTTCATGAGTTTCTCCTCCATCCACACTGGAATTTTGACTGCATGTGTAGGTGACCACAGGTTCTGTGAGGCCGTGAGCGCAGTAGCCATGTCGTCATGCTCAGAAAGACAGCATTGTAGCCTTCTACGCCATCCGGTTCTTCCTTCTCTCTCTGTTTCTCGTTTTCCTTTTATGTGAGTGAGTGTTTTGCTTGCATGTATGTCTGCACACCACATGCATGCAGTGTCTGTAGAGGCCAGAAGGAATTAGATCTCTTGGAACTGGAGTTACAGATAGTTGTGAGCCACCACCACATGGGTGCTGGAAATCGAACCTGGGTCCTCTGAAAGAGCAGCAGTGTTCTTAACCTGAACCACGCCTATCAGCCCTGTCCTTCAGCCCTGCCCCGTCAGTGTCCCCTGAGCTTTGTGGGGTTTGATACAGATGGCTTGTTTAGAGCTGAATAGTTGACAGTTATTTTGAACCCATCGACCAGTTAGTTACTCATGAGTCCATGCCCTGACTCCTGCCCACTGTGAAGAGGGACCCTGACCAAGCTCGAGAAAGCACTAGCTGTGGAGTGACTTGGCTGGCGCACAGTGCTGGGCTGAAAGGTGAATTTCTTAGACCCTCTGATTCTAGCAGGCTCCATTCGGTGCTGTGTAGGAGGCACAAGTAGGTTCTGTGGATAGGGAAGGGGAGGCTGTAGGTCCTTTGCTGGTGGTTCTCTCAGACCTGTGTATTCCTCCCACTGTGGTCTCTTCTGGTTCTTGGGTGCATAAGGCACATTCAGAATTGTATGTTTGTGATTAGAACATGAGGATTAAATTTCCTTTATCCTTGAGGATTATTAATATATGAAAAACATAGAATATTTTTGATCTTTTTGAGCTGTGTTTAATTTTAGACTGTTTAATTTTGGATGTTCATAACATTTCCTCTTGGTCCCAATTGAAGAAGACTGATCTTTGATTTTTTTACTTTTAAGTGCAAATATGCGATAAAATATTCATGTCCTATTGACTGAGTGTGCAGAGTTACACCCAGTTCTGCTTTCTGTCTTTGCTCACTGTTGTGCTCTGCTACAACTAGAGCCCATTTTCTAGCCAGTGACAGGAGGGGATGCTTTTTGTTGCTGTTGTTTTGTTTTTTTGAAATAGGGTTTCCTCCCAGTGTAGCTCAGGTTGGCCCCGAACTCACAGTCCTTTTGTACAGCTTCTCAAATAGAAATACTATTTTAAAAAAGATTTATTTTATGTATGTAATTTTTCTTTTATGTAATGCATAAATGTATGTTTATTTTATGTATGTTTGTTTACATATATGTATTGTAGAGGCCAGGGGAGGGCATAGGATCCCCTGGAACTGGAATAGTAGATGACTGTGAGCCACCATTTGGGTGCTGGGAACTGAACTTGGGTCCTCTGCTAGAGCAAGAGCGCTTAACCTTTCAGCCAGCTCTCCAACCCCTAGAGATACTTTTTAGTGCTTTCACAGAATATAATTTATAAATACGTAAACAAAATGTCTTTTTGAAGAGAAGGTCTCAAGGAGCACTTCAAACTGAGTGTGTAACTGGAGAGCCAAGAGAATGATACTGACTTCCTCTGACTTCCTCATCTTCCTTCCTCCTGCTCCTCAATGTTGGGGTTGTGGGTATGTGCTACTACATTCTCTCTCTCTCTCTCTCTCTCTCTCTCTCTCTCTCTCTCTCTCTCTCTCTCCCCCTCCCCCCTCTCCGCTCTCTCTTTCTCTCTCCCTCTTATTCCCTCTCTCTCCCTCTCCCTCCCTCCCTTTATGATTTTTCAAGAGAGGGTTTCTCTGTGTAGATCTGGCTGTCCTGGAGTTCCCTTTGTAGACCAGCCTGGCCTCAAACTCAGAGATCTGATGCCTCTGCCTCCTGAATGCTGGGATTACAGGCATGCTCTACCGTTGCTGTGCCTTTATACTCTCTAAAAAAATTAAAATTATTCTTATGATTTTATGTGTATGGGTGTTTTATCTGCATGCATCTTTGTCTATCACTTGCTTGTCTGGTAACCTTTGGAGAGCAGAAGAGGGCATTGGATTCCCTAGGACTGGAGTAACAGGTGGCTCTGAGCCACCATGTGGGTACTGAGAATCAAGGCTAGGTCCTCTGGAAGACCAGCCAGAGCTCTTAACCACTGATCCATCTCTCCAACTCCTAGATTTTATACTCTGGAAATTAAAAAAATTATTTTCAATTCATGTGTAATAATTGTTTGTGTGAATGCTTCCTATATGGGATGCCCGTGGGAGCAAGAAGGCATCAGATTGCCCAGAGCTTGAGTTCTAGGTGGTTGTGAGCTGCCATGTGGTGCTGAGAACAGAACTCATCTTCTGCTAGAGCAGTACATCTTAACTGTGTGCCATCTCTCGAGTCCCTTGATCCTCTTGTTATATCTTCCCTGTAAGTAACATAAAGTAGATATATTTAACAGTTCAGGAACTGTGCCCAAGACCTGTAGATCTGTTACTGAGCATAGTTCTCTGCTTTACATGTTGGATTTTACAAGGGCTGTAGGATTCAGTCACAGGGAATGAATGCTCTCAGTCATCCCTTACGGGAGTATGCTAAATTTTAATCAGGATCTAAAATACACCTCAAGATTCATAATGTGAAGCCTGACAGGCAGTATACAAACTGTAACAGCACTTGGGAAGCAGAAGCAGAAAGACCAGAAATTCAAGTCATTCCCAGCAATATAGTGAGTTTGAGGCCAGGACTACATGAGATCCTGTCTCAGAGAACAAACGACAGGGCCATTGAGATGGTTCAGCAATGGTGCTTGTTGCTAAGTTTGAGGACCTAAGTTTGATCCCTGGCTTCAGCATGTGGTAGGAGAGAGCTGACTTCTAAAAGTTGTCAGCTGGCTCCATACAGATTCTGTGGCACAGTGCACTCTCCTTCCCCATGAGTAGAGGTTTGGGTTGGTTTTTTTCTTTGGTTTTTCGAGACCTGGCTGTCTTGGTACTCACTCTGTACACCAGGCTGACCTTGAACTCAGAGATACACCTACCTCTGCCTCCCAAGAGCTGGAATTAAATGTGTGTGCCACCACCACCTGGTTAGTAGAGTTTTTTTTTTTAAAAAAAGAGATTCATAATGTAGATCGTGGTGATGTACATCAGATGGAATATTGAGTGGACTAGTGGTCACTGGATTTTTTCTTAGGGACTTAAGCTTGGTATAGCCAAAAAACTAGAATTTAGCATCAAGTTGGTACCCAAGATGGATGTTTATTGAGACAGAGGAGAAACTCAGCCTGTGGGGAGCCCAGACAGTGCGGAAACCTCGTTAACAGCCGTAGATGAAAGCGAGATGAGTGGAGAGTGATAATTAGAAAGGCTTTTCAAGTTTCCAAGTAGAGTTTTAATTTATTTTTATTTGTTTATGTTTTCAGATGGGGTCTGTTGTATTGTCCAGGCTGGTATTAAATTCATGGGCTCAAGTGATGTTTCCCCTCAGCCTCCCAAGTAGCTGGACCATAGTCCCTGTGACTGTTATTTTTGCATTTTTGTATTCCATCTAGATGTGCTCCTTGGGTGTTTATGTCCAGAAATGTGCCAGTAACTAAGTGAAATTTAAATAGTGTCTCGTGTGAGTCCAGATGGGCATGCGTACATGCCCCACACACACAGACTGATGCCAGCCATCTTTCTTTGTGACTTTCCAGATTTTTGTTTTGTTTTGTTTCGAGACAGGGTTTCTCTGTGTAGCCCAGGCTGTCCTGGAACTCACTCTGTGGACCAGGCTGGCCTTGAACTTAGAGATCTTCCAAGTGCTGGAATTAAAGGTGTGTGCCACCACCACCCGACCCACGGAGACCTTTTACAAGCAACTTTTCTAGGGAAGACTTTGTTTTGATACACATTGAATAAATATTTTAATAGCACAGCTTATGCCATTAAATACTTGTACTTGAGCTGGGGCAGGAGGATTCCCATGAGTATGAAGCCAGCCTGGGGAGAAAGAAGGGAGTGCTGAAATTCAGCCCTGAGGTAATAGCAGCATACTGCAAAGGGTTACAGGTCTGAAGTGGGGTGTTTGTCCTGAGAGCCTGATGAGCAATGACTTGAGCATCTGCAGGGCCTGCCTCGCTCTGCTTTAGGCCTGAGGTTTGTGGACTGGGGTGTCAGAGCGATTCTTTGAGGGTCCCTCCTGTGCTTTTCTGTGTGGCTCTTTCAGAAGTGACCCTTTGTACTGATAGTAGTGTGATTTTTCCAAACCTCAATTAATTCTCAGATATAGAAACATAAATATTCTCACTCAGCAATGAGGGTCAGAATTCAAGGGGAGGCCAGTAACACAATCCTTGCTTTCCAGCATGGAAAAACTGAAGTGCAGGAAGATTAAAGAGCCGCCCAGAGCTCATACCGCAAGACATCTGCGCACCTGGGAACTGGATCTGGTAGAGCCTGCCGCAGTGCGGGAAGATGATCCTGAAGGGCTTCCTTTCAGTCTGAGTTGTCATCTTGGCGTGCAAATCCAAGGCAGAGTGCATTGCCTTCAGTGACCGCGAGACTCGAAGGCGGTCGCCGAGCGTGTACACTGCCTTCTTGAAAATGGAGACCGCCAGGTGTATGCTCAGAGGAGATAAAGCATTCTGTTTGGGTTTGTAGAGAGGAAATGTCTCTACTGCTTCAGTTCTTCGGGTCCTGGGGAGAAGCGCTGTCAGACATAGGCATCCAGTTCCCTTTGTGTTTTCCCAGAGCTACAGGAGAGAGGCAGAGCAGCTAGTCAGCAGGCTGTGTGTCAGCTAAAAGACTGGAACTCTGTGTTCTGTTCGTCTGCTTTGGGACATAATTTAGGAAGTGTTCTGTACTAAAGGACCGTCAGTCTGATAGTGCTCTAGGGAGATCTGGGAGGCACGGGGAAGGATAGGAAAGGCTTCTTAGGACTCAGATCAAAGACACAAAGACCTGTTAACCAAGAGAGACAAGTCCTGTCCAGAGGATTCCTATCACTGCTGGCGGCTGCAACCTTTAAAATGACGAAATGCGACTAGAGGCCAAAAAGGAAATTTAAAATGTTTTTGACTCGTGGAGAGAAACAGAGAAAAATGGGTTTCTAGGTCACTTGGTTTACTTCCATATTAAATAAAGTTTTATTTTGTGTAGGTTCTGCATATGTGGTCACTTTTTGCTACTTCAGGGAGACTCTCCATGTTAGAAAGGAGAAGTGACTGCTGGCTGATAGAAACCACAGGGGAGAGAGCACACATGAGGCTTGAGACTGAGGTTTGTGAGCTGCCCTACAGCTTCAGTGACAGTTAAGTGTCAGAGATGGTTTGCCACCATCTAATTCCCCTGCAGAGGATCCCATGCCCTCTTCTGATCTCCTCCTGCACCAGCATAACATGTGCACATACATATGTGCATGCAAAACACTTATAACCTAGAATTAAACCAAAAATGATTTTTTAAAGAAGGAAACAGCATAAAGAAGGCATTGCATTGTCTCCCATCTCCTTAGAAGCATGTGTCCTTCTTCAGTTCAGGAATGGCCAGCAGCCCTCTGGCACACAGGATTTTTGAGGGACTGTCTAGGAGGTGAAACTGAAAACACAGATCCTAGGAACAAATTGTCGAGCTACTTAAAGCCATACCATGAGGTTTGGGGTATAAACAGGGAAGTGAGAGTGACCCTGACTGAGTGGAGAGTGGGTCAGAGAGGGAGCTTGGGTTCTGAGCATCCGCTTGCATGGCTGAATGAATTAGACATTTTCTTCCCTAGAATTCTTTTAGAGAACAATGATTTTGATTCATTGATAATTGAAGTCTGTTTTTAGGTTTCTTTCCCTGGCATACTTGCATTTTATTAAAGAACAAAGGCCAGCCTGGCGGTGGTGGCGTACGCCTTTAATCCCAGCACTCGGGAGGCAGAGGCAGGCGGATCTCTGTGAGTTCGAGACCAGCCTGGTCTACAAGAGCTAGTTCCAGGACGGGCTCCAAAACCACAGAGAAACCCTGTCTCGAAAAAACCAAAAAAAAAAAATAAATAAATAAAAAGAACAAAAGCCATATAGTCCTCAGATGCTCACCCAGCTTCGTCTTGACTGATCTGGAAATAGTAAAAGTCACAGTCTCCTTGTCAAATGTCAGGATTCTTCTGAAGCATCTTTTGGTAAGGTGTTCAGTACCTTTTAGAGAACTGCTCTCGGAAATAGCTGTGATTTTATTCTCCCAGCCTTAAGTGAGAACATTCCTGAGATCTCCAGTTTCCCATTGACTTTAATCCTCTCCATAGAAACTATTCAACATTTCCATCTTCCGCAATGAGCAGAGACCAAATCAAAACTCCTAGGTGACAGCTTAGGCTTCTTGTCTTTCTACTGCATCATCTTGGCCAGGGCTCGGGGTAGAGCTTTCTTTCTGGAATCTCCCAACCCCCAAGATAGGGTTTCTCTGTGTAGCCCTGGCTGTCCTAGAACTTGCTCTGTAGACCAGGCTGACCTTGAACTCAAGAGATCCTCCCGTCTCTGCCTCCCAAGTGCTTCGATTAAAGGTGTGTACTACCACTACCCAGCTCTTTCTAGAATTTTAATTTGTATTTATTTCATGTGTGTGTGCGCTTATGTATGTGCCCCAGTGCACGTATGGGGTGGGACACGGGTGGGTCTGAGGACAACCTGTGGGAGTTGGTTCTCTCCTTCCACCATGCAGGTTCTGGGGCTTGAACTCAGATCTTAAGGCTCAGTGCTAGCCACCCTTAACCTGCAGGTTTGTTTTTTAAGACAGTCTCACCCCTTTACCCAGGATAGCCTCACATTCATAGTACTCCTGCTTCAGCCTCCAGAGTGCACGTGTCACCATCCCCAGTACCACTGTCCCGATTTTGCTGTCTTTCTACAAGTATCCTGGCCTGCTGCCATCATCCGTCCTGCTGGGATGTAAAGTTGTAATTCCTCTTCCATTCAGCGTTGGATGGTTTTGGCAACGCATTTCTAAGGAACTTGGCCAGATGCTGTCATATAACTGAAATGAGAAGGCAGAGTAGCATGGAAAGAGAAATAGCAAGACAAATACAATTTTAGTTAAATGGTCGAAGTTCCCTCCACTGATAATAACTTGTGTTGATTATTCCTAATATAATGCAGTGAAGAAAGTATCAGCTGTCTAATTCTAAGAAACCAAAACTCAAATTGAGGGACGGTCAAGAAAAGAACTGACTTACCAAGGACATGAAGATAAAGAAAACTGAAAGCTGTCCTGACTTGAGGAGACTGACAACACCCGATTAGATGCAATACGGTATCCTATACTGGATCCTGAACTGGAAAAGCAACATTAGTGGGTAAAGTCCACATCTGTAGGTCAAGGACCAGGATCGAGACCTGCTCCTAGTCTCAGTGTATCATGGAGGTGTCAGGTGAGAGGCCAGCCAGACATTCCCTATATTGCCCCCTGACCTCCACACATGTGCCCACACTTATGCACACACATCACACACACTCACCTACTAATAAAAAAATTAAAAAGAAACCAAACCAACCACTAAACAATATTTAAAAAGAATAAAACAAGCAAAAATTCCCAAGCAACATTTTGGCTAAGGATGTAGCAGTTAGCAGGCAGAACGCTGACCTAGCATGAGCCCAGAGCTCGGGGTCCTTCCCCAGGACCACAGTGAACCAGATGTGGTGGCACATGTCTGGAGGTGGAGACAGAATCAGGACTGCCAGGTCAACCTTGACTACTTAGTGAGTCTGGGGCTAGCCTGGGCTGTATGAGACCCTGTTAGAAAGGAAAATAATTCGTTTCTAATACCAGTCTATAATTCTGGTATGTGTGTGTGGTGATGGGTCATACCTGTGCCATGGCAGTCCTGTGAAGTCAGAGTCGTTTCTCATCCTTTACTTTCCTTCACCAGAGAGTTTGTTTGGTCTGCCAGGAAAGCTGGCCTTCCTGGACTGTGAGCTTGGCCTGTCTCCACTTTCCTCCCACAGCAGAAGTGCTGGGATACAGTGCACTGCAGGCATCCAGCTTTTCATGTGGGCTCTGAGCAGATCAAAGTGTCTGAAGATCTGTCAGGCTTGTGGGGCAAATAGTTTTACCTGCTGAGCCATCTGCCCAGCCTTGGTGGAAGGAGAACACTGACTTAGAAAAGTATTTTTGACCTCCACACAGGCACCATGGTCTGGGCCCCTAAATAAATTTAAAGTTACTTTAAAAAAAAATTCTAGGGGGCTGGAGAGATGGCTCAGTGGTTAAGAGCACTGACTGTTCTTCCAGAGATCCTGAGTTTAGTTCCCAGCAACCAACGATATGGTTGCTCACAACCATCTGTAATGAGATCTGGTGCCCTCTTCTGACTTGTATACACTGTATACATGATAAATAAATTTTTAAAAAAGCTATTCTAGTGCTTGTGAAAGTGGTATCTAACTTCAGTTTTCATGTATAGTTCCCTAATGATTCTCGATGGTTTTGTTGACCTTTTCCCCCCAGGCTTAGGGATGGAACCCATGCTAGGTTAGCAGTTTAGCTCTGAACTACAAACACCAGCCCTGCCCCCAAACTCTGAAAAAGTTGCTGACTTTTCCTGTCCAGTACAGGGGAGACTCATGATCTCATACATGCCAGGCAAGTGCTGTGCCATGGGGCTGTAGCCCCTCGCTTGTTTGTTTGCTTACTTATTATTTATTTTTCTTTTTGTTTGTTTTTAATTTGAGCCAGGGTATGTTTAACTAACTGTGTAGCCCAGACTGGTCTCAGGGTTGTAGGTATCTTCCTGTGTCAGTCTGCTAGTGCTGTACTTAGCACGGACCTCTGTAGGCAGCTTCTGGCTGGTTATTTTTAATTTGGTTGTTTGTCTTTTGTTGTTGATCTGCATGTGTTGCATTATATTTCTTTCAAGAAAGTTTGTGTCTCCTTGCCACTGCCCTGTGCTAATCCTGTATCTTTTGTTTTTGTCAGTCTGGTAAACAGTAGCCTGCTTGTCTTCCCCCTCTTTCTCCTCCTTTTTCAAGGGTATATGGATTGGCCATTTGTATTTTTCTGCTTTTGAATTTTCTGTTCTTAGTCGCTGTGTTCACTTCTTTATAATGGTTTTCATTTGTATGTTTGTTGATTTGCAAGACTTTTCTGGGTGTAATACTTGGTATTTTGTTGGTGGTGATGGTGATGGTGGTAGTGGTTGTGTGTGTGTGTTGTTTTTGTTTTTTGAGATAGAGTCTTGTGCAGCTCAGGCAAGCCTCAAACTGACAGTGTAGCCATGTTTGAACTCCTTATTCCTCCCAACTCCACTTCCCCAGAATTGGTGTAGAGGAAAAGGTCCTGGCCCACTTCCTGGTGAAAAAAAAACTTGCCAAACCCCACCAGTCCTTGAACATGAAATCCCACCAATTCCCACCCTGGAAATCTCCAACCTGGAAAACTGCTCCCCCAAAAGAACCCGTATAAGCCTGCCCTGCTCAGCTCCTGGTGCTTTTTGCTGGAGCAGAGGCAGCCACCCTCCTGTGATTTTCCCTCCTAATAAATCTCTTGTGTGAGGTTTGTTTTGCTTTAAGACTGGGGAGTTCCCTGGCTCTCAACTGCCAGGATACCTTTTCACTGCAGAGCTGTAACACTTCACTGAGGGAGAGCTAGTTCCAGGGAGGCTTTGGAGCCTGTCCTGGAACTAGCTCTGTAGACCAGGCTGGTCTCGAACTCAGAGAGATCCACCTGCCTCTGCCTCCCGAGTGCTGGGATTAAAGGCGTGCGCCACCACCGCCCGGCATACAAACATAATTTGCATATTATTGTAATTAAAATTCTTTTCAAAATAATTCACCCAGGACAGGCTCCAAAACCACAGAGAAACCCTGTCTCGAAAAACCAAAAAAAAAAATAATAATAATAACAATTCACATCTGAAGTTTATGCTTCTCTAAAGTGGTGGAGTTTACAGGCTACTCATATTTGTAATCCCAACATTTTGGAGGCTTCCGCAGGAGGATCTATTTGTCTTAGTCAATGTTCTATTGCTATGAAGAGAGCCCATGACCACAGCAACTCTTAGAAAGGAAAGCATTTGGTTGAGGCTTGCTTACAGTGTAGAGGTTCAGTCCACTGTCATGGTGGGAAGCATGACAGCACCCAGGGCAGATTGGGTGCTAGAGAAGGAGCTGAGAGTTCTGCAACAGATTCCTCAAGCATCAGGAAGACAGGGAGGGAAGGAAGGGAAGCAAACAGACGTAGACAGAAAGATAGAGACACTGGGCCTGGCTTGAGGATTTGAAACCCCCAAGGCTCCCCCCACCCTCCCTACTGCCTCTAACAAAGCCACACCTACTCCAACAAGGCCACACCTCCTAATCCCTGTCAAGTAGTGCCACTCCCTAATGGCCAAGCTTTCAAATATATGAGCCTATGGGGCCTGTTCCTATTCAGACCACCCCAGGGCTCCCTACGTTGTTGTAGACCATTGCAGATGTCCATGAAGCCCTTCTTTGTCAACTCTCTTTCCTGTCCCCGTCCTTTCCCCTCTCCTCTCCCTGCCTGCCGGTTTCTTTCATTTCTTTCTTTTGTTTGCATGTGTTTGTGTGGCAGTGTCTATGTGTGTTCATGTATGTGGGGTGTTTGGAGGTCCAAAGTTGATGTTGGGTCTCTTCATTCCTCTCCTCTTTACTTATTGAACTAGGGTCCTCTGCTGAACCTGGAGTTTGCCAGTTGTGGCTACTCTAGCTAACCAGCTTGCTCGGGATGCTGTCTTTGCCGCACACTTCTGCACTTTATGTGAGTTCTGGAAATCCAAACTCTGGTCCTCGTGCTTGTGTGCTGTATTCACAGAGCCCATTCCCCACCCCTCCTCTTTACTTATTTACATCTTGTAGCCTTTGCTGCACGTTAGGGTCACTGTGGGTCACTGGGGAGTATCAAAAGCACTGCTACTGGTTAATGCCTAGCAACTGTTGATGGCAAACTTCAAAAGCCAGTATCCTTTCCTAATCTACAGTTTGTTGTTACTCTGAGGTCTTCCTTTCACCTGGTAGACACATTTGTTTCCCTGGAAAGCTGGGTTTTACTCTTTTAGCCCTGATAGATAGATAGATAGATAGATAGATAGATAGATAGATAGATAGACAGACAGACAGACAGACAGACAGACAGACAGACAGACAGACAGACAGACAGATAGATATAACTTTGGATAAGTCATGACTCTTTGGGTCTCAGCTTTCTCTTTGGGTATGTTAGGATGGGAAAATGCTGGGTTAGAACAGCAGCTGTCAATATTTTGTTAAGAAACACGTGTAAATATTTAAGGCTCTAAGGGTCATACACTGTCTTAGTGTTTAAAGCCCCTTTTGTTATTGGGGCTGTTAGGGCCCTAATTCTTGAGTTTAGCCTCTTGTCTTTTGTTTGTTTTTGAGACAGTCTTACTATGAAGCCTGGAACACTCAATGTAGACCAGGCTGACTTTGAATTTAACAGAGATCCTTCTGCCTCTGCTTCCCTAGTACTGGGATTAGAGTGTCTGCCACCCCTGCCTGATGTCTGGCACCCATCTTTAATAGGCCAGTTAAACAGACAAGCATAGTGAACAGCAGGGCAAGTGGATTTATGCAATGTGGCCACAATGGGAAGAGGAACAGATAAAGAATGGGGTCCAGTGACACCCCCCTCCCCGTCCCCAGCCACATTCTAGTCAAGGTGTGCTGCTGCCGCCTTGTCACCGTCTCGGCTCCAGACTTGCCTGCAGGCGATCCAGCACGGTGTTGGAACTCTGAAATGTCTTCCTAGGAATGCAGTTCCTCATCTTTGGTACTAGGGTTCAGCCAAGTTCCTCATCTGGTGATACTAGCGTTCAGCCTTTTCCTTCTCCCAGCACGGGATTCCTGGGGAAATTCCAATTCCTTGGGGAATCAGTATTTGAATAGTCTGATAGCCAAAAGAAGGGCACTGGGGTCTGTTTGGAATAGCCTCATTCCTGGGCCATTGATTTGCTGCCCAGCCCGAGGACCACACGGCGGGAGGAGAAACCACCTTCTGCACTTGTCCTGCCTCCCAACACTTTTAGGCCAGTTACACTTTTAGCAAAAGTAAATTGTGGTTCTCTTCTTTCAAGTACTTGCCAGGGGGCTCACCTCCAAGAGCCAAGGAAAATCATGTTTAATCACCAGTAATTAAATATATTAAATATAATGCCATGCAGTTAATGTAGTACTTACCGTCTGCTGGCACTGTTCTAAACACTACATATATTAGCTAATTATCAGACTACTCAGTGAAGAATGTAGATGTGTTCATTAGCCTCACTTTACCGATGAGGAAACTTAAGGCAGCATAAAAATTAGATGCTTAACCTGCCAGTTGAAGACTCCAGATGGGTAAGCTGCCTGAATTTAAAGCTAACAGCCTGCTCCTTTATACTGTATACACAGCTAGCTGCCTTCTCTAACTCAGACACACACTTCCAGGTAGTTCAGTTTCTCAGATATCGCTGAATACAACGTCAGAAGTAGGTCACCAGACCTGGCCTGAGCATCTCTGTCTGCATACGAATCGTTTAGCATGACTGCAGCTGCATTTAAAAAAAAAAAGATTTATTTTTAATTATGTGTACTTGTGTATGCATGAATGTATGTACTGGCACCTGAGTGCAGATGTGCATGAAGGCCAGAGAGGGTGTTGCTTGGATCCTGCGGATCTGGAGTTACAGGTAGTTGTGAGCCGTTTATTATAGATGCTGGGAACTGAATTTGGATCCTCTGCTAGAGCAGTGCTTGCTCTTAACTACTGAGCAAGCCCTTCAGCTGAATTTTGCTAAATAAAGCTAGAAGGCCTAATTGCCATGATTCTGTAGTGCACTCACTCTTTGTAACCAAGAGAAGCTGCAGATTTGGGACTGGAGAGATGACTCAGCGGTTAAGATCACTGGCTGCTCTTCCAGAGGATCTGTGTTGAGGTCCCAGCACCCACGTGATGGCTCACAGCTGTCTCTGACTCCAGTTCTGGAGAATCTGACACCTTCATACCAATGCCCATAAAATAAGGTAAATTATTAAAAAAGAGAGAAGTTGTAAATTTAGAAAGCTAACCTTTGACGAAAGTGAAGTTAGTGGGGTGAGACCAGCCCTTTCGCTGTTGAGCATCTGCTTAGTTGAATTTGCTAAAAGGAAACTCAGTTTCTAGGTGGACCTGCTACTCTGTAATCCCAGTATTGGTGACTTCCATAGAGGATAGCCACCAGCTGGAGGATGATGGCCTGACCCACGGAGAGAGTACCAGGTCAGTCAAGGCTGTATAGTGAGACTCTAGCTTATAAAACAAAACACATTTTCGAGTGCCAGTATTCTGGAAAAGAGTTTTTCATCCTTTTCTGATTATGTTCAACCCCCACCCCAGCCCATCCCCTGAAACTTGGACTGTTGAAGTGGTTAGATACGAGAAACACGAGGCTCCTGGGGAGAGTGACCTGGCCAAAGCACAAGCTGATTTGTGTAGATCGGGTATTACAGCAACATGGCTGCAAAAACAGTGTTGTAACCTGGGGCTACGGGGTATATTGTGATTTCTTCAAGAAAGATGGAAGCAGGGAGATGAAACTTCTGAAGTTATATATAGTAAGTTCTGTGATGGTGGGAAATGAGGGTTCTGTGGGAGCAGAGAAGGACGGTGGGGAGGCCCTGAGGATAGCTCAGCTCTCACAGGGACATGGTTTGAAGGAGTTTGGGGCTGGATGGAGTCTGATTTTCTTTATAGAAAAGTGTAATGTGTTTTTTTTTGTTTGTTTGTTTTATTTTTTGTTTTGTTTTTTTCGAGGCAGGGTTTCTCTGTGGCTTTGGAGCCTGTCCTGGAACTAGTTCTGTAGACCAGGCTAGTCTCGAACTCACAGAGATCCGCCTGCCTCTGCCTCCTGAGTGCTGGGATTGTGTAATGTGGACTTCTGTTGGAGAGATTATACTCTGAAGATCAAAATCAGTGAGGCAGCTAATAGAATAATCTAGCACAATCGTGTAGATCAGTTTGTAACGACAGTGGGAAATACGATGGTGGTAAGTGTTCAGATTTTTATTGCATTTAATTTTTGTGTGTTTATATATATGTATGAGTGTGTGGGTATGCTTGTGCCATGGTGTGCATGTGGAGGTCAGAGGATGCCTGACTAGAAGTCTTTTTTTCTCCTTTTATCTTGTTGGTTCCAGGATTCAAAGACAAGTTGTCAGGCTTGGTGGCAAACATCTCTTCTCACCAAGCTGTCTCACTGTCCTGTTGAGGTCGTTTTTTAAAATTAGCATGAGTTGGGTATGGCAGCGCATGACTTTAATCCCCGCACTTAGAAGGCAGAGGCAGATGAATCTCTGTAAGTTTGAGGCCAGCCTGGTCTGCATAGAATTGTCCAGGACAGCCAGGACTACACAGTGAGACCCTGTCTCAAAAAATAAATAAGTAGCTGGGCGGTGATGGCACACACCTTTAATCCCAGCGGGCAGAGGCTAGCAGATCTCTATGAGTTCAAGGCTAGCCTGGTCTGCACACTGAGTTCCAGAACAGCTAGGACTGTTACACAGAGAAACCGAGCCTCGAAAAATAACATACAAACAAATAAATAATTTAAAAACCCGTATGGGCAGAATTTGAGGTAGATAGGGAATGTGAGAGAAATAGAGGTACCAGAAACCCTTTAAGGATTTTGATTTATTGCCTAGGTGGTTGACTCAGACGCAGGAGGAGATAAGTAGCTCATTTTGCGGCATGTCAGATTTTAGGTACCTGTTTGGGGTTGGGGTTGTTGCGGCTTGCCGCTTGCTTTAAAGGAAGGCCGTACTCCGAGTGCTTTTGTTTATGTGAACATTTCATTGTGACAGAAACTCTTGGAGGTTAGGGTTAGGATTACCCTACTTTGTATGTGGAGAGTCTGGGGCACAATGGTTAAATAACGGGGCTCGTCTAGTGAGTGGCAAAGCCTGAGCCTTGTCAGGCATTCCGAGCCCTATGCTGTTGAGCCCTTCCTTGCACTGCAGGCAACTTTCACTGGGATGGAAATGTCCAGTTCTGTGGACAGGCCTGGCACAAGGAAGACCTACACTGCAGATACAGGCTTGGGAATTGTCAGCACAAAAACAGTTGTAGAAGCCATGGTATCCAGAGAGTTTGTGGATAGGCTGGCACATGCCATAAAGACTGTGCTTGTCGATAGTGTTCCCGTGGTAGGCGTTTACTGATCACTGGTCAGTAAAGAAGACTGAGGAAGGGCTTGTGAGGTGAGAAGATCACCTGGAGAGAGCGGTGCTGTGGGAACCCAGAGGAGCACTCAGCAGTAGTGTATTGCTGCTTTTCCAGAACTTCCTTTGGAAGTTGAGTGAGCAGTTTTGCTTTTGGCAGGCAGGTTCCTTGTGACTTCAATGACATTCACAGAGCACTTGAAGGTGGGGTCAGCGAGAAAGAAGGGTGGTGGTGGTTATATTGGTCTGTAAACCGAGATCGTGGTTTTCTAGGTAGGAAAGAATGTGGTTGGAGGACCTCAGGATCTAATGTGGGGAGGGAGGGAAATGAAGTCATAACAGGCCAATCACTTGGAAGTAAAGAGCCAACTTAGGGAGAAGCCTCTCCTCTTACTGTAGATGCTGTACTATGGTGTCCTAAGCCAGCCAGCTCAGTCGGAACTCCAGAGTGCCTAGGGCCAGGGCATTGCTGGTACTACAGTCATGGGTGCACCCTGCAGGATGGCAGCCTTAGGGGACTGGAGCTTTAAATGGATCCCTCAAGATCTGGGAAGAGATTCTCAGGTGGATTTACTGGACAGGATCTCCCTTTCAGGGCCTGTTGACATTGGGGCAGGTAATGCTTGGTGGAGGGGCCAAAGGACTCTTCTGTTTATCATGATTTATTTATCTTTTCAGTATAACTGGTCCACAGGCAGTGAGTAGTAGCACTCTTTTTCCTACAATTTTGATAGCCGCTGTGTTTGCAGGCAACCACCAAGTGTCCCCTGGTGGACAGAATGGCTTCCAGTTGACAGTTACTACTTCCTAGTTCATCTGGCTTCCTTCACTTCTGTTATAGTATCCCCACCCTTGTTAGCATTTTTGGACACTCCAGCTCTGTTGATTTAGAGAGGTCAATTTTCTTAAGCTTCCTGGCCTTTTCCTGGAAAAATTTTACTCTGGAAATAAACCATCAGACAGGCAAGACAGAAATGTATTCCCCTATAAAGTTCAGTTTAATATTAAATGTTTGATTTTGTTGTTTTGTTTAGTTTCCTTAACAGGGTTTCTCTGTGTTGCCCTGGCTGTCCTGGCTGTCCTCGTACTCCCTCTACAGACAAGGCTGGCCTTGAACTCACAGAGTTCGACTTGTCCCTGCCTCCTGCACTCTGGGATTAAAAAGGTGCGACAGTACTGCCTGGCTTAATGTTCAGTGGTTTTCACGTGGTATTTAGGATCTACTACATTGCACAAACTTTAACATCTCAAGAACTGTAAAACCTGTCAATTAATTATGTGTGCATGCTTGCGTACACGCATACCTCGGGCGTGACTAGTCGTAGGCACAGATCTTTTCCATCACTCTCTGCCTTTTCCTTTCTCTTCTGAGTCTCTCCCTGAACCCGGTCCTTTCTTGGCTAGGCTGGAAACTAGTGTCCTTTCTCGTCTGAGTCTCTCCCTGAACCCTGTCCTTTCTTGGCTAGGCTGGAAACTAGTGAGCTGCAGGGATCCTGTTGTTGCCCTGGTTAGAGCAGGATTCCCATGGTTACAGAGCAAGTGGTCTAGCTGTGGAGCCACCTCTCCAGCCCTAAACATTTTATTTATTTTTGAAACACATTACTCTTTAGCCCAGGTTGTCCTAAACTTCACTTGTGTAGTACAGGCTAGTTTTGAGCTCACAGCAGTCCTCATGCCTTAGCCTCCCAAGATTTTTTTTTTTAAATTAAGATAATTTTAGTGTATGCCTAGGCTGGCTTCCAACTCAAGATCTCTCTACCTCTATTTCCGAAGTACTAGGATTGTAGGTGTGTACCATTGTAACCAGCTTTAATCAATGTTTATGCTGCTTGCTCTGTTGTTACAGGTTTTTGTATCTGTCTCTTGCAAGCATGACTAATTTGGCCTCAATGAGAACAGGAACTCTTTTTTTTTTTTTTTTTGGTAGGGAGCATTAGGCATTTTGGGCAAGCATTGGACCACTAACTACATTCTCTCAAATTTGCTTTTTCCTTCCTTCCTTCCTTCCTTCCTTCCTTCCTTCCTTCCTTCCTTCCTTTCTTCCTTTCCCAGTTTTATTTTGATGTGGAGTCTTAAGTTGTCAAGGTTGATCTTGGACGTGTAGTCATCCTGCCTCAGCCTCCCAGACGTAGTTGGGATCAGAGCAGGTTCCACCATGCCCAGCAGGAACTCTTAACCTTGTTTGCATGCCCAGCATCTGACAGAATACCCGAGGGTAATGGGCTCTTAGTAAATGTGTGCTGGGACAAGGCAGGTTAGATGATTGACTGACTTAAACCTCTAATTTTAATTGTTTTTAAAACATTTTTAAACCTTTATTTAGTGTGTACCCATGCGTGTTTGTGTGTATCACAAATTATGTAGGTGATGGGACAACCCACAGCAGCCAGTTCTTTCCTTCCTTCACGTGGGTCCTAGTGACTGAACTCAGGTCATCAGGCAACAAGCACCTACCTGCTGAACCATCTCTCTTCCTTAAACTAAATTCTGAGAACATTGCAGCCATCACAAAGAAACCAGTACTGTCATAACTGGCATGTACCACCACTCTCAGTTATGTAGTGCTGGGAGTAACTCATGACCACTCTGCCAGCCCATCTCCCTCAGCCACTTCTGTGCTCTCCTGTCACAGTTCCCTTGGGAGCAGGGGAATAGAGCCGAGTGACTTGTTGTCTTTGAAAGGTTTCTCTTTAGCTCTTTCAGCTTCCAGACTAACTGTTCTAAGAAGCACCCTGAAGCTAATTGGAACTGTGTATGAAAGTGTATGCAAGGCATTCAGCCACAGGTCTAATGCAACCTGGTAAAAGAATGTCCTAAACATGAAAAATAAATAAATGATAAAATTCTAAGCATGACTGTGGCATTTGAGATACGGATGTCACTTAAACCTGGGCCCCAAAATAGCACTTTACAAAGTGATTTTTCCTAGGTTTTGTTATTATTTTTGTTTCTATTTTTCTCTTTCTGCGGTACCAAGGATTGAACCTAGGATGTGCTGGACAAGTGCTTGCTCCCCATTGAGCTGTGTATGCCTTCAGCTCCCTGAATTAGGTGTGCTTGAATATTATCTTTAATGCAAATGAGTATGTGCTTATTCTTGTGATTTTACTGTTTATTTATTTATTTTTACAGGAATGCCTGTTTTGCCTGCATGCCTGTCTGCGTATAACATGAGTGCAGTCCCACAGAGGCCAGGAGAGGGTGTCAGATTCCCCTGGTTTGGGAATTACGGTAGTTGTGAGCCACCTGAGTGAGTGCCAGGACTTGAACGCAGGACTTTTGTAAGAACATCATGTACTTGAGGCTGGAGAGATGGCCCAGCAGTTAAGACCACTGGCTGCTCTTCAGAGGTCCTGAGTTCAATTCCCAGCACCTACATGGTGGCTCATGACCATCTACAACGGGATCTGATGCCCTCTTCTGACAAGCAGGTGTACATGCAGAGTACTCAGACATAAAATTAAATAAAGAAGGAGAAGAAAAAAAAAAAGAACATCATGTACTCCTAACCACCAAGCCGGCTATCCAACCCCCTGTTTTTACTTAGCTCTGCAAGCTGATTTTAACAGACAAAAAATAAACTAGATGGTAATGGTGCACACATTTAATCCCAGAACTCGGGAGGCAGAGGCAGGTGGATCTCTGAGTTTGAGGCCAGCCTGGTCCATGTAGTGATTTCCAGGACAGCCAGAACTGTTCAGAGAAACCCTGTTCAAAACAAAACAAAACAAACAAACTAAAAGAAAAAGAAAAAGGAAAGGGAAAAAAAAAACCCAAAGCAGCAGACAAAATACCCATAAAATGTATTACTTATATCCATACAGCTCAACAAATTGTCAGAGGGAAAAAATGGAATATTATCAACTCTCTGAGTAGTTCTGAAACTTTTGTCTCATTGCTGATATTCTCTGCTTTCACACTGTGCCTAAAAGCTGTCATCAGTACTTTTCTAAGATGGCGTGAGACACACACATATAAACCTAGCACTTGGGAGGTAGAGGCAGGAGGATTTGAAGTTCAAGGTTAGCCTCAGCTACAAGGTGAATTTGAGTTTAACCTGTGCTGCATGAAATCCTGTCTCCAACAATAAAAATTAAAAGTAATAAATTCAGAATAAGTATACATAGCTCTGTATATTTAATCTGCATTTTACATGGATACATGTACACATGCCATGGCTTGCATATGGAGGCTGGAGGACAACTTGCATGATTTACCAGTGGATTCTGGGGGTCAAACTCAATGTCAGGTATGGTGGCAAGTGATCCCTCAGTTAAACACAAGTCTGCTTTCGTCTGCTGCAGTTGCCCTGTGTGAGTAGAGTCATGTTCATGGGGCCTCAGAAGCTTGTGCCCTTTTAGGGCTGGTGTGTGTCGCTCATCAGTTGCTTGTCTTCAAGGCTTGTCTTTGTTTTAACACAAATCACAGTTCCTTCTTTCTTTTTAAGGCTGTATAATATCCCATCTTAGGATGTATAATATACTCCATTGTGTGTTTCCATTCATCTGTTCGTGGGTATTTGGTGTCACTTCTGCTTTTTGGCTTTGGAGAATAATGCTGTTATGAACATGGTTACATAAATATGTGTTCAGTGCCCTGCTTTCATTATTTTGGATATAAACCCAAAGGAAATTTGCTATGTCATATAATAGTTCTATTATTTTTTGAGGAACTTCCACATTATTATCCTAGCTCTACCATTTAAAAAAGTTTTTTTTGTTTGTTTGTTTTTTCGAGACAGCGTTTCTTTGTAGCTTTAGAGCCTGTCCTGGAACTCACTCTTGTAGATCAGTCTGGCCTCGAACTCACAGAGCTCCGCCTCTGCCACGTGAGTGCTGGGGTTAAAGGCGTGCACCACCACTGCCCCACTTAAAAGTGATTTTAACAATTTTTTTAAATGTGTCTGTCCATCTGCATGTGTGTATGTGTACCATGTGTACATCTAGTGCCAGAGGAAGTCAGAGGAAGGCATTGGATCCCCTGGAACCGTAACCACAGTAACAGTTATGAGCTGCTCTGTGGTCTTGAGAATTGGAGCCAGATCGTTTACAAGAGCAACAAGTGCCCTTAACTGCAGGGCGATCTCTCCAGCCCCTGACTCTACCACATTTGTTTTTTCATAGTCTATATCGGTCTATCAGGTTTTACTTGTAGAGGCTGATGGACTTTAATCAAAGCTACGAAAAACGTGGCTTAGCAAGTATAACAGGGCCAGAGAGAAGGACTTGTGGGAACAGACACTTTGTTCAGACTCTTTATTGAGACCTGAAGGAGCCCTTCAGTGGAAGACAGAGGGTATTTGAGGCAGGAGATACCTGGGGTGAGTAGAGAGACAGCAAAGCTGAACTGAAAACCTGAGGCCCGGGCAGTGGGGCTTGCCTTACCTCCACTCCCTTGCTTCTGTACGTCTCAGGCTGCAAATTGAACTCTAGCACCACGAACACAGAAAACTTGTGTTGCTAGTCCCCCAGAGCAGAGAGAGGAAGAACTGTTAGACCTCAGAGATAAACCATTGGCAGGCCACAGCTGCCCCTGCAGCTGTCTTGGTTGGCTCTGGCATGGTCTGGGGTTGCCTGTAGGTTGTCTGTCAGCCGTTCAGGATGAGGTCATAAATCAGAGAACTCTGATCTCTCCATGAGTCACATGTGCCCTTCATGCTGGTCACTTTGATACAGTGATGCCAAGGAAAGTAGGCTAGAGCATGGGCCACTCAGCTTCATGGTGGCCTTGCAGGCAGTGGGCTGGGAGCCTGTTGCATGTCCCTGGTGGCAACTCAGCTTCTTCTGTATGGGGATCATAAAGCTCAGGTAGCCGGATTCCTGCCATCTCATCTTGGCTTTCAGGATCAGGTCAGAGAACCATAGGACCCTTTGGTGGTTATTTCTTCTTCCCTTCTCTTCCTCCTTACTCTATTTAATTTTTGAGACAGTGTCTCATAATGTAGTCTTGGCTGGCCTGGACCTCATGCGTAGACCAGGCTGCGTTCAAAGGCGTATATTACCACACCTGGCTCATTTTTGTGTTCGGAGGCACGATCTTGCTCTGTAGGGCTGGCCTAAACCTGTGGTTTTTTTTCCTTCCACTTTTTTTTTATATTTATTTATTATGTATACAATATTCTGTCTGTGTGTATGTCTGCAGGCCAGAAGAGGGCACCAGACCTCATTCCAGATGGTTGTGAGCCACCATGTGGTTGCCGGGAATTGAACTCAAGACCTTTGGAAGAGTAGACAATACTCTTAACCACTGAGCCATCTCTCCAGCCCCTTCCTTCCACTTCTTGAGTGTTAAGATTATAGTTGTGGCCCGGCGATGGTGGCGCGCGCCTTTAATCCCAGCACTCGGGAGGCAGAGGCAGGTGGATCTCTGTGAGTTCGAGACCAGCCTGGTCTACAGAACTAGTTCCAGGACAGGCTCCAAAGCCACAGAGAAACCCTGTCCAAAAAAAAAAAAAAAGATTATAGTTGTGAACTACATGCCTGACCTCAGATATCTTATAACTCATCATAAGAGCTTTTTTTCCATGGAGACTTTTAAGGGGAAAGACTCCATGTTTTGTTATCAATATTTTCTTCGACTTGGCAGACAGATGGCATCAAGAAGGACAAGGCAGGTGTTTGAGAGACGAGCTGTCTTGCAGCTGTCTGATCTTGTGGTTAGTGCTGACAAACTCCTAGCTGCCATCACTGTCATTGCCTAGGAATTTGGGGCTGCTGCTGTACTGGCTATGAGGGACGCTCACAGAAGTGTCCCTTGTGGCCAGGTTTGGACTCTGGCAGAGCCCAGAGACTGGGCGATGCCTTGGATGTGAAGGCCTTTGGGGCCTGGTAGATGCAGGCAGAGTCCTTGCAGCAGTAGGAGAGGATGCTTTCCAGGGTCTTCTGCATGCTGTCTTCAGTCTGAAGGGGATTCTGGGTATGGAGACTGGCAGTGTGAGCAGAGAAAGGCCATGTTTGTCTCAGCCTTCCTTATTGCTGAGAAGGGGTGGAAGAGCTGCAGGGAGAAATCCTCCTCTGTCACCTCCAGTGAACGACAGTGAGTCTCTGCAGAGGGCGTGGCTGAGAAATGGGAGGAGAATCCACAGGGAGGTGGATAGCTGGTTAGGCATGGTGGGTGAAGGTTTAGCTGGTGGGTTCATCAGTAGTACAGCTGTTATTTTGCTGGTTGAGTTGGTTGTCAAATTGGTTGTTGTCCAGATGACAGATTCCATGATATGTGCTCCCTTTGCTCTCCTCTAGCACACACTGGATGAAACTGGCCTTGAGCCTACTCTGTGGCCAGCAGGAGCTGCTGTGCTGTAGGGAAGGGTCTGTAAGGTCAGCTTAGAGACCTGGTGATGTCAGTGACATCAGCCAGGAACTGCAGAGCCAGCCCAGAGCCTGAGAGCTTTGCCCTGTTCTGGGGTGTATATACCGTTTAAATTTCTAAGTGTCCCAAAAGTTTCAGTTTCTTTACATCCTTCTTAGCATTTGCTTTTCTGTACTGTTTTTTCTTCTTTTTTTTTTCCCTTTCTCTTTTTGTAATTTTGTTGTTGTTGTTGTTGTTGTTGTTGTTATTGTTGTGTTTCAAGATAGGGTTTCTCTGTGTAGTAGCCCTGGCTGTTCTGGAACTCAATTTGTAGATCAGGCTGGTGCGGAACTCACAGAGATTACTTGCTGCTTCTGTTTCCTAAGTGTTGGGATTAAAGGCATGCACCACTGCCCAACCGTATTTTTAATTGTTTCTTGTGGTGCTAAGACTCTAATTTAGGAAGCCTTTCCTTTGCTAGGCACGTGCCCTTCACTGAGTTACACTTCCAGCCTCACTTGATGCTTTAAACAAGCAAACAAACAAATAAGCTGGGCATGGTGCACAGACCCGAAATCCCAGCACACGGAGGGCAGAGGCCAGCCTGGTCTACAGAGCAAGATCCAGACCAGCCAGAGCTGTCGGTGAAACCTTGACTGGGATTTAACTAATATGAGATAAGGTTTAAGCTGGACTAAAACTATTTTGTTTCAGATTTATTTATTTGTTCGTTTATTTTGTTGTTATTGTTGTTGGCTTTGTTTTTTTGAGACAGGATTTCTCTGTGTAGCCTTGGCTGTCCTGGAACTCGCTTTGTAGACCAGGCTGACCTCGAACTCACAGAGATCCGCCTTGAGTTTCTGACCCTCCTGCCTCCACCTCCAGAGTGTGGAGACTATACCAAGCATAGGCCACCATGTGTTTCTCCCCCCCACTGCAGTGTGCGGTTGTGACTGAACCCGGGACTTTGTGCATGTTAGGCAAGCATGGCATTTCCAGCTCTATTTTAGATTTGCTCTTTTAGTGTGGGGATTGGCGTAGAGGCCATGGCTTTCATGTGGAGGTCAGAGGTGGAAGATGGGGATCAAATTCAGGCTCTTATCAGGCTTAGTGGCAAGTGCCTTTACCCACTCACTGAGCTGTCCTGTTCTCCTACCTCTACCCTCCAATGTAAGACTGTTCCCTAGTATATGTGCGTGCGCGCATACACACACACACACACACACACACACTCAGACACACAGAAAGAGAGACTTTGACAGAGACAGAGATACACAGAGAGAGATACAGACACAGAGACACAGAGATGGAGACCAAAAGTAGTAGGTTAAATTCCCCATGTCCGTCACCTAGCTTTAGTTTGGGCAGCTTGGCCGGTGTTGCCGGTCTGCCCTTCCCTCATTCCTGCATGTGCATTTTCCGTTGCATAGAGTCACACAGTGATGTGTAGGTCAGCCTCCAGCTACTGTATAGAACACTGTACAGTATGGTTAAATCACCAGTGATGCTGTGGCAGACCCAGTCTGTAGTCTTGTATTCTGTGATCATCACCAAGAAGCCTCGTGACTCAGACTTTAAGTGACGTGTGTCATTTTGTGCGTCCTTTAGTTTTGTTGCTTTGAGAGAGGAGCTCTCCGAGCAGTGCAGACTGGCCTTGAATTTATAATCCTTGTACTTCAGCCTCTCCAGTGCTGGGATTACAAGTGAGTGCCACCACCTTCATTCAGCTCATCATATTTTATGTCCTGTCCTGATTAATCTGATGCTGTAGTAGATAAAGGATTAACAAATCGCTTAAAGATGACAATTTTTTATTTTTATTTTTGGCTGGGCAGTGGTGGCACACACCTTTAATCCCAGCACTCAGGAGGCAGAGGCAGGTGGATCTCTGTGAGTTCGAGGCCAGCCTGGTCAACAAGAGCTAGTTCCAGACAGCTAGTACTGCTACACAGGGAAACCCTGTCTCGACCCCCCCCCCCGCAAAAAATTACTTTTTTATAAGTTATGGATTTTTAATTATAGTTTTTAACTCTATGACTACAAGTTAAACTGTGATTTTATTTTTCCTGATATTTCTGGCTTTTGTAAATAATTTGAACTGCATGGTAGGCAGTTCTGTTTCTAGTAACAGAGGCCTACTGGGGCTCCTTTGGCTGGAGTTATGCTTACGTGTTTGCTTTTCTATTTTTTTTTATTTTGTTTTGTTTTTTTGTTTGTTTTTTTGAGACAGGGTTTCCTCTGTGTAGCCCTGGCTGTCCTTCCCCCCCAGACTAGGCTGACCTTGAACTCTCTGCCCGCCTCTCCTCCACAGTGCTGGGGTAAAGGTGTACTCTATCACATCTGGCTGCGATTACTTTTTCAAACTTGCCATCTTAAGGGCCTCTAGGACAGTGGTTCTCAACATGTGGGTCATGACCCCTGAGATTATCAAACGGCCCTTTCACAGGCCACCTAAGACCATCTGCATACCAGATACTTACATTATGGTTCCTAACAGTGGCAAAGTTACAGCTATGAAGTAGCAGCACACATAATTCTATGGTTGGGTCCCCATGTTAGGGGGTGCAGCGTTAGGAAAGGTGAGAAGCTGCTCTAGAAGATATTCCTCAAGGCAGGTCGGCCATGTGAGGGTCCGATAGAGAAGTGTGGACGGTGAGCGGACGTGAGTGTGTCGCCCCTCACAGTGCTTAGTGAGCACCAGGTGAATATGAAGTGCATTCAATGTGGGTGAAGCCATGTTAGCCTCACAGCCCTCCGAGTTCGTGTTATCATCTCCACTGCACTTAGGAGCGGTTGAGGTTCAGAGAAGTTAGTGCCTGTGTGCTCTAAGAACAAAAACTGGTAAGTGGCAGAGCCAGGATTGATCTGAGGCAGCGCCAGGGCTCCCTGGTACCCATAGCACTGTCCTAGCTGCTTGACACTCCAGTAAGTAAAGGGACGTGTGAGACAGAAACCAACCGCCGTTAGCATCCCGTGCGCTCCGCGGAGCTTGCTATTTGTTGGTTCAGCGCTTCTTGTAGGATCAGTGATGACAGGGAGAACATTTCAGCCCAAACATCCCTGTTCTCAGACTAGTATTCTCAAATCGGGTCTCCATCAGAGACCTTGCGTTTAGACAAAGAACACTTGAAGTTTTAGTTTAACTGGCAGATGAAGACGAAGAGCTTGCACGTGGGCTGCCGCCCGTCGTGTTTCAATGTGCGTGCTGCCCTGAGCACTCATTGAGCACAAGGTCGCGGGGAGAATGCACGTGTTTTATGTGTTTGCATAGACTGGCCACTTCTTCATAAGATGGAACCTCTCTTATATGAATCCTAAAAGCCTTTTAGAGCCCCTTAAATCCAAGAACTACTGAGCCTTTTGGAATAGAGTTATGAACAATGCAAAACGTTCCCTTTTCTGGAGACCTGTGATAAGTAGAATAAATAAGGAAGCTGTTCGGTTTTAGATGCTTTGGAGTGGCGTTCCTTCTCCTGGCGTGGATTTACATACTTCCTTAATCTTTAAGCCAGGCTAACAACTACAGTGTGACAAGCAAGCTAGCGCTCTGTTTTATTCTTTCTATGACTTAGCTTTTGTACCCCTGGCCCGGTTCCCAGACACGAGCTAGACCTGTTGCTTGGGGTCAGCCAAGGATTTGGCTGAAGGGAGAACTAGACAGTCACTTCTACTCATCAAGTGTGTATTTTGTGGAGGGCGGTGACTTTCTCACATTTGCTTTCTTTCTCCTAGGTCTACGAAGGGCTAGACATCATCACCAATAAGGTCTCTGCCCAGGAGCAGAAGATGTGCCAGCACCACATGATCAGCTTTGTGGACCCCCTTGTGACCAGCTACACCGTGGTGGACTTCAGGAACAGAGCAACTGCCCTGATATCCTTAAGGAGCTAGAAGGCCCAGGCTGGGTGGGCTTCTATTGGTGCGTTCTACACGAGAGCACCCACTCCCAGAGGCAGCTTCCCTCGGGTCTCATTAGCAGTGCTGACTCAGGCTCCACTCCAGATCTGCTAAGTTAGAGTTTGCACTATCACAAGAGAGCTGCATGGTTCTTTCTTTTAAAGTTTATTTTTACTATTGCATGTGTGTACATGCGTGTGCCATGTCTATGTGTGCCAATCAGGGTACAACCTTCAGGAGTCATGTCTCTCCTTTATCTTGTTGAGGCAAGGTCTCTGTTGTGTCTGCTACCCTGTGTACTCCAGGCTGTCTGACCTGTGATGAGCTTCCAAGTGATTCTCCCGTTTCTGTCTTCTATTTTTAAGTGTGCATGCGGGGATTATAGTTGTGGTTTTTTTATGTGGTTTCCAGGACCGACCTCAGGCATCAGGCTTGCTGGACAAGTGCTTTTAGCCAGTGGGCCATTTCAGCAGCCTACACCTGATTCCTAAGGATATTTGGAAAAAACATTTTATGACTAACTCTAACTCTAAACTTACCTCTTTGGGCCATGTTGTTTTTACTGGGTAAAGCGCTTGCTTGCACCACTGAGCCTCAGTTTCCTGCTTTCTCAGCGGAGAGACGAAGTTATAGATCTGTACTGGCAGTGAAGTCGCTGAAAACCTGAAAGGGCTTGTTGGGTGGGAACGACAGTCCTGGAAAAGAGTGAGAAAAGGAACTTGGGGATGGGGTTTACACCTATCATTTTAGCTCTAGGGAAAGCTGAGGCAGGAGGATTGTGCATTCAGTGCCAGCTTGGGATACATGGAGAGACAATCTCAAAAGCATAAAAACAAAATAAAAAATGAGTGATGTAAGAGGCCTGCTTTGTATTTTAAAATTCAGATTATCTTTATTATCTGAACTGCCAGCTATTAAAACAAACATTGAAAAGTTATGATAACCACTAGGGGATGTAGCCAGTTGTCAGAGCACTTGACCAGTATGAATGAATGAAGTCCTAAATTCAATCCCCCATAATGGGGGGGGGTCTTAAACTCCCCATTGAGGGGACATTGGCAATAACAATTATAAAATTATAAATTATAACAATTATAAAATACTGGGTGAATTTGTAACATGGAGCCGCTGAGAGCACAGCAGGTAAAAAAAGCACTTGCCATGTAAATCTTATGACCCAAGATGGGTCACCAGATCCCAGAATAGAAAAGGAGAAAACTGATTCCCAAAAGCGTACCACACAGCAGACGTACCTAAACATAGACACACACACACACACACACACACACACACACACACACACACACACACACACAAGAAACAAAACTCGTAACGGAATAGGAGATATAGTGTAGACTGAATTCAGTGTATGCATTTATGTTACACATTTCAGAATGGTAAAGAATGAATGGTGTTAGCACCAGGGGAGGCAGAGTCAGGCGAATCTTTCTGAGTTTGGGGTCAGCCTGGTCTACATAGAAAAACCTTGTCTCGAATGAAAAGAACGAATGGAATTGTAATTATTCTTAGCATGGTTGTTTTGGAAGAAAGTAAAATTAGGTCTTTTCATATGAGTTGTATTTCATAAAACTTTAAAGATTTCAGGTGAATTTGGGGGTCAAATATATGTACACATGTATATTACGAAACTTGGAACAAATAGAACACACAGTGTATGAAGTAGT
>NC_022016.1:61500948-61508792 GCF_000317375.1 Microtus ochrogaster | reverse complement strand
AAAAAAAACATAAAATAAGAAGACTTGTGAAGCAGAATGCCTAGGCATATGCTCTAGGGACATTCTTGTTGGAAGGTTTTTCTTAGACGTGCATCTCAGATCTGCACTTAGTAGCAATAATCACCCGAATTCTCACTCTTAGAAGAATGTGCAAAGTTTGCTTTGCTCATAGAAGTTTTTGTTGTTGTTGTTGTTTTGTTTTTTTGTTTGTTTGCTTTTATTTATTTTGCTTTTTGGGTGGAGGTTGATTATTTCTTTCAAGACAGTTTCTCTGTGTAGTCCTGGCTGTCCTGGAACTCACTCTGTAGAGCAGGCTGGCCTCAAACTCATAGAGATCCACCTATCTCTGCCTCCCAAGTGCTGGAATTAAAGGCATAGACCTCCACTACCTGGCATAGAAGTTCTTTGTAATAGTAAAAAATGAATAAATTGTAGCCACATGCATCAGTCAATATGGAAGAATTTTATAAATAATATAAATGTTGGAAATTATAGGCTACATGTCTGTTTTGCCACTGTTATTATTATAAAAGTTAAAAAGCAAAACTATTCTTGATGTGGTGGTGCACACCTGTAATCCCAGCACCTAGGATTGGAAGGTCAGGCCACTGACTACACAGCAATTTGAAACCAGCTTTGGACAAACAGAACACATAAACTTGGGGGAACAAGTGACTAGTGTTCTTAATACATGAGGGACTCTTGCGAATATGGAAATACTTCCAGGGCCTTGTCTGTAATTCATAGGAGCAAGTACAGATATGGTGATAAACATGGAAAAGGTTTGCCCTCCTTGCTGTAGGCATGCAAATCCAGACAATGAGGTAATGTTTTTGCCTTTCAAATGGACAGATTAAAATGCAGATAATAGGGGTCTGGAGAGATAGCTCAGCCGTTAAGAGAACTGACTGCTCTTCCAGAGGACCTGGGTTCAATTCCTAGAACCACCTACTTGGCAGCTCACAACTGTCTGTAATTTCAGTTCCAGGGGATCTGACACCCTTACACATATGTACACACAGTGCACATAAAATAAAAAAATTGCAGATAATAATTTCAGGTCTATCTATTTTGCAGAGCTGTTCTGTCAGATGAGATAGTATATACGAAAGTTCTTTGGAGATTAACATCTATCACCAAATATGAGGTCTTACTATAAGATAACTGGATTGTTCATGAGTGTTTAATGCCTTCTAAGGACGGAAGCAGCAGAGGATGACATCAGACCAGCGCTAGGTTAGATTTGTGAAGTTTGACTAAGCGCATAACATCACAATGTCAAACTGAAAGTTCTTAACAAGCTCCAGAATCCCAGCACTCAAGAATCCAGTGCAGGAAGATGGGAAGCTCAAAGCTAACCCATACATAGGTCAGCAGGCTTGGTGGCAAGCACCACTACCCGCTCAGCCGTCTTGCTAGCCCCTGTCTGTTTATGAGGTAAGGTCTATGTAGCCCTGGCTGGTCCTGTCCTTACTGTGCAGCACAGGCTGGCCTTGAACTTAGGGAGTTCTCCTGCCTCAGCCTTTTGAGTGCTGGGATTATAGGTCTGGGGCCTGGTATCAGTGTTCTCACTGGTCCTTTGTTGGTAGAATCTTCCTACCTATTCTACCAGTCAGAAGGATTCTGGTGGAAACACTTACCTAGTTCTACAGGTTGTCTGGGAGGAAGGAGCGAGGAAATGATCGACTGCATACCGGCAGTCATCTTTCTTTTTAAACAAAGAACGTCCTAGTTAAAGCAAGTAATTATCTGCTTGGCAGATTCTAAAGAGAATCCCAAGAAAACTCTAGAACAACGGTGGCTGCAGTCATTTGAGGACTCGCTAGTTTTCAGGCGTTACGTAGATGCTTGCTGCACACACAGTTAATGTCCCTGAGCACTCTGGGGCTTTTACAGGTGAAGAAGCTGAAGCTCAGATAGGTTGAGTAATTCACACGAGAAATTGAAATCTAGTGAGGTCTTGGTGGCTGAACTCACTATGGCTCAGTAATGATAGAATCTGACTGAGAACTGTGGTGTGGGGAACCAGCCTGTGCTTTGTTTTAGTAGGCCAAGTCCCACACTAGGTGTCACCTTAGTGAGCAGCCTTGCCTTGGGCTTGTTAAACTTATTTAGAAGACCAACAAAACTAAGGGTTTTAACAGCAAGGCCTAGTCATTTGTAGAACTAGATATCATAGTGTATTTATGCCTGGTGTTCTTTTTCTTTTTTTCTTGTTTCTGTTTTTAAATTTTAAAAAAGATTTACTTTATTTTATGTGTATAGATGCTTTGCCTACATGTGTGTTTGTGCACCAAGGGCATGCCTGGTGCTAGTGGAGGACAGATGAGGGTGTCGGATTCCCCTGGAACTGGAGTTACAGATGGTTGTGAGCTGCCATGTGCGTATTAGAAACGTCAAGCACTCTGAACCACTGAGCTATTTCTCCAGCCTCCTCTTTTTTGTTTGTTTGTTTGGTTTTGTGGTTGTTGTTTCTTTTTGAGACAAGGACTCACATCCCAGGCTGACCTTGAAGTTCTGATCTTCCTGCCTCTTCCTCAGGGCTAGGATTACAGATGTGTGCTACCAAGTCCAGTTTATGTGGTGCTGGGAATTAAACCACGGGCTTCTGCATGTTAAGCAATCACTCTTACAGCTGAACTACATCCTCAGATGCTGCGTCTGGTTTATGCAAGTCTCTGCATGTCTAGCTGAAAATCATTCCATAAAGTTCAGGAAACACTGAAGTCAGTGCCACTTCCTTTTGTTTCCTCCCTTTTAACCCCAACTCTCCAGACAAATGTGATTTCTTGTTTTGTTTTTTAAATATTAACCATTTTATGTGTTGTATGGCTGCTTTGCTTGAATAAGTCTGTGCACCACATGTGTGACTGGTGCCTGAGGAGGTCAGAAGAAGACGCTGGGTTCCCGGGGGCTGGGGTTGCAGATGATTGGGAGCCACACACGGGTGATGGGATTAAACCCAGTCCTCTGGAAGAGGAGCTGGTGCTCTTAACTGCCGAGCTGCCTCTCCAGCCCCTCTGCCTGCCTCTCTCTCCCTTCCTTTCTTGTTTTCCTTTTTTGATGTGTGTGTGGTGTGTGTGTGCTTGTTAGTGTGAGTATGTGCACGTGTGTACGTGTTCATAAGCATCCATGGTTGGAGGCCCGAGGTGTGATCCACATGCTGGCCTTTGTGATTTCTTGCTAATACTCTTCTTCCCTCGTAAGTCAGGATTCTCTTATTGATATTAAATAATTTTCTTAATGTTTACATTGAAGATATTTTTGCTCGAGACAAAATTCCTATTGTTGTGGGAGGAACCAATTATTACATTGAGTCTCTGCTCTGGAAAGTTCTTGTGAATACCAAGGTAAGTCTAGTTCACGAGTAACTCACTAAAGGAATGGTTCCCATTTTTCTCGTGCCAAATAATTTTAGTGGGAGGAAGGCTGACTCTTACCTGTTTCTTAGAGTCAGCAGCTGTAATTTTCCTACTTAATATTCTGAACAGATGCCACCTCCGTACGTGAGTGCACTCCTCCAAGCCGGCCCGAGGGGAGTGCTTGTGCGTGGGAAAAGGGTTCTGCGTGGATTAATTAGCATCTCGGTGTAAGTTAGCACAACATCAGTCTGACTCAGCATTTCCTGGCTGCCAGCACAGTGTCAGAGATGTCCAAAACTGACAACTGACCTTTCTTATGGAGGTGCCACTGGGTAGGCAAGGCTTTGCAAGTGGCTGTGTGCTGGCAGTTCCGGTCAGTCTTCCTGGGAGGGGTGCACTGCATTCCTGGATATGTTAGAGTAGACATGGTAGCTCAGGTAAGATAGTCAAGCAGGGCAGCAGGGTACTTCCCTGGGAGGGAGCCGCCCTTCCTCCTCGTTTATTGTGGCCTCCCAGCACTTACACATCGTATTGGAATTTTTGGTTTATGATCTGTCCCTCGCTGGATGGTAAGATCTTCAGATCCATCTCTGTTTTTTATTTCTAAGGCTTAGCAAGATGCCTGACCCATTTATAGTCTCAGTGTTTATGGAATAGTTGGAATGATTTTATTCTAAACTTTCATGTACTAGCGCCCGGAGATGGGCACCGGGAAAGCGGCTGACCGGAAAATGGAGCTGGAGAAGGAGGACAGCCATGAACTCCATAAGCGGCTCAGCCAGGTAGACCCAGAGATGGCTGCCAAGCTACACCCACATGACAAACGCAAAGTGGCCAGGTAAGAAAGCCGGGGTCCTCCATTCCCCGGAGTTCCTATAGAGCTGGGAGGCCAGGGGGTGGGGATTGGGTTGTTCTGTCAATGGGCTTGGAGGTTCTAACTTAGGCCCCGTCTTAGTCCAACTCCCTCAGTAAACAGTTGCACCCTACTTTGTTGTTACATTTTAAAGGCATAGTACAATATTGTTTTTCCCCAGGGCCTATGTAATCTTGCTTCATTTTCTATTTGATCTTTGCTTGTATAACAGTTTTCATATAAATTTTTCTGGCATGCAGTTCGTTTACATTGTGACTTGAGTTTCATAATTGGTTGTGCAATGCTGAGTTGTGCCCAGCAGCTTTCCCAGCGGAGGTGGAGTTTATAGCTGCCTTGTAGGTTGGCTCACCTTTGCACATGGAACTTGGTTATAGAGAGGTAGTGAATGAACCCTCACATACTTTTTTAGAGTTGTTTGGAATTGGAACTACATATGCTACTCTATTTTCCTGTGGTGTTGGGAGTGGTTCCTGTGTTTGGCACAGGAGACCATCTAAGGATTCACTGTGTCGTGGCTACACATATCCCTTGTTATGCTTACATAAAATATTCTCAAAAAAAATTTTTTTTTTGGTTTTTCGAGACAGGGATTGTCTGTGTATCCTTGGCTGTCCTGGAACTCACTTCGTAAACCAGGCTGGCCTTGAACTTAGAGATCCGCTTGCCTCTGCCTAGGCTAGAATTAAAGGTGTGTGTCACCACCGCCCAGCTTCAAAAAATTTAATACCAGTGTTTCTTATATTTTTTTCATTATTCTGCCTTTGAAGAGCCATTTAAGAATACCCCTACCTCATTGCGCCCTATTCCAGTGAAATTTTACATTAAAGGAGAAAGGCCTTTCTCATACAGAGGTGTCCTTGTACACATTCTATTCTAAGTGTTTTTGTCCTCGTTGAAGGGCTTTCCACCCTGGTAAGAATGGTATTCTGAGGGAAATGCTGCTTGTACTAAGTAGCCACTCTTTCTGTTGTTGAGATAGGATCTCAGGTAGTCCTGACTAACTTAGTGAAGGATGGCCTTGGCTCCTGCACTCTTTTTTTTTTTTTTTTTTAAATAATTTATTTACACTTGGGAGGCAGAGGCAGGTGGATCTTTGTGAGTTCGAGACCAGCCTGGTCTACAAGAGCTAGTTCCAGGACAGGCTCCAAAACCACAGAGAAACCCTGTCTCGAAAAACAAAAAAAAAAAAAAAATAATAATAATAATTTATTTAACTTTATTTTATGTGCATTGGTATGAAGTATCATGTTCCCTGGAACTGGAGTTACAGACAGTTGTGAGCTGCCATGTGGGTGCTGGGAATTGAACCCAGGTCCTCTGGAAGAACTGCCAGTGCTCTTAACCCTCTGAGCCATCTCTCCAGCCCCCGACTCCTTCACTTTTTGGAATTGTATGACAGTACTTGGAATCGGGCATCTGTCACCCAATATTTCCATTTTATTTAAACTCTAGGACATTAAAGTGAGCCTTCCATTCCCAGTTCTGCACACTGGGACGAGAACGTGTCTTTGCTTTCTTCTCCTTTCCTAATCAGATCTTATTTCTTACCGCGTCCCCTTGTGCTGTTTGAGAACTGTGCCTCAGGAAGGGTCACTAGGCTCCAAGCAGGAGCTCCAGTGTCTCCCATAGGGAAGATAGAGACCTCTTATCATATCTCCTGGGTAGAGTCTGTATTCTTTCCGTAAATAAGTGAGGTACTGTTAAGTTTTTCCTCATAGATGCTCTGAGTGGCCATGGGGATTGAAGGACAAGAGGTCTCACTCTGCTGTTGGGGTTTCAGGAAACAGAAGTGGGTCAGGAAGGGAAAGATCACTTTCCAGCTGATAAATTGCAGTCACCTGAGTGGAGAGTGTGGCTTTGGGAGCTCAGTTACCTGGTGCTGTAATATAACAGGATGCACACAGACGTGGACGTCAGCTTAAGAATAAGCGTGTGGGCTGTCTCCGATAGTCTTTGTTCCAGGAGAGTGTGCTGGATTAACCAGGAGCATTCTTGATTAATTTTAGACATATTTAAAAAGAAAGTGGATGAGCTGGATGTACGGCATGCCTTGGTACTGTGGGAAAGGCGTTCTGGCGAGACCAGACATGTTGGCTTGTACAGAGTGTCCCAAACAAGCTTTTACTGCTCACTTGAAAGTGAGTCTCCTTCTGTTTGTGTAGAGGAAACCTGTTATTTCTGAACCCGTTTAACTAATTCTAGAATGCGTGTTTAAAAGAACAGTGTTATTTCTCACCCAGAGTTTAGGGCCTTACTGAATAACTGTAGGGTTAGAATAAAGCTGGAACTTCCTTCTTGGTTTGGGAATTTATGCTTCAAGTTGACAAATGAAACTAAGGATGGCCTTGTCTCCTGGTCTGCTTGTATTAGTATCCGAGTGCTTGGAGTCAGGATCTGTCACCACACCTGACTCCTTCCTGTGAGACACTTTCTCTATATTAATACAAGCAAAGGATGGCCTTGTCTCCTGGTCTGCTTGTATTAGTATCCGAGTGCTTGGAGTCAGGATCTGTCACCACACCTGACTCCTTCCTGTGAGACACTTTCTCTATATTCCAGTTGAGAATGAATATTTCCTAATGAGTTCCCCACCCCACCTCCTATCTTCAACAACTTAGGAGCTTGCAAGTGTTTGAAGAAACAGGAATCTCTCACAGTGAATTTCTTCATCGTCAACATGCAGAAGAAGGCGGTGGTCCTCTCGGAGGCCCTCTCAAGTTCCCTAACCCATGCATCCTCTGGCTTCACGCTGACCAGACAGGTAAAATATCTTCTGTCTGGAGTTCATCCAAGGTAAAATGTAGACTACTAGGTTCTTGTGTATCTACTTAGAACCCGAGGCTGAAAATGAACACTGACGTATCTGCTGGGTTTATTGTGGCAGTCGTCCTGCCTTCACTCAGGCTCCGTGCTGTTCCCGTAGGTATTTCTGGAAAGGGTGAAGGAGAATGCTGCTTCTCAGACCAGTATGGTTCTCAGTGCAGTGGATGAGAGGTACAGAGTGGAAGAGACTGCTGTTTAGAGAAGGTTGAAGGATGAGTAAGGGAAGGTTTTCCAGAGGGAGGTCTGACCTTGAGGTTGACTGAAGGCTGATTGATAGACCCGAGAAATAGGTCTGACGGCTAGCTAGCTAACCTGGTAGCATTTGTTGCTAAAGTGTTATGTTGCCATTTGGACGGTGATAGTGCACACCTTTAATCCCAGCACTTGGGAGGCAGAGGCAGGTAAATCTCTGTGAGTTTGAGGCCAGCCTGGTCTACAAGAGCTAGTTCCAGGATAGGCTCCAAAGCTACACAGAGAAGCCCTGTCCCTAAACTCCCCTCCCTCTCCAAAAAAAAAAGTATTGTGATGTCCTGTTTGTTTCCCCAGCAAGTATTCAGTGAGCCCTGAGTAAAATGCCATGTACTCTGTAGTCGCCGCCGTGCCGAATAGAGGAGTAAGAACTCCTGCCCTTGCAGATCTCCTGGGGGTGAGGTGCTAGACAGTTCTGCAACAGAGGAATGTTCAGAGTGCTTTGGGCCTAAGATAAGAGATGGTGACCATTCTCTGGGGAGTAGGGACACAAAATGTGGTGAATCTCTCAGGCTTGAAGACATTGTTAAACTTCA
>NC_022016.1:61483159-61500735 GCF_000317375.1 Microtus ochrogaster | reverse complement strand
GCCACCACCGCCCGGCTTGTCTTGTTTTTAAAGACAAGGTTTCTCTGTGTAATAGCTCTCAGCTGTCCTAGAACTCAGTTTGTAGACTAGGAAACTGGCTTTGAACTCACAGAGATCCACCTGCCTCTGCCTCCAGTGCTGGGATCACAGGCGTGTACCACCACCACCTGGTCTGTTCTGTGAGTTAAGACCAATTAGTTTACCTTTATGTATTCCAGCTCTTCTATAAAATAGGAATGATAATAATAGTACATATTTCATAGCATCCATTAGGGATTCAAAATACTAATACTACACAAAGTTGTGGGATGGGAATATGGCTCAGTAGCAGAACAGTTGTCTGGTATGCACAGAGCTTTCTATTCATTTCCTAGCTCAGCAAAATAAATGAGTAAGTCAATGGAATTCAGAACACTTGCAGTGAGCTCCATACATGACCAGTCTTCAGTCAACAAATCTCAGCGAGGCAAGAACAAAGCTGTGCTCATTAGCAGCAGAGAGGTGGCAGCAATGGAGACACAGACAGATAGATGGTCATAATTATAAGGATAGTTTGCTTTTAAATCACTTTCAGTTATATGTTTCTGGGAAAATGTAACTTTTCTATAATGAAATGTTTAACATCAAACCTTACACTACAGTTCAGTATAAACTAATGGCTTTGACTCATGGCAGAGCCACGCCTGGCTGCTGCACCTGGGTGATGCTCTACCCACTTGGTGGTTCAGGATGCACCAAGATGTCATCCGGGGATTCTGAAATGAAATAACAAAGTTAGAGTTAAAAAAAAAAAAGGACGAAAGTTAAGAAAAGTCAACCCTGGATGTGGTGGTGCACACTTTTGGGAGGCAGAGGCAGGAGGATCTGTGTGAGTTCCAAGCCACCCACTCCACACAGTGAATTCCAGGACAGCCTGGTCTACACTTTGAAAAGCAGTGGGTGTGCAGTCTCCATAGTGAAGTATTCGCCCTCCATTCCAGCTAAGGCACGTGCTTTATTCTGGTTTGCTTTGCTATGCACAGTCTAAAGTACAGTAAATACAAATATAAATAAATAAATATGAATTGTTATATACTCTGAGATCTGAATTCTTTCATTTGGATAAAATCCATATTGGGGTAGCCTGTTCAGTTCGCCATGTGTGTGTCAGCCCCTGCCACGTGCTGCTCATTCATGGACTGTTTTGGCTCAAGTTCTAGATGAGCGCTTGGACAAGAGAGTGGATGCCATGCTCGCTGCCGGACTCCTGGAGGAGCTGAGAGATTTTCACAGGCGCTATAATCTTAAGAACATTTCAGAAAATAGGTGAGGATTTGGCTGCTGTTCTGACCTACTCTCCATTGCTTGCCCATAGTTGCAAGACCGTAGACATAACACTGGCTTTGGATCTACTTACCAGTCTTCAGCCTTGGCATTGGCAGGGCTCGTTGAAGGTTTATTCTATACCTGTTACAAGAGTAATTTGTTTTTCTTCAGGCATTCCCAGAAGTTACTTTTAAGAAAGTAACCCAGAGACTGGTGGGGCGGGAAGGGGAGAATTTCAGGCATTCACTTTTCTCACCGATGAGATAACATCCAAGGCCCCTGCTAGTTTTCAGAGGCTGTGGCTCACTGCTGATGCTCTCCTGTTCCCAGCCAGGACTATCAACATGGTATCTTCCAGTCAATTGGCTTCAAGGAATTTCACGAGTACCTGATCACTGAGGGAAAATGCACACCAGAGACTAGTAACCAGCTTCTAAAGAAAGGTGTGAATTCCTCCGTCTAAACTAGTCTTGGACATCCTTGGGTGATAGTCTGGGCTGAGGCTAGAAGAGTCCCAGCTAAACACTGAGATTGTTGTCTGTGAAGTCTAACAGTGTGCTCATTTCTTTTGCTCTTGACTTGGGAGGGGTTGTCTCCTGACAGACAGAAATGCTCACCTGGATACTACTGTGTCTGCTGTATCTTCCAGGTATCGAGGCTCTGAAACAAGTAACTAAGAGATACGCCCGGAAGCAAAACCGATGGGTTAAAAACCGATTTTTGAGCAGTAAGTCCCACTTCTCTCCTCCTCTTCTGGATCCGTTTTGGCAGAATATTGATGTCTTCTCACTCAGCAAATGAACAGTAGCCTCTAGATCTGTCCTGAGAGTTTAGACCACAGGTGGGTCTTTTGCATAGAATATTATTCAGGGGTGTTATCTGGTGATGTCTTAGGGAGAAAAAAAAACCAGATAAGTTTCCATTGAAGAGTTTCCTTACTCCTTGAACAGAAAGTGGTGGCTGTAAGCACAGGTAAGAAGAGCAAGACAGCAACACGTGAGCAGGTTGGGCGTTAGCTCTGATTCCAGCTTCTGTTTACACCTGAGAGCAGGCAGAACGCTGCGGGAGCTTTCCTGGTTAAAATGGTCCTGGTCTGGTGATCTCTAATAGAAAGGACACAACATTCTCTGTTTACCCTCGCTTTATCTTGTGGTCAGATACACGGTGGGCACTTAAATTGCTTCAGCTGACACTGTAATTGGACAGAACTTTTAAGGGAGAGGGAAGGAAAGTCTCACACTGTCTCTAACACCAAATACTGTGCTGTAATAGTTGTATTGAGGCTTCATTTATTTTACAGGTAAGAACGTGAAGACCTAGCAAAAGTCCAATAACTCCCCTTCTCCCACCCCCAGCTAGAAGGCAATAGAGCCCAAATACAGGCCTGGCTTTTTTAAGTCTAGGCTCATGTTTCTTTGAGCTATGCTGTTGGCTGACCAGCATTCATACAGGCCCCCAGCTCCCCAGTTGTGTGCTTATGAGCTAAAAGGAGATAGATTTAAGTGCAGTGAACTCTAGTTTATCCTGGGGACACTTTTAGAATACTCTTCTGCGTCATCTCCGGTTGATTTTACCAGCAGACCTCTGCCTTCAGCTACAGTCTCCAGCCTTGCCCTTTGGTGCCCTTGACCATGTACACCTTGATACATGCCACTTCTTTCGATTTCGCCTTTTCTGCCTGTCTTGATAAGTAGTAGGGATCCCAGCCTAGTCTCAGCTGAACTGGAGGTTCAGAACCACAGATTTCAACTGCAGCTTCCCTTCCCAAGTCTGACAGTAAGTCTGAAACAAAAGGCTTTTTTGTGATAGTTTGGAACTTCCTCTTGTGGTAAGGCCACAGTAACTCCTGTCTCTCAACCAGGAGGGGTTAATGGCACAGTGTCATTTGCCTGCACCTCATTCTGTGCAGGCACAGTCCTGGTGCCAGAGAGAAAGGCACAGCTGCCCTGTAAGTCAGGAGCCACATTTGATTGGGCAAGGCTAGTCTTCTGGGATATGGTCTGGCAGAGAGCCAGAGGGACTTCCCCACCCCAGCTTGGCCTTGGACCCAAGCCAGAAATAGCAGCTGGGAGCCGAGAACTTGTTGAAAGGTGCTTAGACAGGGCACAGAGGCCCAACAAAGGACTTAGAGGAGAAAGGAAAACGTAGAGTGGCCTAGAAACAGGTGCAGAGCTTAACTAAGGCCAGGTGTGCTGTGGGCACTGCCTGCACCCTCCTGGTCTCACCTTTCCATGTGCTGGCAGGTGTAGGCCAGTCCGGCTTATGAAGAATCTTATTTGTGGTTGGCACACTCAAAAGGCCAGCACCTGTCAGCCGTTGGCATCCTAATGCCTTTGATGTTTTTTGTCCATGGGACAATGCTTCTTGCCTTCAAGTAACTGACTTCACCTAGCTGTAGAGATGGCCCAGTGTGTCTGTAGAGTGTGGACGAACTGAAGCTAAACTATCATAGCACAGTTGGCCCAGGTGGGTGGGTGTCTGCTCTTCCATACCGCCAGCCTTATGTCCGTTCATGAGGACACGTGAAACCTCCCTTAGATATGGCTCTTAAAAGAAGGTGTTTAGGAACCTGGCATTGTACAACATGACTATAATCCCATCGTTTGGAAGGTAGAGAGGCAGGAGGATCAGGGGTCTAAGACCAACTTCAGGTACCCAGTGAGTTTGAGGACAGCCTAGGTCACATATGTCTTTGAATTAAAAAAAAAAAAAAAAGAAAAGAAAAAAATCATGAAGGTCAGAGTGAGATTCAACTAGACCAGCCCCAAGACCAGTTCTTGAGTTCAGTGGTGCATTGGTTGATGCTTGTGGTTATCCAAATGTTATCAATGACATAAAATTTAGAGCAGGCACACACTCAGGGCTCTTTGCTTAGTTCCTCCTGTGAAATGCTGTTTCTATCACAACAGCCCACACAGTGGGCACAAGACCTGTTATTCCATTTTGATTTCTTTACTGGTCAAAGATTCTGCTCTCGAGTCTGTTTGCATGGTCAGGAATGTTGGCTGCATACAAGTCAAGCTTGTGGGTCTTTGGAATTGTGGCTCATATTTATAGTAGGATGAATAGCATGGTCAGAATGTCACTCCTTTGGCCCTGTGTGTTCCTCTTGAGGGTTTTAAGAGTCCTGGAAACAGAATAGATTGGGTCTCGTAGTCCAGGCTCACACAACTTTTCTTTGTCATCATTAGGACCTGGTCCCAGTGTACCCCCAGTATATGGCTTAGAAGTATCTGATGTTTCAAAGTGGGAAGAGTCTGTTCTGGAACCTGCTGTCAATATAGTACAGAGTTTCATCCAGGTGACTATTAAGGAGGCATGGTCTGTTGTCAGGTTTGCAAAGGGCTTTCTTTTGTTGACACTTGCTGCTAATTTGGGGAGCCAAATCCCTTTTCAGAGAAGTAAAGCATCAAGCTGGCTGCTTTTAAATTCCCAGAGCTTGTTTTAACATTCACGTTTAGAAAGGTTGTTGCTAAAATCTGTTAACAGCCCACCTGCTCTCTGGGGGATGAAAAAGGAATCTTGGAAAAATCCCACTCCCCTTAATATCAGAGAATTGTCCCCAAATCTCTTGAGCTGAATGTCCTTCCCCTTGCTCTCTAGGGTCACAAACCTACAGCCACGCCAATGAAGATGGCGTATGATGAAACTGAGAACAAGAGAAGTTACCACATGTGTGACCTGTGTGACCGGATCATCATCGGGGACCGGGAATGGGCAGGTGGGGATAGATGGGGACTGTGGGGGGGTGTCATGGGTTCTAAATTGGGGGAGTCACACTTCTTAAAACTTAGTCTTTAATAGTTGAATGTTGGAGTCAGCTTTGTAACAGGACAGATTCCTGAGAACCTTTCCCAGACTAGAGAATTGCCCCATATCCTGAAGTGCAGAAGACCTTCGCCCTCCAGTTGTGTGGGAGCAGAGGCACAGCTGGGAGGGAGCAGGTGTGCACAGGGTCCTCAGAGGCCGAGGGGGTCTTTGTAGCACTCTCAGGCTAACTTGTCAAACTGTGATGGTAGGTGGGGAAAAAGCTGTGAGAGCTAGCCTGAGCTAGCCTGAGCTAGCCTGATCCAGCTGCAGGAAGCCTGCTCAGAGTAGTTTTGCTTGGGTTCTCAGAGTAGATGTTTCTCTCCATATCGGCCCATAGAATGATTAGGTTTATTAACTGACATCTTTGACAAAATGAACCCCATTGTCAGAGACTGGGGGCGACTGTGTGCCCATCCAGCAGAAGAAGCCTTGGTTGTTGGTGTATAATGATGAAAGGGGAAGAGAGAGGGTGTCTGATTGCTTTGTGAAGGAAACTTAGTGCTTCGGTTTGTCGAATGTCCTTTGGGGAGAGCCTTAGAGAAGCGACATTTGTGAGCCTTTGTGAGCTTGGCTGTGTGAGCCTTCTATAGTGCCATCTGTCGCGTCCTTGCTCCGTCTCCTGCTGCCATGGAAAGCAGCCCAGAGCCCAGGTTTGCCTTACGCCTAGAGAATAAAGCTGCCTCTTCTTCCCACACAAATTTCCTCAGTTTATTTCCTTACTTATACTTCCAACCCCCACCCCCCCAAAAATGATGCTTTTGCTATGTGTAAAAGAATTTTAGCTTAGGATCTGTGGGTGAAGAAGCTTGCCAGTAAGCAATCTCATGCCCCTGCATACATGCACAATTAAGTAAACAAATAAATTTTAAAATTAGCCTAGCCATCCCTCTCTTTAGGTGTTCCCAGAGGATAAGTCTTGCAGGACAGGATAGTAAAAATGAGCCTGTATGAGACAGTCACTGGGTAAGAGTGAGAGTTTGGGCGGGTCTGTGCTACGGTGGACTGGGCACGCTCACTGCTGACCTGCCCTGCAGAGCCTCAGTCAGTGTGCAGCACAGGCCGGGAGGCGAAGGCAGGAGCCTGAGCGTGATGTCAGTCTGGGCTACAGAGTAAGGCCTTGTCTCAAACAAACATGTGGCTACTCTGTTATTTATTAATAGTTAAAGAAAAAGATTGTATAGTTAAATTCAAATGTTTGGTTGTGTTTATTATTTTTTGTTTGTTTTTAGAATTCTAGAAAGCTGATATCCTTTTGTTTATTTGGTTTTTGTCTTCTCAGCACATATAAAATCCAAATCTCACTTGCACCGATTGAAGAAAAGAAGAAAGTTGAACTCAGATGCTGTCCCTCCCATAGAAACCCAAAGTAGTTCCCCAGACTGTGACCCGGAACCTAAAGAGGGGAAGTCCCCAGGGCAGCATGAGCAAGAGCTGAAAGCCAGGGTTTGAGAGACGTGCCTGGTGGCCTTTGCAGAGATGTGGCGATCAAGTGCAGGAGGGAGGGGAGTGTTGGTGTCCCGTGCCTGGCCGGAGGAGGGCTGGGCAGAGGCCCCTCTATCTTCTATTCTGTGGTGTGGCCTGCAGTGGGAGCAGCAGGCCTTTCAGCCCTTGTGTGGCTGTTGTGTCTGGTAGTGATGTAGTGCAGGGTGCAATTTTTTTTTTCTTTGAACCTTAAAGGTTTTATTTTAGAAAGAGGCACAGATTGCACATTTTCTACTTGAGGATCTTTTTTAGTGGTGAATACCAAGATTCAGTACATCCTTTAAAAGAGAGTTCTTGTCCCGGGTACTGGCTAAAAATATCTCACTTCCAGATGCTTTTGTCAATGACTGAAGTATTGTAAGGCACAGACAGTCAGGAGTTCTGGATGTGAGAGAACGGCAGGAAGGAGCAGCCCAGAGAGACGATGAGGCGAGCTGTCCCAGCTCTGAATCTCAGAAGACGGAGGGGTCAGGCGGAGGTGGTTGTGACCCGGGTCTTGAAGACTAAAGAAAGATCTGAGTCTGCTGAGTTAGCTGCTCCCGTGCAGAATGGCTGGCGCTGCTGTCTTTCTAGGGCAGAAAGCTATACGTTCTTTTGAAATGTAAATAAAAAGGTTTGCAAAAGCCCTCTAGTTTATTCACAGTGTGCCCTGTTGTCAGTGTGGCAGCTCTTTCTCCAACTCTGCTCTCAGCATAGATACGGCATATACCCAGCACTCCCGCTCCTCACTTTCCTGCAGGGTCTCTCCCTGGGGGTTTGTTATCTGAAGCCTTCTGTTCATTTGTGTAGAGCATAGGGTCAGTGTGTTTTGCTGTTTTGCTCAGTATTCCACATTCACAGTGCTGGGTGTCAGCACTGCTGTTTTCAGTACATTTCCATCATTCCGTTAGAGAACTCTGCACCAGAAGCTGTAGTTCTTCAGATGCCTTTGTTCCAGGTCTGTTGTGTGAGACCCTGGAGTGGGCCAAAGGGAACAGAGAGATGTCAGTCGGTCTGCTTTCGGGGAATCTTAGGAACATCCTTGTAACCAGCCAGTGTACCAAGAGTACTTAAGGTCAGAGAGACTGCAGATTTCAGTGTAAACGGGAGAAGAAGGAATCATGCAAGAAGGAGCATCTTGAACTGGGCATGGTGGCCCAACACTTGGGAGGCAGGGACAAGTGGATCTCTCAGAATTTGAGGCCAGCCTGGTCTACATGAGTTCCAAGACAGCCAGGACTGTTATACATTGAAATCCTGTCTCAAAAAACAAACAAAAAAAAAAAAATGAGGAAGAAGGAGCATCTTTCAAGGGTATAATTTTTAGAATCCCGGCACTTGAAAGGCCATATAAGAAGAATCATGTGTTCCACGCCAGCCTGGGCTACATAGTGAAACCAAAACAACCCCACACAATAGCACAGCATGAACAAATTGGGTCTGTGAATTACTGGACACACAGGTATGAGACTCCACCTGACGTGCCAGCCTCCTGCTGATCTTGTGTGTATCGTGTTTTGTGTGCACGCCATGAGCGCTCCTTTCATCCAGTACCTGGAACTTAAGTTACGGATGATTAGGAGTTGCTGTGTGGTTTACTGGGAATCAAATCCAGAGCCCCTGGAAAAGAGCCTCAAATGCTCTAAACTGGTGAGCCATCTCTTCAGCCCCACAACATGCCTCTAATCTCATTGCTAGGGATCTAGAAACAATATCAGGGGCCCACTGGTTGGTAGCCTGGCATAATATATGCTGCTAGAGGCAAGTGAGATGCACCGTCCAAAAATGAGGTGGTAGGGCAGAGAGGCAGGCAGATTTCTGAGTTCTAGGCCAACCTGGTCTACAAAGCGAGTTTCAGGACAGCCAGGACTGTTACACAGAGAAACCCTGTCTTGACAAACCAGGAAATAAAGTGGTGGTAGGGCAGGTCAGTGACTCTGTGAGCAGAGCACCCACCGGCTTTGGGAGGACAGGGACTGAGTTCGCCTGAGGGGCGAGGGGATAGAGAGTGAAGCTCTCATTGCCAGCCAGCCTAGCCAATCCATAAGCTCCAGCTTCACAGTGAGGCCCTGTCTCAAAAAAATAAAAGGGGGAGAGCTAGTGAGGTGACTCAGCAGGTGAAAGTACCCATGTAAAAAACTAGATGTCATGTAGGCTTCTGTAATCCCGAACTCCTGAGAGATGGGCGCGGGGGGACGGGACAGTCCTGTGAAGCTGTCAGACTAGCTGATCCGGGGCGTTAGCATGTACCAACAAGATGCACGCAGTCAGGTAGTGAACTGACTCCCCCACATACGCACAGCACACACACCTACAAAATAAGAACTTTTTAAAGGCAGAGAGGGCCTCCACATGCATGCACACACAGGTGTCCGCCCACCTGCACACACGCACAAAACACAAACTGGTGCCTGAGGGGGAGTGTCACCTAAGGTCATTTCTCTGGCCTCTGCCCACGCATGCCCCCACACATACACAAAATAGAAGCAAAGGAACCCTTCAAAGTGTGGTTATGTCAGGGTGAAAGACTTTGACCTCTTAGCAAAAGTACTGGCCGGCTCTTAATATATTCTCCTGTCAAAGAAGCCAGCAGTGCACCCCCGCCATCTTGGTCTTTGTGTCTGAGTTCCCCAGACGGTGTATTACTTGAGTCAACAGGCTGGGAAGCCACATCTTGGGTGCAGAGTGCTTACAGTGAAGCCAAACAGTGCCAAGCACTTCAGGGACGTTATCTTCCCCCAGCCTTGGAGGGAGAACTGTGGGAGATGCAGGCCCAGGGGGAGCGTGGCTAGCCAGCTAGCTGGGGGCAGGGACGGGGGTAAGCAGCCAGAAGATTCTAGCTGTTGAGTGTTGTGTGGAGTTGGCTTTGTTTAGGGAGGAAGCTTAGTTTCTGAAATGCCTCACTTGGCTTGCTAAATATATTTTAAAGCCTTAAAAATGTCAGCAGACAATCAAGAAAAACAAGTTTTACTAATTCTACCTCAAAAGACCTCTTTAATCCTTCCATCTGAAATACCAGGAGTGGTGGCTTCTCTGAACTCACTTCTCTGTCTGCTGGAATCTGAGACTGTTTTACCTCCCGCACCCCACCAGTCAGTGTCTAATGGTTTTCTTAAGTGCCTGTTAAGTTCAGGGCACGGCGGTTGAACCCACTGCTCACGTTAGAAACTGTGAGATGGGAGATGAAATTCCTGCAGCAACCGTGAAAAGGCCTGGGGCCCCGCATCGCCCTGCTGCTCTCTGGTGGAGGCGGCCAGGGAAGGACACAGTCTTTGGCCCCTTGGTTTCCATCAGGCGACCGAGAGACGCATCAGCCTTTCCACAGGTAGAAGCTGAAGTGAGAATATGGATGTACCAGTCACAGCAAGTGTGGTAAAGCCGGGACACCTGGGGTCCCTTCACCAGCTGGGAAGGACCATTGAGACCAGCGAGGGCTCTGCTCACACTGCACCGTCTGGCCTCAGCTAATCCCTGGACGAGCAGGGTCCTTCATCCAGGTCCCTTGAGTTGGCCGCCAGCGGTGTTGTCTGAGTGCCTTTGGTGATTAATTCCAGCACACAGTGAACAGTTAGACTCATCTTCCTCGTAGTAGTAGAAGGAGGAGGAGGTAGTGGAAAAAGAAGAAATTAAGATTTATTTTTAAATTGTGTGTGTGTGTACGTGTGCACGCACCTGCATTTTCCTGCAAATGCCCTGGGAGGCCAGAGCTGTCAAAGCCTCTGGAACTGGAGCTACAGGTGGCAAGGAGCTTCCTCATGTGGGTGCTGGACCAAACTTGTGTCCCCTGCTTGGTCTTAGCCATCTCTCCAGCACCTTCCACCCCTATTTTATTTTATTTTTTTTAATAACGAAACCGTACCTCAAAAAATGATGTAAGGGGAGAGCTGAAAAGTTTTCTGGCTTCCCCATGTGTCCACAGTCATGAAGCATCTTTTAAAAAAAAGAAGTACTCTGGGGCTGGAGAGATGGCCTATCGGTTAAGAGGCCTGTTCTGTTCTTCCAGAGGACCTGAGTTCAATTCCCAGCACCCAAACGGCAGCTCACAAGCATCTGTAATGGGGTCTGATGCCCTCTTCTGGCCTGTAGGCACACATGCAGGTAGAACACGCAGACATAAATAAATTTTAAAAAATCTCTCAAGGTACTTTGAAGAGTTGAGGCTAACTCCAGCTGTCTGGCTTGGGCCTGTAAGATGCCAATAAGATGCCAGCCAAGCCTGGTCACCTGTGCTGCGTTCATCTGTGACCTTCAAGGTAGTGGGAAAGAGCCAGTTGTCTCAGGCCTCTGCATGGATGCCCGTAGGAGGGCACATATACAAGGAGGTAGAAACAAGTTTAAAAAGAAATTATTTCTTTTGAGACCTAATGAGGAAGGGTTCATCTTTGGTCGGTGCACACAGTTTGCCCCGTTGTAATGCTCAGTAGGTAATTGCACACCATCTTCTTCCACAGTCAGCAGTTTTCCATACTAACTCCTGAAGGCTGGGCTACAGTGTGCCTGTTGTTTGTAAGGCCCTGGGTTTGATCCATAGCACAACAAAACCAAAAAATTCACAGCATATTAAAAGCTAACTACACAACAGGCACACACATGAGCTTTTGTGAATACAGTGGCTGTGTCCCCAGCAGGGAGAAATAGTCAAAAGCTTATTGAGTCAGTTACATAGAGGCTAAGTGAGTCTTAACATAAGCAGTCTGTTTCAACCATGAAATGGTCTTCACACAAGCTGAGGAGGACTTGGGGTGGTAGCTACAGGCAGGAATTTCCTATTTGACTAGTGCCCACTTGGATGCAGTTTTCTCCAGTGGTGGCTGGTCATTTGTAAAGCCATTCTAAATATTCACAAAGAAAGGGGCTCGGTCGTGTGAGCTGAAGTGAAAGGCTAGGCTGCTGTAACAAAGAGACTCAACAGCACAGTGGCTTAAAGAACAAAGCGGTCATTCTTCCTCACTTAACAGCACTGGGTTCTGAGTTAGCCTCTCTGAGGAGAGCAGACCAGGTCAGTAGGACAGCTCTGCTCCCGGTGGTCATTCAGGGACACAGTATCGTGTTGCTTCAGTGTCCTCTGGAGCTCAGTCTTTCTGTGCTTGAAGCTGGTCATCCCTGCTCATCCCTGATCCCAGCGGGAGGAAGGGGAAAGAAGACTGGAGAGGTATGCTTGTCCCCCCGAGGGTCCCCGCCAGTCTGCTCACTGCTCACTAGCCATGGGCTCACCATCCATATGACCACACCTACCCACCAGAGAGACTGAGAAATGAGCCAAGTCCTATGTCAAGAACTGAGGAGAGCAAATTTGGGTAGACTCTGTAGCCTTCGCTAAATTGCTATCATCAAAAACTCAATTCCAGACTTGTTTAGTGAATTGCCTCTGCTAACTTGTTAGGGGCCAATTTCTTTTTTCTTTCTCTTTCTCTTTTTCTTTCTTTCTTTTTCTATTTGTGAAATAATAGGCCAGGCAGGATGGTGTGTGCCTTTAATTTACTGCACTTGGAAGGCAGAGGCAGGAGGATCTCTGAGTTTTGAGGTCAGCTCATTCTACAGAGAGAGTTCCAGGACAGTCAGGAGTAAACAGAAAAACCTGTCTCAAAAAACCAAACTAAAAGAGAGAGAAAGTCACAGTCACCTAAGCTAACCTCTGAACATGATGAAATCCTGGCTGGTAGAACTTTGGGAATAAAAACATTACAAAGATGTAACGCTCTTGGGCCGTGGCCAACCACCAAGGTCCTGAAGGGAGGGGGGCATGAAACTGAGCTCCAGTAGGACTACTGCAGGTTTCTTTTATGGGGGAAACCCCACTATTTGTAATTGTAGCTGATGGCACTCCAACCCAGTCTGTTCTCTCTATAGTTAAATAGCATGTTCTTATACAAAACAGAATTACCTCCCTTGAGGGGTGGGGCATCGTAAGAATTAAACGAGGCCCTTTTGTGAATGGTCCCTTGACCTGTCACTGCAGTGTCGAGCTAGTAGTAGGTGTGGATTAAACTGGTCGGTTTTTACTGGAGAGAACCTGTGAATGCTGCTAGCATGTGGACTTGGGTTATGGTTTCGGTTCTCAGTACTTAACCAGGGCAAGTTCTGACTTGGCCAACCGAACACCTTAAGGCCAAAAATGACGCCTCCTTTTCACCTCCCAGCTTTGGTTGGTCAAGTGTCTTTGCTTGCTTGAATAGTCTGTTTTCTTCTGTCGCGGATCCGGCTCCTGCCGTCTATTCTGCTTGAAGTGCTGTGCCCCCTACTCTTTGTCTAGTAAGCACCTGCACACACTTCAAGGCTGAGATCTCATGTCCTCTCGTCTAGAGAAAAAGCTTTGGGATGCAGAGGTGGCTCAGCAGCTAAGAGCACTGGCTGCTCTTGCAGAGGCCCCGGATTCAGTTCCCAGCCCCCACACCAGGTAGCTCACAACAGCTACAGTGAGATCCCACCCCTCTGGCTTCTGAGGGCACCTGTGCTTATGTACACACACACATACACACACACACACACACACACACACACACACACACCAAAAAATAAAAAGTATGGCTCTTGGCAAGGGTTTTCCTCCCCGTGTGGTCACTAGCAGCTTACACAGCACACTGGTGAGGGCTTACGCAGCTCTTGCTGCCCGGCACCATCATAGGTATCTTTACCCACACTAACTCAAACTTCACAACAGCCCAAAGGAGCCAAGGAGCTACTGCTATTATTAGCTCTATTTTACAGTTGAGGAAAGCTGTTAAGGGCAGGCTGGGATCTGAAACGAGGTGGGTGGCTCCAGTCCGTTTAGTGTTCCCTCTTCTGCTGTGACACGTCCTACCTGGAACTGTCTTGCTCCCACTGGACTGGAAATCCTACCAGAATGTGAATCCTTTATCGTAAGACCAACCTGGAACAGTCGTGGGTAGTCAGTAGCTAGCCAGGCTGGATCCTGGAAGGCGTGCCTCCCTAGTCAAGGCTACCCTTCATCGAGCGTTCACTGTGCCAGGCATTGTAGGCGACACACATGTGTACTTCATAATGTACCCCTAACAGCCCATGCATTGTGTTAGCACCACTTTGCAAAGGGACGAACGTGCAGAGAATGCTGGCAGAGTCGATGGCATCTGAGTAGTAGCTGGGTGCTGGAAGAAGCTCTGTGGGCAGGGCACCTACAAAGGCCTGCTCCTGGAGGCTCTCTGCAACGGTGTGTGAGCTCGGGCTACAACTCACCAAGTATCTGAGGTCGGACTTCGACTCATGACAATCGTCCTGCTTTGGCTTCCCAGGGCCTGGGATTATAGGTATCTGCCAGCACATCCAGGGTTTTTTGAGTGTGTGGTTTTTTTGTTTGTTTTTGTTTTTCGAGACAGGGTTTCTCTGTAGCTTTGGAGCCTGTCCTGGAACTAGCTCTTGTAGACCAGGCTGGTCTCGAACTCAGAGATCCACCTGCCTCTGCCTCTCAAGTGCTGGGATTAAAGGCATGCGCCACCACCACCCGGCTTGTTTTTTATCCTTTTTGCTTTAAGCCAGTCTTTACATTTTTTCCAGCTTCATTGAGATATTATTGACAAAACTATATATTTAAGGTATATAACACATTTTGATTATATCTTATGAAGTGCTTAGGCCATTTAGTTAACATCCAGTAACTGAGATTTGAAGCCAGATTGGGTTGACTCCAAACTCATGCCCTTCTTGCTTCACTGGACTTCAAGCATGTTCTTGTAGGTGTATTTAATGTACAAATTATTTATACAAGAAGAGGCCAAGAGAAGAAAAGGTTAGAAAAATCCTAAAGTACTAACTGTATTAAAGACTCATGATTACAAACTAAACAAGCCAACTTGAACTCAAAAGGGTGAATTTATCATCAGATCACTGAACTGCCTCATCAAATGCAGAGATAGAACATTCGGTGAGTCTTGCCTTTAATCTCAGTGATCAGGATCCTGAGGCAGGAGGAATGGCCCAAGTTGGAGGCCAGCTTGGGGCCCAGTGAATAAGATTGTGTCAAGTTCATCTCCACCAAGGCCAGGAAGACATCTAGTCCTTAGACACTTGTACTACTTAGCCCATGGCTATGGAGATGACCGCAGCCAGTCAGCTCTTCCCTTGTCTGCAAACAGGCTCTTTCTATTGGGTGGAAGCAGGTCTGTTAATAACACTTAAGCCTCACGTCTTAACAATCTGGGTACCAAGAGATATCTCACACCTGTTAAGGTTCCTGGTGTCAGGACAATAACAAGTGTTGGCAAGGATGTGGAGAAATGGAAGCTTGCACGCTGTTAGTAAGAATGAAATGGAGGAGTGCCTGTGCAAAAAGAGGGGCTGGAGAGATGGCGCTGTGATCAAATGCACTTTCTGCTCTTGCAGAGGGCCCAGGCCCCTTTCCAGCACCCCCATCTCACAGCTGTCCATGACTTTAGCTCTAGGGGATCCACCCTCTTCTGGCCTCCACAGTCACCAGGCACGCATACATACCCCCAGACTCATACACATAAAAACAAATCTCTTTTTAGAAGTTAAAAGCAATTTGTGGGCAGGGAGATGGTTCCGTGGTAACGGCTTTCGTACAAGCATAAGGACCTGAGTTCATGTAAAATGGGATAGCTCCATGTGTCTGTAACTCCAGTGTTGGGGGGTTTTAGGAGACAGCCTGCCCGAAAGAAGCTGCTAGTTCAGTGAGGGACTACCACAGTGGAGAGCGATGGAGGAAGACACCAACACCCAACCCTGGCAAGTGCACATGTGCACCATACACACCCTCGCCTGCACGCCACACACAAATATCACACAGATTATTTTAAAAAGTTGCCATGGAGCCTAACACTTCCACTTCTGAATCCATATTTTAGGACCCAAAGCCGCATCTCAGCGATTTCTGTGCATCTGTTTTCATAGCGGGAGCAGTAGAATTAATTCACAACAGTAATGGAGAGGCAGCGACCCAAGTGTCTCTCAAGAGACAGGTGGATAAACAAAACTGTGAAGTGTATGTACGGTGGGATCCTCAGCCCGCAAGAGGAAGTACTGACACAGGCTGCCTCGTGAGTGGACTTCAGTCACATGCTGCTAAGTCAAATAGGACAGCCACTAAAAGACAAATGGGCATCTAGAGTGGACGAACAGGAAGTACCCTGATGGCTGCCAGGGCCCAAAGGGAGGGGCAAATTGGGATGGTCTGATGGCTTAGGATTTGATTTTGCAAGATAAAAAGCACCATGGTTGCACGGAAATCAACCTGCTCAAATGGTGTTGAGCTGATAACTTTATTTTGGTTTTTTGAGACAGGTGGTCTCTGTGTAGCCCTGGCCATCCTAGAACTCACTATGTAGATCAGGCTGGCCTGGAATTCAGAGAGATCTGCCTGCCTCTGCCTCGCAAGTGCTAGGATTAAAGGCATGTGCCACCACTGCCTGACTGGGCTGATAACTTTTAAGACTCTTTCCCTATCCCAGACATTTTTTCAGATTCATTTTTATTTTATGTGTATGAATGTTTTGCCTGCAGGTATGTTCGTGCACTCCTTGGCAAATGCCAGGAGGAGGCATAGGATCCCCTGTGACTGTTGTTATAGTTGTTAGCCGCAATGTGGGTACTAGAACTCAAACCCCAGTCATCTGGAAAAGCAGCCAGTGCTCTTCGTCTCTGAGCCATCTCTCAAGTCCCCAATGAAAATAAACTTTGTTTTAGAAAAAGGAGCCAAATGTGATGTTATGCTTTTATAATCCTATAACTCAAGAGCCTGAAGCTTCTAAGTTCCAAGAAAGCCTGGGCTACCTAAGAAATATGTCTAGGGGGACAAGTTCATGGAAGAGATTCATTAGCTCAGGTTGGATGCTGTACTTCTGCTGAGGCCCCTCACTCATACTAGGATGGATTTCTAAAAGGATGAGGCAGTTCCCATGGAAACCAAATGGACATAATGGATTTGCAGTCGTTCCTAGAAGGCGTGTGGGGTTGGAAGAAGGGGAAGGGTGCTGGATGCAGTATTGCGTCTCCACTGTGGAGTTACTGCCTGCAGGGAGCATGGCCTGTTCTCTAGCAGCGGAGATGGGCTTCAGATTCAAACTCCACGTAGGTGGCTCTGCCGTGTCTCCATCAGATATCTGTAATAATCACTCCCTGCAAATGTGTAGCTTAGCAGTGTTTGTACAGAGCAACTTACCTCACAAGTTCTTGCCAAAAACCCTTTTGCACAAATGAAGAAAGAGTCAGCATTTCAGTGACTTAACAGGGTTGGCGTTATTTGACTGGTGAAGGCCCAGAGGCCAGCGTGAGTGCGTGTAGGCATAAAGGAGGATTTATGGACTCATGGGATCCAAGGAAGAGTCAAGCATATGTGTGCCCCCCCACTCCCTAAGGGCAGATGATGCAGCTGGGCTTAGAACAGCTGCCATCAAGGACTCCGACGCTGCCAGCTCTATCTCTGCCGTGCTTGCCTGCTGCGCGTTCCCTCCTTGCCAACCAGTGCTGCCCAAACGGCCACAACGCTCCCACACTTTGTGCCCATGGCAGAGACACAGTCCCAAGTCCCAAGTCTGTCCCCAGGGGAAACTGAAAGGTGTGTCTGCTATCCCCACTTGGTCCTCTGAGGACCGGTGATCTCCCTGTGGGAGTGTATGACATGAGTGGGCCTGGGGCAGTTTTCTGAGTGTACTAGAGATGGGGCCATAGCAGTGACATGGCTTGACTCCCAGGTCTCGCAGATGCTGCGTTTGGCAGCACATGTTACCTAGGGCTTGTCTGCCCTGGTCAGCTCCATCTCTGCGAGGCCCCTAGGATGCTGCATGATCAGGAATGAAGCTGGAGTCAGACTTTGAGTCACCAGAAGTGGGCTAATGAAGTCTATTGAATGAAGCCTTTGCTGTCTGCCTGAGCAGCGGCGTTATTTCAAGGGAGCTGAGGAACATAGACTTGCATATGAATGTTATTTATGATTCGAAATGTCTCTTCTAGTTTGGTCTGGTGGTAGAAGGCCATCATCCCAGCTTCTTTTTTTTTTTTTTCGAGACAGGGTTTCTCTGTGGCTTTGG
>NC_022016.1:61478378-61483059 GCF_000317375.1 Microtus ochrogaster | reverse complement strand
GACAGGGTTTCTCTGTAGCTTTTGGTTCCTGTCCTGGAACTAGCTCTTGTAGACCACGCTGGCCTCGAACTCACAGAGATCCGCCTGCCTCGGCCTCCCGAGTGCTGGGATTAAAGGTGTGCGCCACCACCGCCCGGCTATTGTAGGTTTTCTTTTTTTTTTTTTTTGGTTTTTGAGACAGGGTTGGTCTCGAACTCACAGAGATCCGCCTGCCTCTGCCTCCCGAGTGCTGGGATTAAAGGCGTGCGCCACCACCGCCCGGCCATCCCAGCTTCTTGAAAGACAGGAAAAGGTCAAGGCTAACCAACCATGGCTATAGGGGTTCAAGGCCAGCCTGGGCAACTTAGTGAGAAGCTATTTCAAAGTTTAAAAACAAACAAAGGAAAACCTTTGAGTTTATAGCTCCGTGGTAGAGAGCTTGCCTAGTATACGTGAAGCCCTGGGTTGGTTCAATACCATTACCAGTGAAAACTAAAATGTCTGTCCTGCTTGATCTGTATGAGGCGAAGCTGTGCAGTAGCTGATGGGTTCCCACGGCATAGGCACCAGCCCTCACAGTCACAACTAATCTCTTCTCTACCCTCTCTTCCCATCCCTCCCTTCTCCTCTCCTCTGTCTTCCTCTTACTTGTTTTTCTGAGTTGGATTCTCTCTATGTTGTCTCAGCTGATCTCCTGGTTTCAGCCCTTCTCTTGCCTCAGGGCCTGCTCTGTAGCTGGGACCAATGCTGTTCACCACCATTCCTGGTTTGGTTGCGAGCAAACTTTGAAGTGTACTTCAGAAACCGCATTCTCCAAAGCTTGATAATTAGGAATGTGTTATGTATTCAGCAGACTTAATGAGTGCTTGCTGTTCACCCGTTCTAGGTGCTAGACACCAGGGAACAAGACAGTTCCTGTCTTCAAAGAGTTCCAGCCTTCTGTGCCATTGTGGGCTGGTGTGTGTGTGCACACGTGTGTGTGTGTGCGCGCATGCGTGTGCAATCGTGGGGTGGTGGTCAATGGTAGATGCTAAAGAGAAGCTATCAAGGGAAACACACGTGGCTTTACGGGACCTATGCAGGGCAGTCTGGGAAGGCTTTCCCTAACAAAAGGCATCTAAGACGAGACAGGTAGAAAAGTGCTCGCAGGCACTGGTGATAGAGTACACTCTCACACATCTGTCAGAAGATAACAACGGTTGGGTGGGTCCATGGGAGAGATCACCCGAAGCTGTGTGGACAGTGGGTGGCCCAGAGTAGTTCAGACACTTAGCAGGTAGGGCTGGGACTGTAACTCATTAGCAGAGTGACTCGCAAGGTCCTGGGTTCAGTTCCCAGCACAAAGGAAAGAAAGGCAAGAGAAAAAGACTCTTAATGAAAAGAAAGGCAGGAACTGGGTGTTCAGGTTGAGCCCGGGTCCCATTCTGGTCTGGAGATAGTGTCTGTGAGCCGGCAGGATTCACTGTATCTGAAGCTGTGGGAGATGAGCTTGCTAGAGCAGAGGCCAGAGTGAGGGGAGGACGATCCAGAGGGAACCTTGAACAAAGACGAAACATCTCCAAAGAGCTTTGAGAGGGGAGTACGGAAACTGGAGAGAAACCAAGTGACAAGGACATCAGTGGTGACCTTGGTTAGAGAAGGGCCACCTGGGGGTAGAAAACAGAAGCCACATTTCCGTGGCTTGCAGAGAGACAGGAGAGGAGGTGGCGATGGTGTCTTTGAAGTCCTGAAGGGAAGGAGCAAGGCCTGGGGTTCGGAGGAAGCTTTTCCTTTGTTCCGAGACTTGCCCAAGATTAAATGCTGGCTGGTAGGAGCTTGTGGTGACAGCTGTTAGATGTCGCTTCCTCCTTCCCTGAAAGATGTGAAGGTTTGTCGGGGGAAACGGCCCAGTTGACTCAGCCCTCGTCCTCCAGACACTTGTCTGGCTTCAGGACCGAATCCGGGAAACCCCTCAGAGAGGGCAAAGCAAGATGGCTGCCACCCTCAGTACAGATGGTTAAGAACTCTTCCAAGTTGCAAAGCGAGTGACCTCCCTGAAGGCTGTAAGGAGCTACCACCCGTAGAAGAAGCTTGCCTCTGGAAGTGGCGATGAGACTTGATTGATTTTCAGTTCAAAAGATGCTATGTAATTAACTTAGAAGCAGCAATCCTACAAATGGACTAATCGGAGATAAAGAAGGATTAGGAAGTGATTACTAAAAGAGAAAAGGGGGTCTGGAGAGATGGCTCAGCAGTTAAAAGCGCTGGCTGTTCTTCTAGAGGACCCAGGTTCAACTCCCTGTTCCCATATGGCAACTCACAGCCATCTGTAACTCAAGGTCCAGGGGATCTGACACCCTCGCACCCATGCTCAGAAAATTAAATAAATTGTTAAGAAAAGAAAAGAGGAAAAAGGGGGGAAAGCTGCGTGGAAGCAGTGAACGGCAGGATGAAGCCAGCAGAGAGATTCGATATGAAACATCAACTCACATGGTCACCGTTTAAGAAAACTAAGATCTAAGAAGAGCCAGGAGGGGCTAATGATGGAGACGGAGTTTAAGAAACCATAAATGGATGAACTCTTGACTAGTAACGAACTAGATGATAGACATATGTTGAGCGCCTGCTCGGTGGCAAGCCCTCTCCAAGTGAGAACGTGGTCGGTGGTAGTGGCACCCTCTGGGTCCTGTCCACTGTGGGAGCTGAGAGCGAAACAGAGAAGCTGCACACACATGGGTTTGCAAGGGCAGGAGGCGGGGAGACTCGCTCTAAATTGCTGCGTTGTGTTGCCTCTTGTCTTACTTTGAGGTCAAATTACTTAGGCAGGCATTTGAGTGTTTTGTACTGTCTCCCAGCCTCAAGACTCATTTCTGCTGCAGGGAAAACACGGAAGAATGAGACAGACTAGGTCCCTGCTTAGCTAGAGCTTACTTCTAGGGGAGAGAGGGAGAGAAAATATACAGGCAAACATCAGAAGGGGCTCAGTGAGTCCTGAGGGGCACACCCGGAGAAGCTGGGAAGACTGAGCAGCTATTGCTGCTTCTACCTCAGAAGGGAGGGTTCGGGAAGACCCTGTGACGGGCGCCATTACCTCAGTCAGGCTTGATGCCGAATCCGTCACACGACAGCACAGAGCAGAGGGAACTGTAGGCATGTCCATGTGGGGGTGATCTTGGTGCCTGGTCAAGGACTAGAAAGAGGAGAGTGGTGACCACAGTGTTGATGCAGAAAGTGAGTGAAAGGCAAAGTCTGTGTATCTGGGTAGATTCAGGCAGAGCCTGCTAGGCTGAGGAGAGGAATTTGTATTGTAGTTTAGTTGCAACAGAAGGAGGGCAAGAAAGAATCTTTTTAGGCTTGTTTCCCTAGGGAAGAATATGATCTAATTCGTGGGTTAAGGATGAGTCTGAGCCAGGTGTGATGACACCTGCATGGATTCCCAGCACTTGGGAGGCTAAGGCGGGAAGATGGAGAGTTTGAACATAATGACACTCTACCCTGAAAACCAAACCATGTCGGGTGGCGGTGGTCCACGTCTTTAATCCCAGCACTCAGGAGGCAGAGGCAGGCGGATCTCTGAGTTTGAGGCCAGCCTGGTCTACAGAGTGAGTTCCCGGACAGCCAGGGCTACACAGTGAAACCCTGTCTAATTAATATATATATCAATAAGCAAGAGGTCATGGTGGCATGTGCACTTGGAGAGCAGATGTAGATGGATCTCATGAGTTCGAGGTTAGCTTGGTCCAAGTCTGTATAACAGGTTTCAGGCCAGCTAGGGCTATATTGTGAGAAACCGTCTTAAAAAACAAGTAAAGAAAGAAATAAAAAGGGAGGAGAGGGAAGGGGAGCAGAATACCCTAGCTGGGATGAAGGCCAGGAATTCAGAAGATGGGGTGGTTAATATTAATTTGTCTTCATAGCTCACACCCGTAAGCCCGGAACGTGGGAGGCAGAGGCAGCCGAACCACCCTGAGTTCCACAGACAGAAAAACTGGCTAAAACAAACAAACGAGAGAGAGAGAGAGAGAGAGAGAGAGAGAGAGAGAGAGAGAGAGAGAGAGAAGAGAAAAAACTGCTTCTGTGCCTTGGGGCTCCCTCTCCAGTTTATCCTGTCACACTCAGTGACTTACACAGAGATGACAGATTTTCCTGCAGAAAAAGGGATTAGAGTCCCCCAAGTCCCTTAGAACAATAAGTGCTCCCCCTCAGCACCCCACCCCCAGTTCCTAGCTTATTAGACCAATGGGAGACCAACAGGTTCAGCCACTTCTTCCACTGCTCTCAGGAAGGTGGCTGCAGCTTGGTCCAAGCTGAGTCTACTTGAATACAGAAGAGGACAGCCATGTTTGGGCATACACACAAAACAAATATTTGGTGTATGAACCAGTGCCCCGCAAAGCAGTGAGACTAGTCCACAGAGGAGGAGGAGGAGGAGGAAGGAGCAGATGTGGGAGCGGAGCCCAGCAAGGAGAAGCATGAGATAAAGAGTTTCCTGTTGACCGCCTCCCTGGCTCTGTCGCTCCTGAGGCCTAGAGTCTGCCCTTGGGTTCCGGAGATAGCTCTGTTCTATTAGAAAACACCCCACTTTCCTGGAATGTCTTCTATATGCACCCCAACTGCTCTCATGCTGCTGTGTGTATGTGTGTGTGTGTGTGTGTGTGTGTGTGTGTGTGTGTGTGTGTGTGTGTGAGAGAGAGAGAGAGAGAGAGAGAGAGAGAGAGAGAGA